>NC_069504.1:987591711-987929211 GCF_027579735.1 Bombina bombina
TGTTACTATCTCATTACTTAGATTTATACTCTAGAAATGTATGAACACAATAGGAGAATTTGATCTAGTTAATGGTAGCTACTTATGGTTTGCCGTATAGGCAAAGTTTGCTAGCTACAATGACATTTGTCCTCTCGTTGCTATTTATTATACCACACACGTAAGTAAGGCTCTTACAACTATGCAGTATTTATGGATATGCAAGGTTTCTCCTTTACTACATAAAGATCTTTACATGAGGGGAAGGACAAGTTGAAAGAAATTCCATATGAGAGGCAGTTTGATTTTAGTGCAATCTATACTTATGTCTATATGACACAGTTGAGTATGTCCATTATATAAGTATTGTAGTCATAGTAACTCATGTGCAGACACCTGAAAATAGGATAGTTCTGCCAGACCATTTGTAATACTATTTAACAACACTATCAATCCTTCTATGGGGTAATTTTTAGCACCCTTGGCTATTATAGGGTTAACTCCTTCTGACACTGAAATTATATAATATGAAAGGATGTGTCGAGTTTGAGAAAGTTAGAGAACCAGATAAGACAGAGGCATAAATAGAAACCACACGGCCCAGGTGCAAGAAGGGCCACCCCCCCCCCCCCCCAAAAAAAAGTGAATTTGATACATATCTTTTCTTTTTTTTCTTTTTTTTTAACATTTAACACAGAAAAAAATGTGAATCCGATTACATGTCTGCAAAAGGAGGTACCTTGTGCCCACAGTCTGTGAGATGGTTTGACCCCCTATTACTTGTATATAGTGACACTGTTTAACCCACCAGTACTGTATATAGTGAGTCAGTGACACAGTCTGTAATCTGCCGGTGAGATGGCTGTCCTGACCCTACCTGCCCATTACTTTATAAAGTGACCACAGTAGTCTGTGACATAGTCCAGCCCCCCATACTGTATATAGTGGTACTGTAAAGTGACACTGTTTACCCCCTCCCCCATGCTGTAGTAACAAGGTCTGTAATTTGCTGGTTCCACAAACATACACACATAAATGCACACACAGTCACATACATTATTACACACACACACACAAACACACCAATGGGTAAGCTGGGCCCCCACCCTTGGGGGCCCAGTCGCAATTGCGACCTCTGCACCCCCTGTAGTTTCGCCCCTGAGATAAGATTTCAGTTTACCATTGTTATTGATGTTTGTCATAAAACCCTAAGATATATTAAATTTGTCTATATTATAGTGAGTTCCCTTTAGACCATTTGGTTATTACTGCAATATAGTTGCCGATTTAAAAACATCATTTATGTAAGAACTTACCTGATAAATTCATTTCTTTCATATTGGCAAGATTCCATGAGCTAGTGACGTATGGGATATACATTCCCACCAGGAGGGGCAAAGTTTCCCAAACCTCAAAATGCCTATAAATACACCCCTCACCACACACACAATTCAGTTTAACGAATAGCCAAGAAGTGGGGTGATAAGAAATGGAGCGAAAGCATCAAACAAGGAATTGGAATAATTGTGCTTTATACAAAAAAATCATAACCACCACAAAAAGGGTGGGCCTCATGGACTCTTGCCAATATGAAAAAAATGAATTTATCAGGTAAGTTCTTACAGAAATTATGTTTTCTTTCATGTAATTGGCAAGAGTCCATGAGCTAGTGACGTATGGGATAGCAGATACCCAAGATGTGGAGCTTCCACGCAAGAGTCAATAGAGAGGGAGGGATAAAAACATAATTTATGCTTACCTGATAAATTCCTTTCTTCTGTTGTGTGATCAGTCCACGGGTCATCATTACTTCTGGGAATATAACTCCTCCCCAACAGGAAATGCAAGAGGATTCACCCAGCAGAGCTGCATATAGCTCCTCCCCTCTACGTCAGTCCCAGTCATTCGACCAAGAATCAACGAGAAAGGAGTAACCAAGGGTGAAGTGGTGACTGGAGTATAATTTAAAAGATATTTACCTGCCTTAAAACAGGGCGGGCCGTGGACTGATCACACAACAGAAGAAAGGAATTTATCAGGTAAGCATAAATTATGTTTTCTTCTGTTATGTGTGATCAGTCCACGGGTCATCATTACTTCTGGGATACCAATACCAAAGCAAAAGTACACGGATGACGGGAGGGATAGGCAGGCTCATTATACAGAAGGAACCACTGCCTGAAGAACCTTTCTCCCAAAAATAGCCTCCGAAGAAGCAAAAGTGTCAAATTTGTAAAATTTGGAAAAAGTATGAAGCGAAGACCAAGTTGCAGCCTTGCAAATCTGTTCAACAGAGGCCTCATTCTTAAAGGCCCAAGTGGAAGCCACAGCTCTAGTGGAGTGAGCTGTAATTCTTTCAGGAGGCTGCTGTCCAGCAGTCTCATAGGCTAAACGTATTATGCTACGAAGCCAAAAAGAGAGAGAGATAGCAGAAGCTTTTTGACCTCTCCTCTGTCCAGAGTAAACGACAAACAAGGAAGAAGTTTGGCGAAAATCTTTAGTTGCCTGCAAGTAGAACTTGAGGGCACGAACTACATCCAGATTGTGTAAAAGACGTTCCTTCTTTGAAGAAGGATTTGGACACAAGGATGGGACAACAATCTCTTGATTGATGTTCCTGTTAGTGACTACCTTAGGTAAGAACCCAGGTTTAGTACGCAGAACTACCTTGTCTGAGTGAAAAATCAGATAAGGGGAATCACAATGTAAGGCTGATAACTCAGAGACTCTTCGAGCCGAGGAAATAGCCATTAAAAACAGAACTTTCCAAGATAACATTTTTATATCAATGGAATGAAGGGGTTCAAACGGAACACCCTGTAAAACGTTAAGAACTAAGTTTAAACTCCATGGTGGAGCAACAGCTTTAAACACAGGCTTGATCCTAGCTAAAGCCTGACAAAAGGACTGGACGTCTGGATTTTCTGACAGACGTCTGTGTAACAAGATGGACAGAGCTGAAATCTGTCCCTTTAATGAACTAGCTGATAAACCCTTTTCTAAACCTTCTTGTAGAAAAGACAATATCCTAGCGATCCTAACCTTACTCCAGGAGTAACCTTTGGATTCGCACCAGTATAGGTATTTCCGCCATATTTTATGGTAAATCCTTCTGGTAACAGGCTTCCTAGCCTGAATCAGGGTATCAATAACCGACTCAGAAAAACCACGTTTTGATAAAATCAAGCGTTCAATTTCCAAGCAGTCAGCTTCAGAGAAGTTAGATTTTGATGTTTGAATGGACCCTGTATCAGAAGGTCCTGTCTTAGAGGTAGAGACCAAGGCGGACAGGATGACATGTCCACTAGATCTGCATACCAAGTCCTGCGTGGCCAAGCAGGTGCTATTAGAATTACTGATGCTCTCTCCTGTTTGATTTTGGCAATCAATCGAGGAAGCAGCGGGAAGGGTGGAAACACATAAGCCATCCTGAAGTTCCAAGGTGCTGTCAAAGCATCTATCAGAACTGCTCCCGGATCCCTGGATCTGGACCCGTAGCGAGGAAGTTTGGCGTTCTGGCGAGACGCCATGAGATCTATCTCTGGTTTGCCCCAACGTCGAAGTATTTGGGCAAAGACCTCCGGATGAAGTTCCCACTCCCCCGGATGAAGAGTCTGGCGACTCAAGAAATCCGCCTCCCAGTTCTCCACTCCCGGGATGTGGATTGCTGACAGGTGGCAAGAGTGAGACTCTGCCCAGCGAATTATCTTTGATACTTCCATCATTGCTAGGGAGCTTCTTGTCCCTCCCTGATGGTTGATGTAAGCTACAGTCGTGATGTTGTCCGACTGAAACCTGATGAACCCCCGAGTTATTAACTGGGGCCAAGCCAGAAGGGCATTGAGAACTGCTCTCAATTCCAGAATGTTTATTGGAAGGAGACTCTCCTCCTGATTCCATAGTCCCTGAGCCTTCAGAGAATTCCAGACAGCGCCCCAACCTAGTAGGCTGGCGTCTGTTGTTACAATTGTCCAGTCTGGCCTGCTGAATGGCATCCCCCTGGACAGGTGTGGCCGATGAAGCCACCATAGAAGAGAATTTCTGGTCTCTTGATTCAGATTCAGAGTAGGGGACAAATCTGAGTAATCCCCATTCCACTGACTTAGCATGCATAATTGCAGCGGTCTGAGGTGTAGGCGTGCAAAAGGTACTATGTCCATTGCCGCTACCATTAAGCCGATCACCTCCATGCATTGAGCTACTGACGGGTGTTGAATGGAATGAAGGACGCGGCATGCATTTTGAAGTTTTGTTAACCTGTCTTCTGTCAGGTAAATCTTCATTTCTACAGAATCTATAAGAGTCCCCAAGAATGGAACTCTTGTGAGAGGAAAGAGAGAACTCTTCTTTTCGTTCACTTTCCATCCATGCGACCTTAGAAATGCCAGAACTAACTCTGTATGAGACTTGGCAGTTTGAAAGCTTGAAGCTTGTATTAGAATGTCGTCTAGGTACGGAGCTACCGAAATCCCTCGCGGTCTTAGTACCGCTAGAAGGGCACCCAGAACCTTTGTGAAGATTCTTGGAGCCGTAGCCAATCCGAATGGAAGAGCTACAAACTGGTAGTGCCTGTCTAAGAAGGCAAACCTTAGATACCGGTGATGATCTTTGTGGATCGGTATGTGAAGGTAAGCATCCTTTAAATCCACTGTGGTCATGTACTGACCCTCTTGGATCATGGGTAAGATTGTCCGAATAGTTTCCATTTTGAACGATGGAACTCTTAGGAATTTGTTTAGAGTCTTTAAATCTAAGATTGGCCTGAAAGTTCCCTCTTTTTTGGGAACCACAAACAGGTTTGAGTAGAACCCTTGTCCTTGTTCCGACCACGGAACCGGATGGATCACTCCCATTGTTAACAGATCTTGTACGCAGCGTAGAAACGCTTCTTTCTTTATCTGGTTTGTTGACAACCTTGACAGATGAAATCTCCCTCTTGGGGGAGATAATTTGAAGTCTAGAAGGTATCCCTGAGATATGATCTCTAGTGCCCAGGGATCCTGAACATCTCTTGCCCAGGCCTGGGCGAAGAGAGAGAGTCTGCCCCCTACTAGATCCGGTCCCGGATCGGGGGCTCTCGGTTCATGCTGTCTTTGGGGCAGCAGCAGGTTTCCTGGCCTGCTTGCTTTTGTTCCAGGACTGGTTAGGCTTCCAGCCTTGCCTGTAACGAGCAACCGCTCCTTCCTGTTCTGGTGCAGTGGAGGTTGATGCTGCTCCTGTTTTGAAATTCCGAAAGGGACGAAAATTAGACTGTCTAGCCTTAGCTTTGGCCTTGTCTTGAGGTAGGGCGTGGCCCTTACCTCCCGTAATGTCAGCGATAATTTCTTTCAAACCGGGCCCGAATAAGGACTGCCCCTTGAAAGGTATATTAAGTAATTTGGACTTAGAAGTAACATCAGCTGACCAGGATTTTAGCCACAGTGCCCTGCGTGCCTGTATGGCGAATCCTGAGTTCTTAGCCGTAAGTTTGGTTAAATGTACTACGGCCTCCGAAATGAAAGAATTAGCTAGTTTAAGGACTCTAAGCCTGTCCGTAATGTCGTCTAGCGTAGAGGAACTAAGGTTCTCTTCAAGCGACTCAATCCAAAATGCTGCCGCCGCCGTAATCGGCGCGATACATGCAAGGGGTTGTAATATAAAACCTTGTTGAACAAACATTTTCTTAAGGTAACCCTCTAATTTTTTATCCATTGGATCTGAGAAAGCACAGCTATCCTCCACCGGGATAGTGGTACGCTTAGCTAAAGTAGAAACTGCTCCCTCCACCTTGGGGACCGTTTGCCATAAGTCCCGAGTGGTGGCGTCTATTGGAAACATCTTTCTAAATATTGGAGGGGGTGAGAACGGCACACCGGGTCTATCCCACTCCTTAGTAACAATTTCAGTTAGTCTCTTAGGTATAGGAAAAACGTCAGTACTCGCCGGTACCGCAAAGTATTTATCCAACCTACACAGTTTCTCTGGTATTGCAACAGTGTTACAATCGTTGAGAGCTGCTAAGACCTCCCCTAGTAGTACACGGAGGTTCTCCAATTTAAATTTAAAATTTGAAATATCTGAGTCCAATCTGTTTGGATCAGAACCGTCACCCACAGAATGAAGCTCTCCGTCCTCATGCTCTGCGAGCTGTGACGCAGTATCAGACATGGCCCTAGCATTGTCAGCGCACTCTGTTCTCACCCCAGAGTGATCACGCTTGCCTCTTAGTTCAGGTAATTTAGACAAAACTTCAGTCATAACAGTAGCCATATCTTGTAATGTTATCTGTAATGGCCGCCCAGATGTACTAGGCGCCAAAATATCACGCACCTCCCGGGCGGGAGATGCAGGTACTGTCGCGTGAGGCGAGTTAGTCGGCATAACTCTCCCCTCGCTGTTTGGTGAAATTTGTTCACATTGTACAGATTGACTTTTATTTAAAGTAGCATCAATACAGTTAGTACATAAATTTCTATTGGGCTCCACCTTGGCATTGGAACAAATGACACAGATATCTTCCTCTGAGTCAGACATGTTTAACACAGTAGCAAAAAACTTACAACTTGGTTATAATCTTTTTTAGCAAAAAAACGCACTGTGCCTCAAAGAGGTACTAACGATTAAATGACAGTTGAAATAATGAACTGAAAAACAGTTATTGCATCAAACTTTAAAACAACACAACTTTTAGCAAAGGTTTGTTCCCATTAGTAAAAAACAACACTAATTAAATTTGTACATAAGAAAACAAAACAACGTTTTTTATACACAGTCACTATAAGAATTCTCACAGCTCTGCTGAGAGAATTTACCTCCCTTCAAAGAAGTTTGAAGACCCCTGAGATCTGTCAGAGATGAACCGGATCATGCAGGAAATATAAAAGTAGCTGACTGGAATTTTTTGATGCGTAGCAAAGAGCGCCAAAAACGGCCCCTCCCTCTCCCACACAGCAGTGAAGAGAAACGAAACTGTCACAATTAAAGCAAAAAACTGCCAAGTGGAAAATAATGCCCAAATATTTATTCACACAGTACCTCAGCAATGTAAACGATTCTACATTCCAGCAAAAACGTTTAACATGAGATAGTTATTAAAAGGATTAGTGACCTTTAACACAGTAGTTCCGGTGAAATACCATCCCCAGAATACTGAAGTGTATACATACATGTCATTTTAACGGTATGGCAGGCTTTTCTCATCAATTCCATTCAGAAAATAAAAACTGCCACATACCTCAATGCAGATTCATCTGCCCGCTGTCCCCTGATCTGAAGCCTTTACCTCCCTCAGATGGTCGAGAACAGCAATATGATCTTAACGACTCCGGTTAAAATCATAGTAAAAAATCTCTGTCAGATTCTTCCTCAAACTCTGCCAGAGAAGTAATAACACGCTCCGGTGCTATTTTAAAATAACAAACTTTTGATTGAAGTCATAAAAACTAAGTATAATCACCATAGTCCTCTCACACATCCTATCTAGTCGTTGGGTGCAAGAGAATGACTGGGACTGACGTAGAGGGGAGGAGCTATATGCAGCTCTGCTGGGTGAATCCTCTTGCATTTCCTGTTGGGGAGGAGTTATATTCCCAGAAGTAATGATGACCCGTGGACTGATCACACATAACAGAAGAAATAAAGACAGCCAATTCCGCTGAAAAAATAATCCACAACCCAAATCAAAAAGTTTTAATCTTATAATGAAAAAAACTGAAATTATAAGCAGAAGAAACTGAAACAGCTGCCTGAAGTACTTTTCTACCAAAAACTGCTTCAGAAGAAGAAAAAACATCAAAATGGTAGAATTTAGTAAAAGTATGCAAAGAAGACCAAGTTGCTGCTTTGCAAATCTGATCAACAGAAGCTTCATTCCTAAAAGCCCAGGAAGTAGAAACTGACCTAGTAGAATGAGCCGTAATCCTTTGAGGTGGGTATTTACCCGATTCCACATAAGCATCCTGAATCAAAGACTTTAACCAAGACGCCAAAGAAATGGCAGAAGCCTTCTGACCTTTCCTAGAACCAGAAAAGATAACAAATAGACTAGAAGTCTTTCTGAAATCTTTAGTAGCTTCAACATAATATTTCAAAGCTCTTACTACATCCAAAGAATGTAAAGATCTCTCCAGAGAATTCTTAGGATAAGGACACAATGAAGGGACAACAATTTCTCTACTAATGTTGTTAGAATTCACAACTTTAGGTAACAAATTAAATGAAGTCTGCAACACCGCCTTATCCTGATGAAAAATCAGAAAAGGAGATTCACAAGAAAGAGCCGATAACTCGGAAACTCTTCTAGCAGAAGAGATGGCCAAAAGGAACAACACTTTCCAAGAAAGTAATTTAATATCCAGAGAATGCATAGGTTCAAACGGAGGAGCCTGTAAAGCCCTCAGAACCAAATTAAGACTCCAAGAAGGAGAGATTGACTTAATGACAGGCTTAATACGAACCAAAGCCTGTACAAAACAATGAATATCAGGATGATTAGCAATCTTTCTGTGAAAATGAACAGAAAGAGCAGAGATTTGTCCTTTCAAGGAACTTGTAGACAAACCTTTTTCCAAACCATCCTGAAGAAACTGTAAAATTCTAGGAATTCTAAAAGAATGCCAAGAGAATTTATGAGAAGAACACCAAGAAATGTAAGACTTACAAACTCGGTAATAAATCTTTCTAGACACAGATTTACGAGCCTGTAACATAGTATTAATCACTGAATCAGAGAAACCTCTATGACTAAGTATTAAGCGTTCAATCTCCATACCTTCAAATTTAATGATTTGAGATCCTGATGGAAAAATGGGCCTTGAGATAGAAGGTCTGGCCTTAACGGAAGTGCCCAAGGTTGGCAACTGGCCATCAGAACGAGATCCGCATACCAAAACCTGTGTGGCCATGCTGGAGCCACCAGCAGTACAAACGAACGCTCCATTAGGATTTTGGAAATCACTTTTGGAAGAAGAACTAGAGGCGGAAAGATATAAGCAGATTGATAATTCCAAGGAACAAATGACAACGCGTCCACCGCTTCCGCCTGAGGATCCCTGGATTTGGACAGATACCTGGGAAGTTTCTTGTTTAGATGAGAAGCCATCAGATCTATTTCTGGAAGTTTCCAGATTTGAACAATCTGAAGAAATACCTCTGGGTGAAGAGACCATTCGCCCGGATGTAACGTCTGGCGACTGAGATAATCCACTTCCCAATTGTCTATACCTGGGATGTGAACCGCAGAAATTAGACAGGAGCTGGATTCTGCCCATACAAGTATCTGAGATACTTCTTTCATAGCCTGAGGACTGTGAGCCCCACCTTTATGATTGACATACGCCACAATTGTGACATTGTCTGTCTGAAAACAAATAAATGATTCTCTCTTCAGAAGAGGCCAGAACTGAACAGCTCTGAAAATCGCACGGAGTTCCAAAATGTTGATTGGTTATCTCGCCTCCTGAGATTCCCAAACCCCCTGCTCTGTCAGAGATCCCAATACAGCTCCCCAACCTGAAAGACTCGCATCTGTTGAGATCACAGTCCAGGTTGGACAAACAAAAGAGGCCCCTTGAATTAAACGATGGTGATCCAACCACCAAGTCAGAGAAGATCGAACATTGGGATTTAAGGATATTAATTGTGATATCTTTGTATAATCCCTGCACCATTGGTTCAGCATACAAAGCTGGAGAGGTCTCATGCGAAAACGAGCAAAAGGGATCGCGTCCGATGCAGCAGTCATGAGATCTAGAATTTCCATGCACAAAGCTACCGAAGGGAATGATTGAGACTGAAGGTTTCGACAAGCTGAAACCAATTTCAGATGTCTCTTTTCTGTTAGAAACAAAGTCATGGACACTGAATCTATTTGGAAACCCAAAAAGGTTACCCTTGTCTGAGGAATCAAGGAACTCTTTGGTAAATTGATCCTCCAACCATGTCTTTGAAGAAACAACACAAGTTGATTCGTATGAGATTCTGCAGAATGTAAAGACTGAGCAAGTACCAAGATATCGTCCAAATAAGGAAATACCGCAATACCCTGTTCTCTGATTACAGAGAGAAGGGCACCGAGAACCTTTGAAAAGATCCTTGGAGCTGTTGCTAGGCCAAAAGGAAGAGCAACAAACTGGTAATGCGTGTCTAGAAAAGAGAATCTCAGGAACTGATAGTGGTCTGGATGAATTGGAATATGAAGATATGCATCCTGTAAGTCTATTGTAGACATATAATGCCCTTGCTGAACAAAAGGCAGAATAGTCCTTATAGTCACCATTTTGAATGTTGGTATCCTTACATAACGATTCAATATTTTTAGATCCAGAACTGGTCTGAAAGAATTCTCCTTCTTTGGTACAATGAACAGATTTGAGTAAAACCCCAGACCCCGTTCCAGATCTGGAACTGGCACAATTACCCCAGTCAACTCCAGGTCTGAAACACATTTCAGAAATGCCTGAGCCTTTACTGGGTTTACTGGAATGCGTGAGAGGAAAAATCTTCTCACAGGTGGTCTTACCTTGAAACCTATTCTGTACCCTTGAGAAACAATGTTCTGAATCCAAAGACTTTGAATCGAATTGGTCCAAACATCTTTGAAAAATCGTAACCTGCCCCCTACCAGCTGTGCTGGAATGAGGGCCGCACCTTCATGCGGATTTGGGAGCTGGTTTTGACTTTCTAAAAGGCTTGGATTTATTCCAGACTGGAGAAGGTTTCCAAACGGAAACTGTTTCTTTAGGGGAAGGGTCAGGCTTCTTTTCCTTATTCTGACGAAAGGAACGAAAACGATTAGCAGCCCTATATTTACCTTTAGATTTTTTGTCCTGAGGCAAAAAGGCTCCCTTCCCCCCAGTAACAGTTGAAATGATTGAATCCAACTGAGAACCAAATAATTTATTACCTTGAAAAGAAAGAGAAAGCAACATTGACTTAGAAGTCATATCTGCATTCCAAGACTTAAGCCATAAAGCTCTTCTAGCTAAAATAGCTAAAGACATATACCTGACATCAATCCTAATGATATCAAAAATGGCATCACAAACAAAGTTATTAGCATGTTGAAGAAGTTTAACAATGCTATAAGCATTATGGTCTGACACTTGTTGCGCTAAAGCCTCCAACCAGAAGGTGGAAGCTGCAGCAACATCAGCCAAAGAAATAGCAGGTCTAAGAAGATTACCTGAACATAAATAAGCCTTCCTTAGAAAGGATTCAAGCTTCCTATCTAAAGGATCCTTAAAAGAAGTACTATCTGCCGTAGGAATAGTAGTACGTTTAGCAAGAGTAGAGATAGCCCCATCAACTTTGGGGATTTTTTTCCCAAAACTCTAATCTATCAGATGGCAAAGGGAACAATTTATTAAACCTTGGAGAAGGAGTAAATGAAGTACCCAGACTATTCCATTCCCTAGAAATTACTTCTGAAATAGCATCAGGAACTGGAAAAACTTCTGGAATAACTACATGAGGTTTAAAAACTGAATTTTAACGCTTATTAGTTTTAATATCAAGAGGACTAGACTCCTCCATATCTAATGCAATCAACACTTCTTTAAGTAAAGAACGAATAAACTCCATCTTAAACAAATATGAAGATTTATCAGTGTCAATATCTGAGGCAGAATCTTCTGAACCAGATAGATCCTCATCAGAGATAGTCAGAATGATGGCGGTCATTTAAAAATTCATCTGAAATATGAGAAGTTTTAAAAGACCTTTTACGTTTACTAGAAGGAGGAATAACAGACAGAGCCTTCCAAATAGAATTAGAAACAAATTCTCTTACATTGACAGGAACATCCTGAACATTAGATGTTGAAGGAACAACAACAGATTATTACTAATGGAAATATTATCCACGTTAGATAGTTTATCATGACAACTAAAACAAACTACAGCCGGAGGAACAGTTACCAAAAGTTTACAACAAATGCACGTAGCTTTGGTAGAACCAACATCAGGCAGCGTCTTTCCAGAAGTAGATTCTGATCTAGGGTCAGGTAGTGACATCTTGCAATATGTAATAGAAAAAAAACAACATATAAAGCAAAATTATCAAATTCCTTAAATGACAGTTTCAGGAATGGGAAAAAATGCAAAACAAAACAAGCCTCTAGCAACCAGAAGCAACTAAAAAGCGAGACTGAAATAATGTGAAAAAAACTGGCGCCAAGTATAACGCCCACATTTTTTGGCGCCAAAAAAACGTCTGCAACAAACATGCGTAAAAAATGACGCAACCACGTGAAAACTTCCGGCGTCAACAATGACGCCGGAAATGCAGATATTCTCGCGCCAAAAAAGTCTCGCGCCAAAAATGACGCAATAAATTGTAGCATTTTTTGCACCCGCGAGCCTAACAGCCCGCAATTTAGAAGAAAAAAGTCAATTGAAAATTTTAAGGTAAGAAAAATATTTTATTCATGTGCATTTTCCCAAAAAATTAAACTGACAGTCTGAAAGAAGGAACACTGATTATCCTGAATCATGGCAAATATAAGTTTAAAACATATACTGTATTTAGAACTTTACATATAAAGTGCCCAACCATAGCTTAGAGTGTCATGAATAAAATAAGACTTACTTACCCTAAGATACTCATCTACATATAGTAGATAGCCAAACCAGTACTGAAACGAGAATCAGTAGAGGTAATGGTATATAAGAGTATATCGTCAATCTGAAAAGGGAGGTAGGAGAAGAAATCTCTACGACCGATAACAGAGAACCTATGAAATAGATCCCCTAGAGGAAGACCATTGTATTCAAATAGGCAATACTCTCTCCACATCCCTCTGACATTCACTGCACTCTGAGAGGAAAACCGGGCTTCAGCCAGCTGCGAAGCGCATATCAACGTAGAATCTAGCACAAACTTACTTCACCACCTCCATGGGAGGCAAAGTTTGTAAAACTGAATTGTGGGTGTGGTGAGGGGTGTATTTATAGGCATTTTAAGGTTTTGGAAACTTTGCCCCTCCTGGTGGGAATGTATATCCCATTCGTCACTAGCTCATGGACTCTTGCCAATTACATGAAATAAATATTACTATGGTCCTGATAAGGATATATTAGTTTGTTTTCTTCATGTGTTCACTAGTGATGGACATCTATGAATCTTCTTTTCTCTCTTTACCCATCATCTAGTAATTTCATGAAACTTATAGCAATAAGTACATATGTAAGGTTTCTATACTTGAGCTTAAAGTACGCTTATTTTATGTGTGTTAAAAACTGTGCTCACCAACATTTCCATCTATCTGAAAGTCCATGATAAGTAAGATAAGTAAGATAAGTAAAAGGTCCAAGAGTGACCACATCTTGTGTTAGATGGTATAAAATGATAAAGAAACAAAAAAATCAAAAAATCATTAGTATTGTGTTTAAAATTAATATGAATTCATTATTCGAGGTCTGAAAACACTGCAAATAAATGCTCTAAATGAGTATTTTTATTTGGAATTTGGGAAAAATTTGTCTGTAGTTTATAGAATAAACAAATAGGGGTAATATGAGGATGAGGATACAAGACACCATTCCGGTGTAAGTAAGAAATTAACCTTTATTATAACTTTTTATACTTGGTGACAAGAAATTCCTGTCTCATTTCAGGAATTCCAGAATATCTGTGCAGTTTTTTGGAATTACAGCTGCTCTGAATAACTCACATCTTCAACAACCAACGATATTAGACTTATTATTCACAAAAAGACTTTCTCGTTGCATATAAATGTCTCAATTGTTTTTATACTGCTTTAGTATTATATATTAATCTGTGCACATATGTGTGTTTTATATATATAAAAATAGCTTTTTATTTATTAAAATAATTATATCCAAGCCGGATACTACTCTTTTTAAGCTCTTTGCAGAGCGCCGCAGCTACATATTTGGTGCAACTCTGATTGCACTAAAACTTTTGTTCAAACTCTTTTTAGTTTATAGAATAAAACAAAACGGTAATGTTTTAACTTTGTACACTCTGAACCTAGTAAGTTTAAATTTTCACTTTCATGCCCCTTTAAGATCAGCACACCATTTAATTTTGAATGAATTTAAGAGTAATGCAAGTTCCTTTCTTACCTGCCACAGGGGGTCCTTCTCCTCAGGAAAGATCTGGAAGTATTTGTGTGCAAGCTGCACAGGAGGCAAGGTCTGCAGCTTCAGATTTGTCCAGGTGTTCAGAAACTGTACCAAGTGCTTGAAAGTGTACAATCCCAGACGATCATTGCCATAATTAGACAGGTGGGTCATGAAAATGCTGATCTGTGGGAAGTCACATTACAGATAAAGAACGAACAAAAGGTACAGAACACACAAAAGAAGAAAATTAAAGGGACAGTTTACTCAAAAAATGTCTCCCCTTTAATTTGTTCCCAATGATCCACTTTACCTGCTGGAATGTATTAAATTGTTTACAAGTAGCTCCTTTACCCTTATATTGGCATTTGAAATTGTTAATTTAGCATGTGGTATCCCCACCTATTCTGAAAGTTTGTGGCCGCGCGTACCAGCTATAGATAAGCTTTGTAAACACAGCCAGCAGAAGAAATTACACTCCCAGTGTGATAAAGCAGAGATAAGGTAATAAAATGTTGATTTTCCATTGTTCTCTCAAAGTATTGGTGATTGTTTTAAGGACAGATATAAGATAAAGAAGCAGGTATATGTGCACAATGTGATACAGTAATGAGATCTGATTATACCTACAAGCTCAACCTATTTTATTAGGCTGTGGCTTCAAAACACAAAATCAGAGCTTTAATATACACAAATAAGCCTTAAAAAGCTAATTTTCATACATTTTTTACTCTGCAGTTGGTAAAAAAAGCAATTGTGAACACATTAAGGGAAACATTATTTTACAGTATACTGTCCCTTTAAGAGATGAAATCATTTGACAGTGCAGATGTACAACACTATTTCTTTCATGTAATTAGCAAGAGTCCATGAGCTAGTGACGTATGGGATATACATTCCTACCAGGAGGGGCAAAGTTTCCCAAACCTCAAAATGCCTATAAATACACCCCTCACCACACCCACAAATCAGTTTTACAAACTTTGCCTCCTATGGAGGTGGTGAAGTAAGTTTGTGCTAGATTCTACGTTGATATGCGCTCCGCAACAGGTTGGAGCCCGATTTTCCTCTCAGCGTGCAGTGAATGTCAGAGGGATGTGAGGAGAGTATTGCCTATTTGAATGCAATGATCTCCTTCTACGGGGTCTATTTCATAGGTTCTCTGTTATCGGTCGTAGAGATTCATCTCTTACCTCCCTTTTCAGATCGACGATATACTCTTATATATATATATATATATACCATTACCTCTGCTGATTTTCGTTTCAGTACTGGTTTGGCTTTCTACAACATGTAGACAAGTGTCCTGGGGTAAGTAAGTCTTATTTTCTGTGACACTCTAAGCTATGGTTGGGTGCTATTTTTTATAAAGTTCTAAATATATGTATTCAAACATTTATTTGCCTTGACTCAGGATGTTCAACATTCCTTATTTTCAGACAGTCAGTTTCATATTTGGGATGATGCATTTGAATCAATCATTTTTTCTTACCTTAAAAAATTTGACTTTTTCCCTGTGGGCTGTTAGGCTCGCGGGGGCTGAAAATGCTTCATTTTATTGCGTCATTCTTGGCGCAGACTTTTTTGGCGCAAAACGTGTCGCCGGAAGTTGCGTCATTTTTTGACGTTCTATTGCGCCAAAAATGTTGGCGCTAAAAAAATATGGGCGTCGCTTTTGTCTCCACATTATTTAAGTCTCATTTTTCATTGCTTCTGGTTGCTAGAAGCTTGTTCTTTGGCATTTTTTCCCATTCCTGAAACTGTCATTTAAGGAATTTGATCAATTTTGCTTTATATGTTGTTTTTTGTCTTACATATTGCAAGATGTCTCATGTTGCATCTGAGCCAGAAGATACTTCAGGAAAATCGCTGCCTGGTGCTGGAACTACCAAAGCTAAGTGTATCTGCTGTAAACTTTTGGTCGCTGTTCCTCCAGCTGTTGTTTGTATTAAATGTCATGACAAACTTGTTAATGCAGAAAATATTTCCTTTAGTAAAATACCATTACCTGTTGCAGTTCAATCAACATCTAATGTTCAGAGTGTTCCTGATAACATAAGAGATTTTGTTTCTGAATCTATTAAGAAGGCTATGTCTGTTATTCCTCCTTCTAGTAAACATAAAAAGTCTTTTAAAACTTCTCTTTATCCAGATGAATTTTTAAATGAACATCATCATTCTGATTCTAATGATTCTTCTGGTTCAGAGGATTCTGTTTCAGAGGTTGATGCTGATAAATCTTCATATTTATTTAAAATTGAATTTATTCGTTCTTTACTTAAAGAAGTCCTAATTGCATTAGAAATTGAGGATTCTGGTCCTCTTGATACTAAATCTAAACGTTTAGACAAGGTCTTTAAATCTCCTGTAGTTATTCCAGAAATTTTTCCTGTTCCTGGTGTTATTTCTGAAGTAATTTCCAGGGAATGGAATAAATCGGGTAATTCATTTACTCCTTCTAAACGTTTTAAGCAATTATATCTTGTGCCGTCTGACAGATTAGAGTTTTGAGACAAAATCCCTAAAGTTGATGGGGCTATCTCTACCCTTGCTAAACGTACTACTATTCCTACGGCAGATGGTACTTCCTTTAAGGATCCTTTAGATAGGAAAATTGAATCCTTTCTAAGAAAAGCTTATTTGTGTTCAGGTAATCTTCTTAGACCTGCTATATCTTTGGCGGATGTTGCTGCAGCTTCAACTTTTTGGTTGGAAACTTTAGCGCAACAAGTAACAGATCATGATTCTCATAACATTATTATTCTTCTTCAACATGCTAATAATTTTATCTGTGATGCCATTTTTGATATTATCAGAGTTGATGTCAGGTTTATGTCTCTAGCTATTTTAGCTAGAAGAGCTTTATGGCTTAAAACTTGGAATGCTGATATGTCTTCTAAATCGACTCTACTTTCCCTTTCTTTCCAGGGTAATAAATTATTTGGTTCTCAGTTGGATTCTATTATCTCAACTGTTACTGGTGGGAAAGGAACTTTTTTTACCACAGGATAAAAAAATCTAAGGGTAAAAACAGGGCTAATAATCGTTTTCGTTCCTTTCATTTCAACAAAGAACAAAAGCCTGATCCTTCATCCTCAGGAGCAGTTTCAGTTTGGAAACCATCTCCAGTCTGGAATAAATCCAAGCCTTCTAGAAAAGCAAAGCCAGCTTCTAAGTCCACATGAAGGTGCGGCCCTCATTCCAGCTCAGCTGGTAGGGGGCAGATTACGTTTTTTCAAAGAAATTTGGATCAATTCTGTTCACAATCTTTGGATTCAGAACATTATTTCAGAAGGGTACAGAATTGGTTTCAAGATAAGACCTCCTGCAAAGAGATTCTTTCTTTCCCGTGTCCCAGTAAACCCAGCGAAAGCTCAAGCATTTCTGAAATGTGTTTCAGATCTAGAGTTGGCTGGAGTAATTATGCCAGTTCCAGTTCTGGGGGGTTTGTCCAGGGGCTGGGGTTTTATTCGAATCTTCATTGTACCAAAGAAGGAGAATTCCTTCAGACCAGTTCTGGATCTAAAAATATTTAATCGTTATGTAAGGATACCAACATTCAAAATGGTAACTGTAAGGACTATCCTGCCTTTTGTTCAGCAAGGGCATTATATGTCTACAATAGATTTACAGGATGCATATCTGCATATTCCGATTCATCCAGCGCACTGTTTCTGAGATTCTCTTTCCTAGACAAGCATTACCAGTTTGTGGCTCTGCCGTTTGGCCTAGCAACAGCTCCAAGAATTTTTACAAAAGTTCTCGGTGCCCTTCTATCTGTAATCAGAGAACAGGGTATTGTGGTATTTCCTTATTTGGACGATATCTTGGTACTTGCTCAGTCTTCACATTTAGCAGAATTTCATACGAATCGACTTTTGTTGTTTCTTCAAAATCATGGTTGGAGGATCAATTCACTAAAAAGTTCATTGATTCCTCAGACAAGGGTAACCTTTTTGGGTTTCCAGATAGATTCAGTGTCCATGACTCTGTCTTTGACAGACAAGAGACATCTAAAATTGATTTCAGCTTGTCGAAACCTTCAGTCACAATCATTCCCTTCGGTAGCCTTATGCATGGAAATTCTAGGTCTTATGACTGCTGCATCGGACGCGATCCCCTTTGCTCGTTTTCACATGCGACCTCTTCAGCTCTGTATGCTGAACCCATGGTGCAGGGATTACACAAAGATATCTCAATTAATATCTTTAAAACCGATTGTACGACACTCTCTGACGTGGTGGACAGATCACCATCGTTTAGTTCAGGGGGCTTCTTTTGTTCTTCCGACCTGGACTGTAATTTCAACAGATGCAAGTCTTACAGGTTGGGGAGCTGTGTGGGGGTCTCTGACAGCACAAGGGGTTTGGGAATCTCAGGAGGTGAGATTACCGATCAATATTTTGGAACTCCGTGCAATTTTCAGAGCTCTTCAGTCTTGGCCTCTTCTGAAGAGAGAATCGTTCATTTGTTTTCAGACAGACAATGTCACAACTGTGGCATACATCAATCATCAAGGAGGGACTCACAGTCCTCTGGCTATGAAAGAAGTATCTCGAATTCTGGTTTGGGCGGAATCCAGCTCCTGTCTAATCTCTGCGGTTCATATTCCAGGAATAGACAATTGGGAAGCGGATTATCTCAGTCGCCAAACGTTGCATCCGGGCGAATGGTCTCTTCACCCAGAGGTATTTCTTCAGATTGTTCAAATGTGGGAACTTCCAGAAATAGATCTGATGGCTTCTCATCTAAACAAGAAACTTCCCAGGTATCTGTCCAGATCCCGGGATCCTCAGGCGGAGGCAGTGGATGCATTATAACTTCCTTGGAAGTATCATCCTGCCTATATCTTTCCGCCTCTAGTTCTTCTTCCAAGAGTTATCTCCAAGATTCTGAAGGAATGCTCGTTTGTTCTGCTGGTAGCTCCAGCATGGCCTCACAGGTTTTGGTATGTGGATCTTGTCCGGATGGCCTCTTGCCAACCGTGGACTCTTCCGTTAAGACCAGACCTTCTGTCGCAAGGTCCTTTTTTCCATCAGGATCTCAAATCCTTAAATTTAAAGGTATGGAGATTGAACGCTTGATTCTTGGTCAAAGAGGTTTCTCTGACTCTGTGATTAATACTATGTTACAGGCTCGTAAATCTGTATCTAGAGAGATATATTATAGAGTCTGGAAGACTTATATTTCTTGGTGTCTTTCTCATCATTTTTCCTGGCATTCTTTTAGAATTCCGAGAATTTTACAGTTTCTTCAGGATGGTTTAGATAAAGGTTTGTCCGCAAGTTCCTTGAAAGGTCAAATCTCTGCTCTTTCTGTTCTTTTTCACAGAAAGATTGCTAATCTTCCTGATATTCATTGTTTTGTACAAGCCTTGGTTCGTATAAAACCTGTCATTAAGTCAATTTCTCCTCCTTGGAGTTTGAATTTGGTTCTGGGGGCTCTTCAAGCTCCTCCGTTTGAACCTATGCATTCATTGGACATTAAATTACTTTCTTGGAAAGTTTTGTTCCTTTTGGCCATCTCTTCTGCCAGAAGAGTCTCTGAATTGTCTGCTCTTTCTTGTGAGTCTCCTTTTCTGATTTTTCATCAGGATAAGGCAGTGTTGCGAACTTCTTTTGAATTTTTACCTAAGGTTGTGAATTCCAACAACATTAGTAGAGAAATTGTAGTTCCTTCATTATGCCCTAATCCTAAGAATTCTAAGGAGAAATCATTGCATTCTTTGGATGTTGTTAGAGCTTTGAAATATTATGTTGAAGCTACTAAGAATTTCCGAAAGACTTCTAGTCTATTTGTCATCTTTTCCGGTTCTAGAAAAGGCCAGAAAGCTTCTGCCATTTCTTTGGCATCTTGGTTGAAATCTTTAATTCATCATGCCTATGTTGAGTCGGGTAAAACTCCGCCTCAGAGGATTACAGCTCATTCGACTAGGTCAGTTTCTACTTCCTGGGCGTTTAGGAATGAAGCTTTGGTTGATCAGATTTGCAAAGCAGCAACTTGGTCTTCTTTGCATACTTTTACTAAATTCTACCATTTTTATGTGTTTTCTTCTTCTGAAGCAGTTTTTGGTAGAAAAGTACTTCAGGCAGCTGTTTCAGTTGGAATCTTCTGCTTATGTTTTCATTTAAACTTTATTTTGGGTGTGGATTATTTTCAGCAGGAATTGGCTGTCTTTATTTTATCCCTCCCTCTCTAGTGACTCTTGCGTGGAAAGATCCACATCTTGGGTAGTCATTATCCCATACGTCACTAGCTCATGGACTCTTGCTAATTACATGAAAGAAAACATAATTTATGTAAGAACTTACCTGATAAATTCATTTCTTTCATATTAGCAAGAGTCCATGAGGCCCACCCTTTTTTTGTGGTGGTTATGATTTTTTTGTATAAAGCACAATTATTCCAATTCCTTATTTTTTATGCTTTCGCACTTTTTTCTTTTCACCCCACTTCTTGGCTATGCGTTAAACTGATTTGTGGGTGTGGTGAGGGGTGTATTTATAGGCATTTTGAGGTTTGGGAAACTTTGCCCCTCCTGGTAGGAATGTATATCCCATACGTCACTAGCTCATGAACTCTTGCTAATATGAAAGAAATTAATTTATCAGGTAAGTTCTTACATAAATTATGTTTTACAGTATAGGCTCACTAGACACATGGAGGTCATTAGCGGTATGCTCTGCTCAAAAATATGCTGTTCTTATAGGAAAAGACAGCTTTTGAACGTGTAGGATTTTTTTTTCTTTTTTTCAGTTTAAACTGAATAGCAAGTGTCAATGTTTTTCTGTGTTCCATCTATTGTAAGGATTTTTAAAACTAATAAAGTTTAAACTATCATGAATTGTGCACTTCCTACTACTTCTCACTGGATAATAGGTACTTCCTGTTTATGCTCAATGAACATCAGTAGGAAGTACCTATAAGCCAAAAGGCATTAGCAGAAAGTGCACAATTCAGAGAAGTATATTAGTTTAAATTTAAACAACCTCACTTAATATTATTTCAGGTGGGAAAAAAAAAATGGAGTACACTGTTCCCTTTAAGGGAATTTTATTATTGCACTATTGCTTGTATATAAATGTGTGTTAACCTCTAAAGTGGCACTCTTTGGACCAAGCTGAACACACATTGAGAGCCTAAGCCAATGACAAGAGACATAACATATAACCACAAATTATAAGATAGCTACAAGTAGTGCATTGCTGCTCCTGAGCCTACCTATTTATGCTTTGTAACAATGGATACCAAAAGAACAAAAGTATATTTGATAACAGAAGTAAATTTAAAATTGCATGCTCTGAATAATAACATTTCATGTTTTTCTTGTTCCTTTGACTGCAAACCAGAAGAGGTTAAATATTTGCTATTATCTGTAGTATTAAGAGAAAAGCTGACTATGTTTAAACGCATGTATGAGAGAGAACTGATAAACACCTTTCAAGAAACCTATCCTCCAAGGACAAACTAACACTTTCCAGAAGATTTTTTCTTGTATTCCCGGTAGCAAAATTAGAAAATAGAAACCTGAGCACTTACGAACAAGCACAACGCAGCTGCTCATCATGATACCTTTAATTCAGGAAGCGGCAGAAACAATTACTCCTTCATTAAATATTAATACAGCATTTAATGGTCCTTTTATTTTCTTCTGTAACCTGGTAGTTTATTGATATGATTGACTGTTAATGTCTCAGATGTGAACCTGAGATTCACAAATGGTAAACAGTAGTTTTGTGTATCACTGTTTATATCTTTGGTTACAAGAAATGTCTACATAAAAGATATAAACTGCTGTGCTGCATCTACCCCTGAACACAAATAGCATACGGTAATGATGAGCAATGCAAACAGTGTAATGAGTTGTTATAGAAACCTAGTCGAGAATTCTAGGAGGGACACACATCTGGTAGTAATATTCCACACAGAAAATGTTCATCAAACTCACAGGGTTTAGTAGTACGGTGAGGAAAAGCTCTCCTCCATTTATGATTTTGTCCAATTCAATAGGCCCTCCAGGATATTCATTATAAAATATGGTATGTGTGAAGAGTCCACAGGTCTGACGAGGTAGAACCTAAAAGAAAGACAATTAAAGATTAGTGTACAGGATATTTTTATTTAATGGTTTGAAGATAACTTGTAGCTACAATACATTTACTAATCTTGTAGCAAATTAACTTACCAGTCAAATATGAAAACTTTCTGAAAGGCAAAAATGTGCCTTTTCTCTTTTCTGTTGATGCCAATTAGAGGCAGATAGAAATAATCTTGTACAGTGATCAAATAATGACTGGATTGTGAAGTCTGGAGTATGAACGTCCAATTCTCATAGGAATTGGAAAAACCTACAGTTTCCAGAGTTAAAGGAACATAAAAAAGTCTGTTTCATTGTTGTAATAAAAAAGGACTAAGCAGTAGCTTATACGTAATAGAATTCATTGCAATATGTATCCTTTTATTTTTTAAACTTTATGTGCGCAGTGTCCATTACTTCCTGTTACAGCCCTACAAGGAGGCTGTGGTCTCTACAGGAAGGCATATTTAGCTTGGTGTCATAAAACTTCTAAAGTAACATAAACTGGTTTAGTATTAAAGGACTAGTTCACTCCTTTAATACTAAACAGTCTCTTACCAAATAAAATCCGTGCACAAACAATGAACTTAGCAATATCATTTATTATTTCTTTTACCTTTTATATTCACACTGTTGCAGTTTATGAGCACATTTCTGGAACTCCCAAATAAAAAGGCTGGGCAACAAAGAACTAATCTCACACACCCTGACCAATTAAGTGAACCTATTTAATTATATGAAAATGTGATGTTTTCATAGTTTGAATGCTCAATGTCATGTCTGTGCTTGCTTCACCAGTTATTTCAGAGCATGTTTAACATTGTGCGCGTAACAGATGCCTGCCGAATTACACGCGCTCACTCATGTGTACCAACCAGGAGGACAAAAGAAAAACAAAATGTATGCTTACCTGATGAATTTATTTATTTCCGGGCATGACGAGTCTACGATTCATTACAATTACTAGTGGGATATTCACTCCTGGCCAGCAGGAGGAGGCAAAGAGTACCCCAGCAGAGCTGTTAAATATCACTTCCCTTACCCATAAGCCCCAGTCATTCAGCCAAAGGGAATGGGAAAGAAGTTAACACAAGGGTATAGTGGCGGCTGAGGTTTGTACAAAAAAAAAGTGTGGTCTGAATTTAAACAAGGGTGGGTCGTGGACTCTCCATGCCCGGAAAGAAAGAAATTTATCAGGTAAGCATAAATTTTGTTTTCTTTCCTATGGCATGGAGAGTCCACGATTCATTCCAATTACTAGTGGGAATCAATACCCAAGCTAGAGGACATAGAATGAAAGGGAGGGAGAAACAAGATAGTTGGACCTATACTGAAGGCACCATCGCTTGAAGAACCTTTCTCCCATATGAAGCCTCAGCCAAGGCAAAAGTATAAAATTTGGAAAAAGTATGTATAGAGGACCATGTGGCCGCCTTGCAAATCTGTTCCACAGAGGCTTCATTTTTGAAAGCCCATGAAGATGAGACTGCTCTAGTGGAATGAACCTTAATTCTCTCAGAAGGTTGTAGTCCAGCTGTCTCATAAGCTAAACGAATAACACTTCTCCACCAGAAAGAAAGAGTGGTAGAAGTGGCCTTCTGGCCCCTACGCTTAACAGAAAAAACAACAAACAGGGCCATAAGTCTGCTGAAAATCTTTAGTTGCTTTAAGGTAAAATTTTAAAGCACACACAACGTCCAAATTACGCAAAATACGTTCCTTCTGGGAAGAAGGATTAGGACAAAAAGAAGGAACAACAATTTCCTGATTAATATTGCGATCCAACACTACCTTAGAGAGAAACCCCAGCTTAGTACAAAGAACCGCCTTATCAGCATGAAAAACAAGGTAAGGGGAATCACACTGCAGAGCCGAAACTTTGGAAACTCTGTGAGCAGAAGAAATAGAAATAAGAAGCAAAACTTTCCAAGATAGTAATTTAATGTCAACAGAATGCATCAGCTCAAACGGTGCCTGTTGCAAAACTTTAAGAACAAGATTAAGGCTTCAAGGAGGAGCAACAGATTTAAACACAGGCTTGAACAAAATATTGAAAATCTGGCAGACCTGCCAGACATTTGTGCAAAAGAATAGATAGTGCAGAAATCTGACCCTTCAGAGTACTGCCTGACAAATCATTCTCCAGGCCGCCCTGAAGAATAGCCAAAATTGGAGGAACCTTCTTTTCCAAGAGAGGGCAACAAATTCTACGAGTAACAGGCTTAAGAGCCTGAAGCATGGTATCTATGACTTTCTCAGAAAAGCCACATCTAGCCAAAACTAGAGAAAACAGAGAATCTAGATTTGGATGAAGGAAGGGACCCTGAAGTAGAATGACCTTCCTCAGAGGCAACCTCCAAGGAGGAAGAGATGACATTGACATCTTTACCAGATCTGCAAACCAGATTCTGCTAGGCCATGCAGGAGCTATTAGGATGACAGACACTCTCTTCTGCTTGACACGAGGAATGACTCGTGGAAGGAGGGCAAAAGAAGGAAACAGGTATACTAGATTGAAGATCCAAGGAATCTCCAGAGCATCTATCAGAATGGTTTGAGGATCGCTTGACCTTGAACAGTATCCTTGGAAGCTTGGAGTTTTGACTAGACACCATCAGATCGAACTCCGGAACCCCCCACCTGAGGGTTATCATTGTGAAAACCTCTGGGTGAAGAGTCCACTTTCCGGGATGAAAGCACTGCCTGCTCAGAAAATCCGCTTCCCAGTTGTCCTCCCCTGGGATGTGGATGGCAGAGAGATGGCAATTGTGAGACTCCACCCACTGGAGAATGCGGCTCACCTGCTTCATTGCTAAGGAGCTCTGAGTTCCTCCCTGGTGATTGATGTAGGCCAACAAAGTGATGTTGTAAGACTGAAATCTGATAAACCGGAGCGAGGCTAGTTGAGGCCAAGCTGTCAAAGTATTGAAGATTGCTCTCAACTCTAAGATGTTTATAGGAAGAGAAGACTCCTCCTGAGTCCACAGGCCCTGCGCTTTTAAAGGAGACCCAAACTGCTCCCCAGCCTAATATACTGGCATCCGTGGTCACAATCACCCAGGAAGGACTCTGGAAACATGTGCCCAAAGACAGATGGTCCTGAGACATCCACCACAAGAGAGAGTCTCTTGTTAGGTGATCCAGAACTATCCTCTGCGAGAGATTTGAATGGTCTCTGTTCCATTGACTAAGCACGCATAGTTGCAGAAGTCTCAGATGGAACCGAGCAAAAGGAATGATGTCCATAGAAGCAACCATTAGACCAATTGCCTCCATGCATTGAGCCACTGATGGACAAATAGCAGACTGGAGAGAAAGGCATGAAAGTAAGAAATTTGGATTTTCTGACGTCCGTCAGAAAAATCTTCATGGACAGGGAATCTATAATTGTTCCTAAAACACACACCCATGTATCTGGTACAAGGGAACTCTTTCCCAGATTCACTTTTCACCTGTGGGAACGTAGAATAGACAACAACCTCTCTATATGAGATCCTGCTTGATGAAAAGATGGAGCTTGAACCAAGATGTCATCCAGATAAGGCGCCACAGCAATGCCCTGAGACCTGACCACTGCTAGAAGAGCCCCCAGAACCTTTGTGAAGATTCTGGGAGCTGTAGCAAGGCCAAAAGGAAGGGCAACAAACTGGAAATGTTTGTCTAGGAAGGCAAACCTCAGATACTGGAAATGATCCCTGTGAATGGGAACATGGAGATATGCATCCTTCAGATCTATGGTTGTCATGAACTGACCCTTTTGTACCAAAGGAAGAATGGAACGGATGGTCTCCATTTTGAAGGACAGAACCCTGAGGAATTGGTTGAGACACTTTAGGTCCAGTATGGGAAGAAAATTTCCCTCCTTTTTGGGAACTATAAATAGATTTGAATAGAATCCTAGACCCTGTTCCTCTAGAGGAACTGGAGCAATTACTCCCAGGGAAGATAGGTCCTTTACGCAGTTTAAGAAGTCCTCCCTCTTTATCTGCTTTGCATATAGCCTTGGCAGGTGGAATCTGCCACTGGAGGGCAATATTTAAATCCTATTCTGTAACCGTGGGACACTGTCTATGGCCCAAGGATCTGGGACATCGCGTATCCAAGCCTGCCGAAAAAAAGAGAGTCTGCCCCTCACTTAATCTAATACAGGATTGGCGGACGGTCCTTTCATGCTGATTTGGGATCAGCGGAAGGCTTCTTGGCATGCTTTCCTTTATTCCAAGGCTGACTGGACCTTTCAAGAAGACTTGGAGTGGTCTGACTTGGAAGAGGAGGAGGAAGACTGTCCCTTAAAGTTACGAAAGGAACAAAAATTAGAATTCTGGCAACCCTTAAGTCTATTCTTTTTATCCTGAGGTAGGAAAGAGCCCTTTCCATCTGTAATGTCAGAAATTATTTCAGCCAGACCTGGACCGAATAAGGTTTTACTCTTATAAGGCAAGATAAAAGCTTGGACTTGGACATCTGCAGACCAAGATTTTAACCACAGAGCTCTGCAAGCTAAACAGTGGGAACAGAAATTTTAGCTCCCAGCCTAAGAACTTGCATATTGGCATCACAAATAAAGGTATTGGCTAGCTTGAGAGCCTTGATCCTGTCTTGAATCTCCTCTATAGTAGTGTCTTCTAAGATAAGATTAGATGAGTCATCGCACCAATAAGATGCTGCCCCCGCAACTGTAGCAATACTAGTAACAGGCTGCCACTGTAATCCCTGATGAATGTACATTTTCTTCAAAAAAGCATCAAGCTTCTTATCCATTGGATCCTTAAAAGAATAACTAACTATCTTTAATAGGAATAGTAGTTCTCTTGGCAAGAATAGAGATAGCTCCCTCTACCTTGGGCACTGTGCCCCACGAGTCACGAATAGCGTCAGCAACAGGAAACAAATTTTTAAAAACAGGGGACAGGGAAAAAGGAATCCCTGGTTTATCCCATTCCTGAGTTATGATATCTGCCATACGGTCTGGAACTCGAAACACTCCCACAGATGAGGCTACATCATATACCCTATTAAGTTTACTAGACCTCTGCGACAGACTAATCGGATTCATCCAAAGTAGCAAGAACCTCCTTTAAAAGTACTCAGAGGTGTTCTAACTTAAATCTGAAATTAATTTCCTCTGAATCTGTAGCATTGGTCATTACAGTATCAGAATCCGATAACTCACCCTCAGAAGCCACTGAGGAATTATCCTCATCAGATAACTGAGAAATACTGACTAATGCAGCCCTAGAGTAATCGGAATCCTTATTAACATTAATATTTTTGGATGTCCTCTTGCTCTTACCAGCTGCTGAAAGGTGATGTTATCTGCACAGCAAAATCCCCTGGTAAATAAACACCCCCAGGAGGAGGTTGAGAGGAACCGCAGGTACTTCATGTGAAACAGTATGGGACATTTGAGGAGAAAACTGAGGCACGGCATGGACAATATTATCTTTAGCATAAAGCATGTGGAACACAATTGCAAAGGAGGCATTATCTAAGTCTCCAAACAAAGTAAAGATTTTACAAAATTAGCTGCTATATTTTGATCTGAGTCCATAGTAGAAAGAGTATTGAAAGTGTAAATTCCCACAGAATTTAATAAACTATAAATATTGTAGTAATATACCCCACGGCAGACTGATATCAGATGCAAAATGCTACCTCTATATCCTCAGACTGACTGAGGCAACTCACCACACCGGAACCAGGAGCTCCCACTAGCAACCGGATTCTGATCAGAGGAAAGGTTAAGAGACTAGTCTATACTTCTGTCACCCTAGACGCTAGGATTTTAACACCCTCAGAAGCAGCTCCAAGAAGCACTCAGCTCTTCAAGCCGCTATGAAAATGAAGGCGGAAGAACGGAGAGTCACGTGAGCACAAAGAAAATACAACTGCATCACAAGATACAAAGCGTTCGAATCAAGCGCTACGTTTAAACAAGTACTTGAATCTCCTACACACAAGTCCCCTTACAAGACAAACCACTTCAGTCAATAAAAACATAATTTATGCTTACCTGATAAATTCCTTTCTCCTGTAGTGTAGTCAGTCCACGGGTCATCATTACTTATGGGATATTAACTCCTCCCCAACAGGAAGTGCAAGAGGATCACCCAAGCAGAGCTGCTATATAGCTCCTCCCCTCTACGTCACACCCAGTCATTCGACCAGGAACCAAACGAGAAAGGAGAAACTATAGGGTGCAGTGGTGACTGGAGTATAATTAAAAAATTTAGACCTGCCTTAAAAAACAGGGCGGGCCGTGGACTGACTACACTACAGGAGAAAGGAATTTATCAGGTAAGCATAAATTATGTTTTCTCCTGTTAAGTGTAGTCAGTCCACGGGTCATCATTACTTATGGGATACCAATACCAAAGCTAAGTACACGGATGACGGGAGGGACAGGCAGGATCTCTATACGGAAGGAACCACTGCCTGAAGAACCTTTCTCCCAAAAACAGCCTCCGAAGAAGCAAAAGTGTCAAATTTGTAAAATTTGGAAAAAGTATGAAGAGAAGACCAAGTTGCAGCCTTGCAAATCTGTTCAACAGAGGCCTCGTTCTTAAAGGCCCAAGTGGAAGCCACAGCTCTAGTAGAATGAGCTGTAATCCTTTCAGGAGGTTGCTGTCCAGCAGTCTCATAGGCTAAACGTATTATGCTACGAAGCCAAAAGGATAGAGAGGTAGCAGATGCTTTTTGACCTCTCCTCTATCCAGAATAAACGACAAACAGGGAAGAAGTTTGTCGAAAATCTTTAGTTGCCTGTAAATAAAATTTCAGGGCACGGACTACATCTAGATTGTGCAGAAGTCGTTCCTTCTTTGAAGAAGGGTTAGGACACAATGATGGAACAACAATCTCTTGATTGATATTCTTGTTAGTGACTAAGGTAAGAACCCAGGTTTAGTACGCAGAACTACCTTATCTGAATGAAAAATCAGATACGGAGAATCACAATGTAAGGCTGATAATTCAGAGACTCTACGAGCCGAGGAAATAGCCATTAAAAACAGAACTTTCCAAGATAACAGCTTGATATCAATGGAGTGAAGGGGTTCAAACGGAACACCCTGTAAAACGTTAAGAACTAAGTTTAAGCTCCACGGCGGAGCAACAGATTTAAACACAGGCTTAATCCTGGCCAAAGCCTGACAAAAAGCCTGAACGTCTGGAACTTCTGACAGACGCTTGTGTAAAAGGATGGACAGAGCTGAGATCTCTTTAACGAACTAGCAGATAAACCCTTTTCTAAACCTTCTTGTAGAAAAGACAATATCCTAGGAATCCTAACCTTACTCCATGAGTAACCCTTGGATTCGCACCAGTGTAAGTATTTACGTCATATCTTATGGTAAATTTTCCTGGTAACAGGTTTCCTAGCCTGTATTAAGGTATCAATTACTGCCTCTGAAAATCCACGCTTTGATAAAATTAAGCGTTCAATTTCCATGCAGTCAGCTTCAGAGAAATTAGGTTTTGATGTTTGAAAGGACCCTGAATTAGAAGGTCCTGTCTCAGAGGCAGAGACCAAGGTGGACAGGATGACATGTCCACTAGATCTGCATACCAGGTCCTGCGTGGCCACGCAGGCACTATTAGAATCACTGATGCTTTCTCCTGTTTGATCCTTGCAATCAAACGAGGAAGCATCGGGAATGGTGGAAACACATAAGCCATCCTGAAGGTCCAAGGTGCTGTCAAGGCATCTATCAGGACCGCTCCCGGGTCCCTGGACCTGGACCCGTAACGAGGAAGCTTGGCATTCTGGCGAGACGCCATGAGATCCATATCTGGTTTGCCCCAACGTCGAAGTATTTGGTCAAAGACCTCCGGATGAAGTTCCCACTCCCCCGGATGAAAAGTCTGGCGACTTAGGAAATCCGCCTCCCAGTTGTCCACTCCTGGGATGTGGATCGCTGACAGGTGGCAAGAGTGAGACTCTGCCCAGCGAATTATCTTTGATACTTCCATCATCGCTAGGAAACTTCTTGTCCCTCCCTGATGGTTGATGTAAGCCACAGTCGTGATGTTGTCCGACTGAAACCTGATAAACCTCAGAGTTGCTAACTGAGGCCAAGCCAGTAGGGCATTGAGAACTGCTCTCAATTCCAGAATGTTTATTGGAAGGAGACTCTCCTCTTGAGTCCATGATCCCTGAGCCTTCAGGGAATTCCAGACAGCGCCCCAACCTAGAAGGCTGGCGTCTGTAGTTACAATTGTCCAGTCTGGTCTGCTGAAGGGCATCCCCCTGGACAGATGCGGCCGAGAAAGCCACCATAGAAGAGAATCTCTGGTCTCCTGATCCAGATTCAGCGTAGGGGACAAATCTGAGTAATCCCCATTCCACTGACTTAGCATGCACAATTGCAGCGGTCTGAGGTGCAGGCGTGCAAAAGGAACTATGTCCATTGCCGCTACCATTAAGCCGATTACCTCCATGCATTGAGCCACTGACGGGTGTTGAATGGAATGAAGGACATGGCAAGCATTTAGAAGCTTTGTTAACCTGTCCTCTGTCAGGTAAATTTTCATTTCTACAGAATCTATAAGAGTCCCCAAGAAGGGAACTCTTGTGAGTGGTAAGAGAGAACTCTTCTCCTCGTTTACTTTCCACCCATGTGATCTCAGAAATGCCAGTACTAACTCTGTATGAGACTTGGCAGTTTGAAAGCTTGACGCTTGTATCAGAATGTCGTCTAGGTAAGGAGCTACCGAAATTCCTCGCGGTCTTAGTACCGCCAGAAGAGAGCCCAGAACCTTTGTAAAAATTCTTGGAGCCGTAGCCAACCCGAAGGGAAGAGCTACAAACTGGTAATGTTTGTCTAGGAAGGCAAACCTTAGATACCGGTAATGTTCTCTGTGAATCGGTATGTGAAGGTAAGCATCCTTTAAATCCACTGTGGTCATGTACTGACCTCTTTGGATCATGGGTAAGATTGTCCGAATAGTTTCCATCTTGAATGATGGAACTCTTAGGAATTTGTTTAGGATCTTTAAATCCAATATTGGTCTGAAGGTTCCCTCTTTTTTGGGAACCACAAACAGGTTTGAGTAAAAACCCTTGTCCGTGTTCCGACCGCGGAACTGGATGGATCACTCCCATTAGTAAAAGGTCTTGTACACAGCGTAGAAACGCCTCTTTCTTTATCTGGTTTGTTGACAACCTTGACAGGTGAAATCTCCCTTGTGGAGGAGAAGCTTTGAAGTCCAGAAGATATCCCTGAGATATGATCTCCAACGCCCAGGGATCCTGGACATCTCTTGCCCAAGCCTGGGCGAAGAGAGAGAGTCTGCCCCCCACTAGATCCGTTACCGGATCGGGGGCCCTCACTTCATGCTGTCTTAGGGGCAGCAGCAGGCTTTCTGGCCTGCTTGCCCTTGTTCCAGGCCTGGTTAGGTTTCCAGCCTTGTCTGTAGCGAGCAACAGCTCCTTCCTGTTTTGGAGCAGAGGAAGTTGAAGCTGCTCCTGCCTTGAAATTACGAAAGGCACGAAAATTAGACTGTCTAGCCCTGGGTTTGGCTCTGTCTTGCGGCAGGGCATGGCCTTTACCTCCCGTAATATCAGCGATAATTTCTTTCAAACCGGGCCCGAATAAAGTCTGCCCCTTGAAAGGTATGTTAAGTAGTTTCGATTTAGAAGTTACATCAGCTGACCAGGATTTTAGCCACAGCGCTCTGCGTGCCTGAATGGCGAATCCGGAATTCTTAGCCGTAAGTTTAGTTAAATGTACTACGGCATCAGAAATAAATGAATTAGCTAGCTTAAGGGTTTTAAGCTTAAGTGAAATCTCATCTAATGTCGCTGAGTCAAGGGTGTCTTCCAGAGACTCAAACCAAAATGCAGCCGCAGCCGTGACAGGCGCAATGCATGCAAGGGGTTGTAATATAAAACCTTGTTGAACAAACATTTTCTTAAGGTAACCCTCTAACTTTTTATCCATTGGATCTGAAAAAGCACAGCTATCCTCCACCGGGATAGTGGTACGCTTAGCTAAAGTAGAAACTGCTCCCTCCACCTTAGGGACCGTTTGCCATAAGTCCCGTGTGGTGGCGTCTATTGGAAACATTTTTCTGAATATAGGAGGGGGTGAGAAAGGCACACCGGGTCTGTCCCACTCCTTAGTAATAATTTCAGTAAGTCTTTTAGGTATAGGAAAAACGTCAGTACTCGTCGGTACCGCAAAATATTTATCCAACCTACACATTTTCTCTGGGATTGCAACTGTGTTACAATCATTCAGAGCCGCTAACACCTCCCCTAGCAACACACGGAGGTTTTCCAGCTTAAACTTAAAATTTGAAATGTCTGAATCCAATTTATTTGGATCAGATCCGTCACCCGCAGAATGAAGCTCTCCGTCCTCATGCTCTGCATATTGTGACGCAGTATCAGACATGGCCCTAGCATTATCAGTATACTCTGTTCTCATCCCAGAGTGATCTCGTTTACCTCTAAGTTCTGGCAATTTAGACAAAACTTCAGTCATAACATTAGCCATGTCTTGTAAAGTGATTTGTAATGGCCGCCCTGATGTACTTGGCGTTACAATATCACGCACCTCCTGAGCGGGAGATGCAGGTACTGACACGTGAGGCAAGTTAGTCGGCATAACTTCCCCCTCGTTGTCTGGTGAATGTTGCTTAACATGTACAGATTGACTTTTATTTAAAGTAGCATCAATGCAATTAGTACATAAATTTCTATTGGGCTCCACCTCGGCTTTTGAACATATTGCACAAAGAGTTTCCTCTGTGTCAGACATGTTTAAACAAACTAGCAATTAGACTAGCAAGCTTGGAAATACTTTTCAACTAAATTTACAAGCAATATGTAAAAACGTTACTGTGCCTTTAAGAAGCACACAAAAACTGTCACAGTTGAATAACAATGAACCGGATTAGTTATATAAACCAAATTTAGCAAAGGATTGCACACATTAGCAATGGATGATTAACCCTTAATATCAGAAAAAAAACGTATAACAATTGACAATATAAACGTTTTTATCACAGTCAAGCACAGTCTCACAGGTCTGCTGTGAGTGATTACCTCCCTCAAAACTAGTTTTGAAGACCCCTGAGCTCTGTGGAGACGTCCTGGATCATGCAGGGAGAAAAAGACAGACTGTGACTGAATTTCTGATGCGTAGTAAAAGCGCCAAAATAGGCCCCTCCCACTCACACTACAACAGTGAGGGGAGCTCAGTAAACTGTTTTAATTTAAAACAACGACAGCCATGTGGAAAATAAAGCCCAAAACAATTTTCACCAAGTACCTCAGATAATTAAACGATTTAACATGCCAGTAAATGTTTAAAATCTAATATATGAATGTCTTTAAAAAGCCTGCTGCTAGTCGCTCCCACTGCAAGTTAGGCTAAAAGATATATGCATACAGTATTTTCCCAGTGAAGTGCCATTCCCCAGAAATACTTAAGTGTTAACATATATACATGTCAGCCTGATACCAGTTGCTACTACTGCATTTAAGGCTGTACTTACATTATATCGGTATTAGCAGTATTTTCAAAGTCAATTCCATTCCTTTAGAAAATAATATACTGCAACATACCTCTTTGCAGGTGAACCTGCCCGCTGTCCCCTGATCTGAAGTTACCTTACTCCTCAGAATGGCCGAGAACAGCAAACGGATCTTAGTTACGTCCGCTAAGATCATATACAAAAAACTCAGGTAGATTCTTCTTCAAATTCTGCCTGAGAAGGAAACAACACACTCCGGTGTCGTTTAAAATAACAAACTTTTGATTGAAGATATAAAAAAAAACTAAGTTTAATCACCACAGTCCTCTCACACATCCTATCTATTAGTTGGGTGCAAGAGAATGACTGGGTGTGACGTAGAGGGGAGGAGCTATATAGCAGCTCTGCTTGGGTGATCCTCTTGCACTTCCTGTTGGGGAGGAGTTAATATCCCATAAGTAATGATGACCCGTGGACTGACTACACTTAACAGGAGAAACAAACACACAATCAAGGAAAAAAACGCACCTGAAACATCCAGCCCTACTCAAAATCTAGGGCTAAACATTAACCCCATATGATTCCTCTTATACTTTTTTTTTTTTTTTTTTTTTTAAATAAAAATCCTCTTCTGATGTCCCTGTTTAAAAATGCTTCCCAAAACTTAAATTCCTATACACAGGAAATAAAGTGAGTCCCATATAAAAGATCCACAGAGGATTAACTTCTAGAGTGCTGCCCCCAAGACCTAGAAGGCAATAGCACTTACCCGTGGATCCGGCTGCAGGGCAGGAACAGCTTCTTATGTGTGACTGATACACCAACATCTGTCAGGGACCTGTAGAAAAAAAAAACAGAGTAACCAACTCTGGTTTTCTATCAAAGGGGTAGCATAAGTGTTAGAAATAAAGCAAGGACCACCTCACCATCTTCTAACTGCTAAAAGCCACCATTACTCTTACTAAAGAGATTGACATGGACACAGCATAGCCCCAAATACTTACTTGCAGGGAAAAGTACCCATTAAAGGATTAGATATCTTCAGACACCTTCTTTGCCATCCTTCCGTGATCAAGGCAAAGAGAATGACTGGGTGTTATGGGTAAGGGAAGTGATACTTAACAGCATTGCTGGGGTGCTCGTTGCCTCCTCCTGCTGGCCAGGAGAAATTTTCTAGATTTAGAAAAATAATCACACAGATTGTTCTGCACTACTATATTTAATATTTCATGATGATTTGTTTAAAATGTAAACACTTTTTGGGTAAACTGTCCCTTTAAGTGAATGCTAGATAAACCGGGTTTTGCCTATGCTCAGAAGAGGCAGAGTGCAATTTAAGTTACCAAAATGCTAGCTCTGTTATCTCCCTGAGGGGGGTGGCAACATTGAAAGTTTCTAAGTGTTAAGTTTGGAAAAAAACAAATAAGTTGATTGCCGTTTTGTTTTTTTACGCAGTCTGTTTCTTTACATGTTTACTTTGATTTAACATATTTGTTTTACTAAAGGAGTTTTTACTAAATTAGAGGAAAAATTGGGCAAAATAAATAATGAAAATATGCTGCATTGCATTTTTTTTAAAAGTGCATATACATACATTTTGTATTGCTATCTCAAAAGTATTTAAAGTCCCTTTAACAGGAGCAAATCTGTTTAAAATGTAGGAGCCAGTAAGAATATTTAGTAGCCAGACAAACTTTTAGGAGCCAGACAGTGTTATCTGTATATAGATCTATAGTTAATAACCCAAAAAGTTACGGTTTGTCGAGCCCTGCCTTTTAACATGACGGCTTATAGTGCATGAATGGCAGAACAATTTTATAATAGTAAAACTACAAATTTCAAGTAATTCCTGATTATCAGTATCTACAATCTAAGTTAAACAGGCCCATTTAGTATATGATGAGTGGACAAGGCTCCCATGAAAGAAATCTGTCATTCAAAATTTAGTGAGGCAACATCTATTGTTGCAATTTAATATTGCACAAGCAATTGCTTCTGTGGTCTCACCCCTTTAATCCAACCTCGATGATTGACAATCCCTACTCGCACTTAATAGTTTAAAGGGACAGTCAAGTCCAAAAAAAAACTTTCATGATTTAAATAGGGCATGTAATTTTAAACAACTTTCCAATTTACTTTTATCACCAATTTTGCTTTGTTCTCTTGGTATTCTTAGTTGAAAGCTAAACCTAGGAGGTTCATATGCTAATTTCTTAGACCTTAAAGACTGCCTCTAATCTAAATGCATTTTGACCACCACTAGAGGGCATTAGTTCATGTGTTTCATATAGATAAAAATGAGCTCATGCATGTAAAGTTACCCTGGAGTGAGAACTGATTGGCTAAAATGCAAGTCTGTCAAAAGAACTGAAATAAGGGGGCAGTTTGCAGAAGCATAGATACAAGGTAATCACGGAGGTAAAAAGTTTATTTCTATAAGTGTTGGTTATGCAAAACTGGGGAATGGGTAATAAAAGAATTATCTTACTTTTTAAACAACAAAAATTCTGGTGATGACTGTCCCTTTAAGTCCACAACCTCTGAGGAGGTGGCCCACCCCAATCCATCAAGGATGATTATTAATCCCTGCTCTCATTTAATATTTTAAGTCTTCCACCTTAAGGAGGTAGAAAGGTTAAAGGGACAGTCAACACCAGAATTTTTGTTGTTTTAAAAGATAGATAATCCCTTTATTATCCATTCCCCAGTTTTGCATAACCAACATTGTTATAATAATATACGTTTTACCTCTGATTACCTTGTATCTAAGCATCTTCTGACAGCCCCCTGATCACATGACTTTTTATTTATTATCTATTGACTTATTTTACCCATTTAGTGCAGTGTCTGCCACAATCCGCGTGATCACAATGTTATCTATATGGTTTACATGAACTAGCTCTCCGGCCTTCAAGGGTTTAGAAATTATCATATGAGCCTTCCTAGGTTTAGCTTTCAACTAAGAATACCAAAAGAACAAAGCAAAAATTGGTGATAAAAAGTAAAGTGGAAAGTTGTTTAAAATTACATGCCCTATTTGAAACATGAAAGTTTTTTTGGACTTGACTGTCCATTTAAGAAGCAATGGTCTTACAAACTCCCCTTCTTAACTTGCAAAAGCAAATCTGCAACGCAAGGGTTCCAAAGATGAATCTGCAGCTTTATAAAACAAAACCTAATAAATATAATCTCTACAAAGTGCACATTGTATTTTCCAGGCTTGAAGTTTAAAATACTTTGACTCACCATAATCCCACTGTGGATGAAGCCCCTACGATATCTAGCAGGTTTTAGGTGAGGATACTCTTCCGTGCTTGTAACTTTAATCCCCCAAATTTGCTTCCAGGCTTCATATAGTTGGACATGAATGGGGTAAACTCCTGAGTGATGAGGGGCCACAGCGTAGCCCATATCGGTAGGTATGCCATGATCCTAAAACAAAAGGGTCAGCATGTAGATAACTCTAGAGACATGTCTAATTTAATTGTGATTCATGCAGTCTAAAATTGATTTGCCCTTATGAAAGTTATTCTAGCAAAATATTAAATATTAATTCCCCCTCAAAAATGTCTGAATTAATAGGTTCATACTCACAACAGCAAACTTCCTGTTCAAAGCCATCTGCTCAGCGAGGACCGATTGATTATGAAATAAATGAGGCTGCATATGACTCCACATATGTGGGAACCACCAGAATTGCTTCACATAGGACAACAAAATGTCATCTCCTTCATCCTCTGCATCTGTGCCTGACTCAATGATAATGATATTAAAAGATGAGTTTGTTCCCTGCATTAAACTAGAAATACACAATCTGCAATTTCATTTCAAAACTATTTCTAATTTCTAAACAGCTGCTCTGTTTATACCAATCAAATCTCTTTATGGTCTAACAATAATTTTTAAAATACTAATATCTGCAGACTTTTTAGAATGACCTGAAGATTGTGATACAATAATCAGATTTATTTTTTAAACAGAAAAACTACAGTGTTTTAAAAGGAACTAGGGATGGGGGAATGTTTTGAAACATTCGAAAATTGAAACAACATTCTAACATTCGTTTAATGTAATAGTATTTCTAACGCTCTCTTTAAATGTAATATTTGAATGATACAATATTCAAAATAGAAACATTTGAATTGATATATTTGTATCTATTATGTATCAATTTACTAAATTCCCTACCTGTAAGAATATTATGTATGCTTATAAGATACAAAGTATAATATACATAATATAATATACTTTATCACTACCACACGAACTATTGAACTTCTGAATAGTATTTGTTAAATCAAATGTTACATTAGACATTTTGAATATGAATATTCGATTTCATTATAAAATTTTTAAAATGAAAGTAACATTCGATTACAACATTTTAATGGATTTTCTGATCAACATTCGAATGTCCAAAACGAATGTCAACAGGACTATTCGTTCTACCAAACGATTTACACTTTCAGCACATTCGCCCATCCCTAAAAGAAACCAAATAAAACTGTTAGATTTACCTGTATGGAAAAACTTTCCAGAGAAGCCGAGGTTGAAAGTGAAGTTGGGGATATGAGATCGTAATTCATTTTGTGTGTCATAAAGTGCCTAAAAAAATTAAAATTAAAAAATATTTATTTTTATATATAATTTTATATGGTACATACAACATAGCCACCATAAACATCTAATTACACTCACCTTCACATCTTCCACTTTCATCCGAGTTCCTTCCTTTCCAACAAAGATATCATCAATATCCACTAGCACATACCGGTTTAGAGGCAAAGATAATCTTTTGCCAGTTAAGAATGAGACTGCATCCACAAAGACTAGCTTGTGCAGCCAAAAGTTTAAATTATTTCCAAAGAGAACTCTTTGTATTCCATCATGTAGTCCCAGGTCCTGAACAACAGTAGTGTGAAGAGCTGCGTCTACGCTCAAGTGAGGTATAGTCTCTGCTGACTTTGTCTTGGCTAGGAGAACAGGTTCATAAGTGGAATGATTGGACTGGAAGACGGTCCAGTCCTCACCAGGCAGATCCCCTTTTTCTACCTGGTTGGGTCGAGTAATGTACAAGAGTGGGGATTTCGGATTGATACTGCAGTCTTTAAGTCCCAAATTTGAGTGAAGGTAGAGTGGGAAACCTTTAAGCTGAGCACTCAGTAGACTGTTCTCATTAGCCTGTTATATAGAGAGAGAAAAGTGCTTAAAGTATGCTTTATGCCAGTGCTTAACAAATGTGTTTAAAGATTAGGAGCCAGTAAGAATATTTAGGAGCCAGGCATATTTTTAGGAGCCAGACAGTTGGATTTGTATATAGACATATGGAGACTAACCAAAAAGTTAGGAGCCAGGGGTAAAATTCTAGGAGCCAGTGGCTACCAGGCTCCTGGGTTTGTCAAGCAGCCCTGATTTATGCCATTATGGATACAAAAGTAAATGTATAATGATTGCAAGATTAAAGTTTATAAAAAGGATCCTAAAATTGAGAATATGAATTAAACAGTTCTAGAAAGTGCTTCCTAAACGGCAAGCGGCAACTGCACCGATGAGGTACTAGAGTGAGCGCACTCTGTATTGCAAATGGGAGGAGGCAGTGGAGTAGTGCTACACTTAAAGGGATATGAAACCCAATTTTTCTCTTTCATTATTCAGATAGAGCATGCAATTTTAAACAATTTTCTCATTTACTTATATTCATTATTTTTATTGAAACCCAATTTTTTTGCTCTATCTGAATCAAAAAGTTAGGTTTCATGTCCCTTTAGGGATAGGAAAGTCAAAATTAAACTTGCATGATTCAGATAGAGCATGTAATTTCTCCAACATTGGTGTGTCCGGTCCACAGCGTCATCCTTACTTGTGGGATATTCTCTTCCCCAACAGGAAATGGCAAAGAGTCCCAGCAAAGCTGGTCACATGATCCCTCCTAGGCTCCGCCCACCCCAGTCATTCTCTTTGCCGTTGCACAGGCAACATCTCCACGGAGATGGTTAAGAGTTTTTTGTAGTTTTATTCTTCTATCAAGTGTTTGTTATTTTAAAATAGTGCTGGTATGTACTATTTACTCTGAAACAGAAAAGGATGAAGATTTCTGTTTGTAAGAGGAAGATGATTTTTAGCAGACAGTAACTAAAATCGATTGCTGTTTCCACACAGGACTGTTGAGATGAAGTAACTTCAGTTGGGGGAAACAGTTAGCAGTCTTTTCTGATTAAGGTATGACTAGCCATATTTCTAACAAGACCATGTAATGCTGGAAGGCTCTCATTTCCCCTCATGGGGACCGGTAAGCCATTTTCTTAGTTAAACATAAAAGAATAAAGGGCTTCAAAAAGGGCTTAAAAACTGGTAGACATTTTTCTTGGCTAAAACAATTGCTTTACTAGGCATATTATGCAGATTCTAACTAATTATTGGTATTATAATCTTGGGGAACGTTTAGAAAAACGGCAGGCACTGTGTTGGACACCTTTTTCAGATGGGGGCCTTTCTAGTTATAGACAGAGCCTCATTCTGGGACTGTATAGGGGTTAAATGTAAAAACGGCTCCGGTTCAGTTAATTTAAGGGTTAAAGCTCTGAAATTTGGTGTGCAATACTTTTAATGCTTTAAGACACTGTGGTGAAATTTTGGTGAATTTTGAACAATTCCTTCATACTTTTTCACATATTCAGTAATAAAGTGTTTTCAGTTTGAAATTTAAAGTGACAGTAACGGTTTTATTTTAAAACGTTTTTTGTGCTTTGTTGACAAGTTTAAGCCTGTTTAACATGTCTGTACCATCAGATAAGCTATGTTCTATATGTATGAAAGCCAATGTGTCTCCCCATTTAAATTTATGTGATAATTGTGCCATAGTGTCCAAACAAAGTAAGGACAGTAATGCAACAGATAATGATATTGCCCAAGATGATTCCTCAAATGAGGGGAGTAAACATGATACTACATCATCCCCTACTGTGTCTACACCAGTTATGCCCACACAGGAGGCCCCTAGTACATCTAGTGTGCCAATACTTATTACCATGCAACAATTAACGGCTGTAATGGATAACTCCATAGCAAATCTTTTATCCAAAATGCCTACTTATCAGAGAAAGCGCGATTGCTCTGTTTTAAACACTGAAGAGCAAGAGGACGCTGATGATAACTGTTCTGACATACCCTCACACCAATCTCAAGGGGCCATGAGGGAGGTTTTGTCTGATGGAGAAATTTCAGATTCAGGAAAAATTTCTCATCAAGCTGAACCTGATGTTGTGACATTTAAATTTAAATTAGAACATCTCCGCGCACTGCTTAAGGAGGTGTTATCTACTCTGGATGATTGTGACAATTTGGTCATTCCAGAGAAATTATGTAAGATGGACAAGTTCCTAGAGGTTCCGGTGCCCCCCGACGCTTTTCCTATACCCAAGCGGGTGGCGGACATAGTAAATAAAGAGTGGGAAAGGCCCGGCATACCTTTTGTTCCCCCCCCCCTATATTTAAGAAATTATTTCCTATAGTCGACCCCAGAAAGGACTTATGGCAGACAGTCCCCAAGGTAGAGGGGGCGGTTTCTACTCTAAACAAACGCACTACTATTCCTATCGAAGATAGTTGTGCTTTCAAAGATCCTATGGATAAGAAATTAGAGGGTTTGCTTAAAAAGATTTTTGTACAGCAAGGTTACCTTCTACAACCAATTTCATGCATTGTTCCTGTCACTACGGCAGCGTGTTTCTGGTTCGAGGAACTAGAAAAATCGCTCAGTAAAGAATCTTCGTATGAGGAGGTTATGGACAGAGTTCAAGCACTTAAATTGGCTAACTCTTTTGTTTTAGATGCCGCTTTGCAATTAGCTAGATTAGCGGCGAAAAATTCAGGGTTTGCTGTCGTGGCGCGCAGAGTGCTTTGGCTAAAGTCTTGGTCAGCGGATGTGTCTTCCAAGACAAAATTGCTGAACATTCCTTTCAAAGGTAAAACATTATTTGGACCTGATTTGAAAGAGATTATTTCAGACATCACTGGGGGAAAGGGCTACGCCCTCCCACAGGATAGGTCTTTTAAGGCTAATAATAAGCCTAATTTTCGTCCCTTTTGCAGAAACGGACCAGTCTCTAATTCTGTATCCTCTAAGCAAGAGGGTAATACTTCACAACCCAAACCAGCCTGGAAACCAATGCAAGGCTGGAACAAGGGTAAGCAGGCCAAGAAGCCTACCACTGCTACCAAAACAGCATGAAGGGATAGCCCCCGATCCGGGACCGGATCTAGTGGGGGGCAGACGTTCTCTCTTTGCTCAGGCTTGGGCAAGAGATGTTCAGGATCCTTGGGCGCTAGAAATAGTTTCTCAAGGTTATCTCCTGGAATTCAAGGAACTACCCCCAAGGGGAAGGTTCCACAGGTCTCAATTATCTTCAAACCAAATAAAGAGACAGGCATTCTTACATTGTGTAGAAGACCTGTTAAAGATGGGAGTGATACATCCAGTTCCAATAAGAGAACAAGGAATGGGATTTTATTCCAATCTGTTCATATAGTTCCCAAAAAAGAGGGAACATTCAGACCAATTTTGGATCTAAAGATCCTAAACAAATTTCTCAGGGTACCATCGTTCAAAATGGAAACTATTCGAACGATCCTACCTACTATCCAGGAAAATCAATTTATGACTACCGTGGATTTAAAGGATGCGTACCTACATATTCCTATCCACTAGGAACATCATCAGTTCCTAAGGTTCGCTTTTCTGGACAAGCATTACCAGTTTATGGCACTTCCATTTGGATTAGCCACTGCTCCAAGGATTTTCACAAAGGTACTAGGGTCCCTTCTAGCGGTTCTAAGACCAAGGGGCATTGCAGTAGTACCTTACTTGGACGACATCCTGATTCAAGCGTCGTCCCTGTCAAAAGCAAAGGCTCATACGGACATCGTCCTAGCCTTTCTCAGATCTCACGGATGGAAGGTGAACAAAGAAAAAAGTTCTCTGTCCCCGTCAACAAGAGTTCCCTTCTTGGGAACAATAATAGATTCCTTAGAAATGAGGATTTTTCTGACAGAGGTCAGAAAATCAAAACTTCTAAGCTCTTGTCAAGTACTTCATTCTGTTCCTCGTCCTTCCATAGCGCAGTGCATGGAAGTAATAGGATTGATGGTTGCAACAATGGACATAGTTCCTTTTGCACAAATTCATCTAAGACCATTACAACTGTGCATGCTCAGACAGTGGAATGGGGATTATACAGACTTGTCTCCGACGATTCAAGTAGATCAAAAGACCAGAGATTCACTCCGTTGGTGGCTGACCCTGGACAATCTGTCACAGGGAATGAGCTTCCGCAGACCAGAGTGGGTCATTGTCACGACCGACGCCAGCCTAGTGGGCTGGGGCGCGGTCTGGGAATCCCTGAAAGCTCAGGGTCTATGGTCTCGGGAAGAGTCTCTTCTCCCGATAAACATTCTGGAACTGAGAGCGATATTCAATGCTCTCAGAGCTTGGCCTCAACTAGCAAAGGCCAAATTCATAAGGTTTCAGTCAGACAACATGACGACCGTTGCATATATCAATCATCAGGGGGGAACAAGGACTTCCCTGGCGATGAAAGAAGTGACCAAGATAATTCAATGGGCGGAGGATCACTCCTGCCACTTGTCTGCGATCCACATCCCAGGAGTGGAAAAATTGGGAAGCGGATTTTCTGAGTCGTCAGACATTCCATCCGGGGGAGTGGGAACTCCATCCGGAAATCTTTGCCCAAATAACTCAATTATGGGGCATTCCAGACATGGATCTGATGGCGTCTCGTCAGAACTTCAAGGTTCCTTGCTACGGGTCCAGATCCAGGGATCCCAAGGCGACCCTAGTAGATGCACTAGTAGCACCTTGGACCTTCAACCTACCTTATGTATTCCCACTGTTTCCTCTCATCCCCAGGCTGGTAGCCAGGATCAATCAGGAGAGGGCCTCGGTGATCTTGATAGCTCCTGCGTGGCCACGCAGGACTTGGTATGCAGACCTGGTGAATATGTCATCGGCTCCACCATGGAAGCTACCTTTGAGACAGGACCTTCTTGTTCAGGGTCCATTCGAACATCCGAATCTGGTTTCCCTCCAACTGACGGCTTGGAGATTGAACGCTTGATTTTATCAAAGCGTGGGTTTTCAGATTCTGTAATAGATACTCTGATTCAGGCTAGAAAGCCTGTAACTAGAAAAATTTACCATAAAATATGGAAAAAATATATCTGTTGGTGTGAATCTAAAGGATTCCCATGGAACAAGATAAAAATTCCTAAGATTCTATCCTTTCTACAAGAAGGTTTGGAGAAAGGATTATCTGCAAGTTCTCTGAAGGGACAGATCTCTGCTTTATCTGTTTTACTTCACAAAAGACTGGCAGCTGTGCCAGATGTTCAAGCATTTGTTCAGGCTCTGGTTAGGATCAAGCCTGTTTACAGACCTTTGACTCCTCCCTGGAGTCTAAATCTAGTTCTTTCAGTTCTTCAAGGGGTTCCGTTTGAACCCTTACATTCCGTAGATATTAAGTTATTATCTTGGAAAGTTTTGTTTTTGGTTGCAATTTCTTCTGCTAGAAGAGTTTCAGAGTTATCTGCTCTGCAGTGTTCTCCGCCCTATCTGGTGTTCCATGCAGATAAGGTGGTTTTGCGTACTAAGCCTGGTTTTCTTCCGAAAGTTGTTTCCAACAAAAATATTAACCAGGAGATAGTTGTACCTTCTTTGTGTCCGAATCCAGTTTCAAAGAAGGAACGTTTGTTACACAATTTGGACGTAGTCCGTGCTCTAAAATTCTATTTAGAGGCTACTAAAGATTTCAGACAAACATCTTCCTTGTTTGTTGTTTATTCTGGTAAAAGGAGAGGTCAAAAAGCGACTTCTACCTCTCTTTCCTTTTGGCTTAAAAGCATTATCCGATTGGCTTATGAGACTGCCGGACGGCAGCCTCCTGAAAGAATCACAGCTCACTCCACTAGGGCTGTGGCTTCCACATGGGCCTTCAAGAACGAGGCTTCTGTTGACCAGATATGTAAGGTAGCGACTTGGTCTTCACTGCACACTTTTGCCAAATTTTACAAATTTGATACTTTTGCTTCTTCGGAGGCTATTTTTGGGAGAAAGGTTTTGCAAGCCGTGGTGCCTTCCATTTAGGTGACCTGATTTGCTCCCTCCCTTCATCCGTGTCCTAAAGCTTTGGTATTGGTTCCCACAAGTAAGGATGACGCCGTGGACCGGGCACACCAATGTTGGAGAAAACAGAATTTATGCTTACCTGATAAATTAATTTCTCCAACGGTGTGTCCGGTCCACGGCCCCCCCCGGGTTTTTTAATCAGGTCTGATGAATTATTTTCTCTAACTACAGTCACCACGGTATCATATGGTTTCTCCTATATATATTTCCTCCTGTCCGTCGGTCGAATGACTGGGGTGGGCGGAGCCTAGGAGGGATCATGTGACCAGCTTTGCTGGGACTCTTTGCCATTTCCTGTTGGGGAAGAGAATATCCCACAAGTAAGGATGACGCCGTGGACCGGACACACCGTTGGAGAAATTAATTTATCAGGTAAGCATAAATTCTGTTTTTAAGACACTTTTAAATTCACTTCTATTTTCAAATGTGCTTCATTCTCTTGTATCCGTTGTTGAAAAAGAATACACACATATCCTACACTAGTGAGAGCTAGTTGCTGATTGGTGCCTGCACACATTTGCCTCTAGTGATTGGTTAACTAGATGTGTTTCAGCTAGCTGCCAGTAGTGCAATGCTGTTCCGCCAGCAAAGGAAAACAAGATAATGAAGCAAATTTGATAATATACGTAAATTGAAAAGTTGTTTAAAATGGTATGTTCCATCCAAATCATGAAAGAAAAACTTGAGGTTCCCTGTCCCTTTAAGAAAATACCAATTTATACTTTTATACTGATAAAACAGTTTCTTCACATGAAGTAGAAACATATCACTACAGGCAAATGTAGTATGTAAAAGCACTTCCCAGAAGTCCAAGTCAGTTCACACATAGGACATGCAAAAAGGGAATCAGGGCCGCCTCGTACAAACAATAAAATCCAATTTTATTATATCCATATAAAAGAATACATGTGCCAACAATACACAGGAGAACACAGGCAACACATAGCCATGCAAGAACGGATTTGTAAAAATGGCACCAGCACAAATAAAACAGGTTAGCTTTATATGGTTCCGCTTTGAATGTTGCCGCCAGCGCTACAGAATTTTGTGATGCTATACAAATAAATGATGATAATAATAATAATAATCATAATGTTAAAAGGACATGAATCCCAGAATACTTCTTTCATGACTCAGACAAAGCAGACAATTTGAAACAGCTTTCCAATAAACTTCTTTTATCAAAGTTGCTTCATTCTTGTAGTATCTTTTGGTCAAGGAGCAGCAACGCACTACTGGGAGTTATCTGAACACATTGGGTGAAACAATGACAAGAGGCATATGTATGCAGCCACCAATCAGCTGCTAGCTCCAAGCTCCTTAGTCTACTTTTAACAAAGGATACCAAGATAACAAAGCAAGTTAGATATTAGAAGTAAATTGGAAAGTTGTTTAAAATCGCATGCTCTATCTGAATCTCAAAAAATACATTTGGTTTTCATGTCCTTTTAAAGACAAGGGTGGGAAAACCTATTCTTAGATTCCTTGGTACTGACCCACAAGTATTGATATGGTTAAAAAAGATTGTAAATGGACCAGATTTATACGCACCAATACGTCAATTTCTTGTTTAGCTCTGAAGAAGCACAGCCTTAATTAACTTTTTACCAAATGCTCCTTGTGCTGACGCAAACACATTGAACTGGTAGAATATAGTAAAAGGATAGGAAGTAGACTGCACGGCTGCCTTACAGAACGGTTCCATTTATGTGAATTTCCAAGAATTTCCCTTAGTCATTCATCACAATGGGTAAGACCAAGGAACATAGCTGTGATGTGCAGCAAAAGGTTGTTAAACTTCACAAAATGGGAAGTGGCTATAAGAAAATAGCAAAATCATTGAAAATGGCCATTTCCACCATCAGGACAATAATTAAGAAGTTTCATTTAACTGGAATTGTTATGAAGCAACCTCAAAGAGGATATGTATCTATATTGTCTCAATGCACTGTGAAGAGGATGGTCTGAGTGGCCAAAATATCTCCAAGGATCAAAGCTGGAGAATTGCAGAATTTAGTTGCATCTTGGGGGTCAGAAAGTCTCCAAAACTACAATCTGACGTAACCTATATCACCACAAGATGTTTGGAATGGTTTCAAGAAAAAAGCCTCTACACTCATCCAAAAACAAACTCTAGCGTCTTCAGTTTGCCAGACACAACTGTAGCTTCAAATGGGAGATTGGGTTCTATGGTCAGATGAAACCAAAATAGAGCTTTTTGGCAATAAACACCAAAGGTGGTTTTGGCACACAGAGAGAGGTAGCCATATGGAAAAGTACGAAAAAATCCAAGTCTCCAGCGAATCAAAGTGACCTTTATTTTAATTCTGTGGAGGATCCAAATAGCAATGTTCGGGTTCAAAACTAACCCTTATTCATGCTTAAACATTGACATACTGTCATACTGTTTAAATAACTTACAAAAGGTGCCAAATACATAGTGCTGATGTACCACCTAGTGGTTAAACATGTATCACATTTCAATATTCAAATAAATACTTTAGTGTCTAGTTGCTGATTGGTGGCTTCATATGTATACTGATGGTCATTGGCTCACCCATGGGTTCAGTTAGAAACCAGTAGTGAATTGCTGCTCCTTCAACAAATAATACCAAGCGAAAGAAACAAATTAGATAATAGAGGTAAATTAGAAAGTTGTTTAAATTAGTATTCTCGATCTGAATCATGAAATAAAAAATGTGGGTTTCATGTCCCTTTAATATACGTTTTACCTCTGTGATTACCTTGTATCTAAGCATCTGCAAACTGCCACCTTATTTCAGTTCTTTTGACAGACTTGCATTTTAGCCAATCAGTGTCCTCTCATAATTAACTCCACGGGCGTGAGCACAATGTTATCTTTATGGCACACATGAATTAACGTCCTCTAGCTGTGAAGAAACTGTCAACTGCATTCAGATAAGAGGTGGCCTTTAAGGGCTTAGAAATTACAATATGAGCCTACTTATGTTTAACTTTCAACTAAGGATAACAAGAGAACAAAGCAAATTTGATGAAAAAAAGTATATTGAAAAGTTGTTTAAAATTACATGCGCTATCTGAATCATTAACATTTAATTTTGACTTTACTATCCCTTTAAGTGGCTTTTTGTGTGTTAATATATCAGAACACTTTTGTTGCAAACCTATTCTGTTGGACCACAAAGAACCCTTCTCTCACTACCTTATCAAAACCTCAGTGCCCCCCATTAGTAGTTCTCTTTTGTTGTTGTTGTTTTATACACTGTTACGGTACGGTTGGGGTCCGTTTGTAAACACTTAGGGTACAACTGCTGTGGTTGTACCCTTAATGGATCATAACAACACCTTAAGGAGCTAATATGTACCATTTAGGGGTAAATAAGGTACAAATATGTTTCCAACTGTCAAAGGGTCCAGGTCTGTACCATTTAATCCCCCAAAAAAGGTATGATCACTTTTGTGACTAAAAAATTGAAGGGGAAGGGTGGTTCAAGGCTGCCAAACCTTGCAAGTCCATATAATTTATGCACCTCAATTATTCAATGAACACATAATTGACAGTCGCCAAAAATGAATTCAACATACATGTTGTACAGCAAAATAATTAATGTTCAATGGTTAGTAGTAATATGCAAAAAGTGGGCAAGGCAACAAAAAATACTTAACAACCCATATCTTCAATGATACTGTGTTGCTGGTTCTAAATAGCTCACAAGCACTTAACATTTTAATGCATTTAAACATAAAGCAAATTACAATGAAAATTTTTAGTTTTAAACTCTATAAAATAAACAAGAGCTGTTTAAGAACCAGTTTTTAAAAAAATAAAATACAATTGTAACCGTTCCCCAGTCACATACATGGACATTGTGTAACACACCATAGCGCCATCTATTGGTTGAAAGTTCCTTGACATATGTAACACAGCTCCATCTCCAAAATGTGTACTGGGGAAATAGACTCATTTGCATATATTTTGCATAGCGTGACAATTCAATGTATGGTTGTGAGTTTTATCGTTTATCCCTCCCCTGAATTCCTCTTCCTTTCGTTAGAGTTATATTTTATTACTATGTTGTTTTCTATATATTTATGTTTTATGTGGCGTGTCACCTTAAGTTAAATAGGGTGTTGTTAGAGTCTAGTACAGAATGTAATAAAACATTTAAAGTAACTCCTTTTGGAACTGGTAGTTTAGCCTGGTTCTTTCAGGAATTCCAGTTGTAGTTTCACTATACTTATTTAAACTTTATTGTGGATATTGTAATATTGTCTAATCAAGAACACAGTTGGTAAATGCATATTTGATGATTATAAAATATGATGGGACAGCATTTTTAATATTCTGTGTTGAGTACAAATTTGTCATCATGAGGTACAAAGGGCTTGTCAATGGGGCAGTACCCTGAAAAGGCCAAATTCGCACCATTTTTAAGGGTACATTATTATACCATAGCATTGAGGTCCACTCTAGTCACCAAAGGTACATATTTGCCTTTGAAAGGTACAATCTGCAAGGGTACCAATATGTTCCCATGTTAAAGGGTACAGTGGGTGTCCCTTTGAGGGTACTGCCCCAGGACAAGCTGTTGTACCTCTAAAGGTACAATTTTTGCACATTTTTTCTGACAGTGTAGTTCCACAGCAGACCAGCATTACTTAATTTAACATATTACAGTTTACTACATTTAAAAAAAAAACATTTTATTATTAAACAAATTGTGTGTGTAGGAGAGGGGCAATTTTTTTTAACTAAGAGATAGACACCTATAAAATGCTACAAGGCACCATTTTTTCTTTCATGGTTTAGATAGAGCAAACAACTTTAAACAACCTTCCCATTTATTTCTATTATGTTTCATTAAAGGACCAGTAAATACAGTAGATTTGCATAATCAACAAATACAAATGAATGATAAAAAGACAATGCAATAGCACTTAGTCTGAACTTCAAATGAGCAGCAGATTTTTTTTTCTGACAAATTTCAGTTATGTCTATTTCCACTCCTCAGTTATGTCTATGTCTACTCCTCTTGTATCATGTGACAGCCATCAGCCAATCACAAATGCACATATGTATATTCTGTAAATTCATGCACATGCTCAGTAGGAGCTGGTGACTCAAAAAGTGTAAATGTAAAAAGACTGTGCACTTTTGGCTAAAAGAAGTACATTTTAAAGTTGTTTAAAATTACTGCTTTATCTAAATCATTAAAGTTTAATGGGTGCAGCAATGCACTACTGGGAGCTAGCTGAAAATATCTAGTGAGCGAATGACAACAAACAAATGTGTATAAGTACAGTAGGATATGTACATATTCTTTTTCAACAAAGGATAGCAAGAGAATAAGTACATTTGAAAATATAAGTGGATTTAAAAGTATCATAAAATAACATGCTTTGTCTGAATCATGCAAGTTTAATATTTACTTCCCTATCTCTTTAAAAGGACAGTAAAGTCACAATTAGACATTCATGAGTTAATCCGGACGTACAATTTTAAACTGCTTTCCAATTTACTTCTATTATTTAATTTGTTTCCTTCTCTTGTAATCCTTTGCTGAAAGGTTTATCTAGATAAGCTCAGGAGCAGCAAAGAACCTAGGCTCTAGCTGCTGATTGGTGGCTGCATATATAAACTGATTGTCATTGGCTCACCCATGTGTTCAGTTAGAAACCAGTAGTGCATTGCTGCTCCTTCAACAAATGATACCAAGAGAATAAAGCAAATTTGATTATAGAAGTAAACTGTAAAGTTATTTAAAATTATATGTTCTACCTAAATTATGAAGGAAATGTTTTGGGTTTGGTTTAATGTCCCTTTAATTAAGATGCTGAATGGTAAGTACACTCTCGCTCACAAACAGGCAGCCTTGTGACGTGTGAGATTGTGTGAGTGGGTTGCAGTAAAATACAGGGGCTGTGCAGATTTCTGAAGAAGCTAGACAGGGAGTGAATACATTCATATTATACTTAAAGGGACATTTCTAGTCAAAATTTAAATGCACGTAGATTCATTGCATCTTTGCATAGAAATATTTTTGCAATATAAATGTATTGGCAAAAATGCTTCTAGTAAAAGTTATCACTGTTTTAGTGTTAACATTTTTCTCTGCACGTGCATGTGAAGCATAGCTAGATATTGTCACTGCACCCACATTTTAAATAATGCAGCTGCTTAGATAATCAGTGGGGCTTGTATCATGTCAGCAATTAACAGATGGTACAAGCACCTTAGGCTCTCTAAACAAGTGCTGTGTTTAAAATGCTGGTGCATGGTGCATACTTAAATACACTTTTGAAACAGCTATAGCTTTTATTAGAAGCATTTTTCCTATTGCATGTATATTAAAATAATGCTTCTGTTCCATACCCAAATGCACCCATGTGGTTTCCAATTTTGGCTGAAATATCCCTTTAAAAGGACACGTGACGCACTAATCTTCTAATCCACTCATAATGTATTGCGTTAGATTTTTTTTGCCTATTTTAAGAAAAGAACTTACCCTTTTCTTGAACTTGGACAACAGAACTCAGGAAAATAGGTAAAATTTTATTTTAAACATGCAAAAACCTAATACGCACAGGTTCTGGCATACAGCACAGCATTACAGAAAGTGGTTTAGAAATCCTGCAAGTCACATTTATACACCACTTCCATTTGTTTTTAGAAACCATTATGTAAAATCTGCTACATGTAGACGTACTAGGCAATACGTTGGAAACTCTAGGGAAACAATCGTGATTTGTTTCATTTGACTCTGCATGAAATGCTTAAATTAGGCTTGTAGCTTTCTGTAACATTTGCTTTTTATGGTGAAGTCACAAATATCCTATTTTAAAGAAATAAAATAAAATACAAAGAGTTGTCCACAAAAGACCAGTTGTTCTGCAGTCTGGACGTGAGTAAGGGGAAGGTTTTCAATAGAATAATGTCAGCTGAAAAAGAGTCATCCAATAAGATCCCTGTTACAAGAACAATGCTCCATTTACAACTCTGTCAGAGGATTAAGGCCACTAAAATGCCTAAATACCTTGTGTATTGGTGGCTGTGAAAGAAAGTTATTGTGAAAGGCTTTAAAAAAGTAAAATCCCTCAAAAACTGCATTGCAGCTTGAGAAGTTTTATTTTACAATGAGTGTGAGACCCAAGTGCTATTAAGCAGGGGTTGAGATTTTGTTTTGTTTTTAAATTCAGGAGCCAGCAAGAGTAATGAAGAGCCAAATACATACAAAAACATCAGGAAACCAAGGTTAAATAATAGGAGATGTGGCTTCTTAAGACTGACAAACAATGTGGTGTAAAACCGTTTAAAGGACCAGTAAACACAATAGATTTGCATGATAAAAAGACAATACAATAGCACTTACTCTGAACTTCTAGAGTACTATATTTTTTTTGACAAATTTCAGTTATGTCTATTTCCACTCCTCCTGTATCATGTGACAGCCATCAGCCAATCACAAATGCATATAAGTATATTCTGTGAATTCTTGCACATGCTCAGTAGGAGCTGGTGACTCAAAACGTGTAAATATAAAGACTGTGCACATTTTGTTAATGGAAGTAAATTGGAAAGTTGTTTATAATTGCATCCTCTGATTCATGAAAAATGTATTTTGACTTAAGTGTCCCTTTAAATTTAAATAGAAAGTCACACGGCAGCATCACTTGTGTACTCCCTATTACTGTTTATTGACTAACAGGTATGTCCTACTAATTATCTCATACTTTCTGCTAATACTCATGTTTAAATGCTGCTCTTTCAAATCAATAATAGATACATTTTGAGTATAGATATTATGTTACCTCTTCATGGGAATATACCATCTAATCAGTAATGCCCAGATATAACATGATCTACTTATTTAGTAAAGTTTGCTGAGCTGCTTATTTAGTAAAGTTTGCTGAGCTACTTATTTAGTAAAGTTTGCTGAGCTGCTTATTTAGTAAAGTTTGCTGAGCTACTTATTTAGTAAAGTTTGCTGATCTACTTATTTAGTAACGTTTGCTGATCTACTTATTTAGTAAAGTTTGCTGATCTACTTATTTAGTAAAGTTTGCTGATCTACTTATTTAGTAAACTTTGCTGAGCTACTTATTTAGTAAAGTTTGCTGAGCTACTTATTTAGTAAACTTTGCTGAGCTACTTATTTAGTAAAGTTTGCTGAGCTACTTATTTAGTAAAGTTTGCTGATCTACTTATTTAGTAAAGTTTGCTGAGCTACTTATTTAGTAAAGTTTGCTGATCTACTTATTTAGTAAAGCTTGCTGATCTACTTATTTAGTAAAGTTTGCTGATCTACTTATTTAGTAAAGTTTGCTGAGCTACTTATTTAGTAAAGTTTGCTGATCTACTTATTTAGTAAAGTTTGCTGATCTACTTATTTAGTAAAGTTTGCTGAGCTACTTATTTAGTAAAGTTTGCTGAGCTACTTATTTAGTAAAGTTTTCTGAGCTACTTATTTAGTAAAGTTTGCTGAGCTACTTATTTAGTAAAGTTTGCTGAGCTACTTATTTAGTAAAGTTTGCTGAGCTACTTATTTAGTAAAGTTTGCTGATCTAATTATTTAGTAAAGTTTGCTGAGCTACTTATTTAGTAAAGTTTGCTGAGCTACTTATTTAGTAAAGTTTGCTGAGCTACTTATTTAGTAAAGTTTGCTGAGCTACTAATTTAGTAAAGTTTGCTGAGCTACTTATTTAGTAAAGTTTGCTGAGCTACTTATTTAGTAAAGTTTGCTGCGCTACTTATTTAGTAAAGTTTGCTGCACTACTTATTTAGTAAAGTTTGCTGAGCTACTTATTTAGTAAAGTTTGCTGAGTTACTTATTTAGTAAAGTTTGCTGAGCTACTTATTTAGTAAAGTTTGCAGAGTTAATTATTTAGTAAAGTTTGCTGATCTACTTATTTAGTAAAGTTTGCTGAGCTACTTATTTAGTAACGTTTGCTGAGTTACTTATTTAGTAAAGTTTGCTGATCTACTTATTTAGTAAAGTTTGCTGAGCTACTTATTTAATGAAGTCTGCTGATCTACTTATTTAGTGAAGTTTGCTGATCTACTTATTTAGTAAAGTTTACTGATCTACTTATTTAGTAAAGTTTGCTGATCTACTTATTTAGTGAGGTTTTCTGAGCTACTTATTTAGTGAGGTTTTCTGAGCTACTTATTTAGTAAAGTTTGCTGAGCTACTTATTTCGTAAAGTTTGCTGAGCTACTTATTTCGTAAAGTTTGCTGAGCTACTTATTTCGTAAAGTTTGCTGAGCTACTTATTTCGTAAAGTTTGCTGATCTACTTGTTTAGTAAAGTTTGCTGATCTACTTATTTAGTAAAGTTTTCTGAGCTACTTATTTAGTAAAGTTTACTTATCTACTTATTTAGTAAAGTTTGCTGAGTTACTTATTTAGTAAAGTTTGCTGATCTACTTATTTAGTAAAGTTTGCTGATCTACTTATTTAGTAAAGTTTGCTGAGCTACTTATTTCGTAAAGTTTGCTGAGCTACTTATTTAGTAAAGTTTGCTGATCTACTTATTTAGTAAAGTTTGCTGATCTACTTATTTAGTAAAGTTTGCTGATCTACTTATTTAGTAAAGTTTGCTGATCTACTTATTTAGTAAAGTTTGCTGATCTACTTATTTAGTAAAGTTTCAGTGTGAGTTGTACCACATTTACACCATATTATTATTTGTATGAGGAGAATCTAGTGATCTATCTATATGTATAGGAGTGCTACTTGTAGGACACATTTTACTTTTTTTGGTACACCTGTACTAGAGCAAAGAGAAAAAATAGAGCATTTTGCTCTGCCAAGAGAACTTGTTCTACAGTAAAATTCTTTAAAGAGACAAGAAACACATTTTTTTTCTTTCATGATTCAGACAGAGCATGCGAATTTTAACAACTTTCTAATTTACTTCTATTATCAAATGTTCTTCATTCTCTTTTGGTGAAAAAGAGGGATGTAAGCTCAGAAGTGTGCAAATGTCTAGAGTACTATATGGCAGCAATTTTGCAAGAATGTAATCCATTTACAAGAGCACTAGGGGGCAGCACTACTTTCTACCATGCAGTGCTCCATAAACCTACCTATGTAGCTCTACAACAAAGAATATCATGGGAACTATGCAAATTTAATAATAGAAGTAAATTTGAAACATTTTAAAAATTGTATGCTCTGTCTAATTCACAAAACAAAAAATTTGAGATTCATATCCCATTAAGATAAAATATTTACATTATGCAGATAAAAAGTCAAAACTTTGAGTCATCTCACCTTGAAGAAACCAATGATTCCCACTCCATACTCCACACAGTATTTATCTAGCAATTCTCGGTTCCATGCATCAAGGTTAACATATTTCAGGATATTTTCATACACAATTAGTGCAAAACGTCCCCGGTCTTTATCTGTGAGAGTAGGCATATCGCCCTTCCCTGGAGCAATCTCTGTCCGATATTTAAAACGACTTGATTCCAAGATGGCCACAATCTCCTGCCCAAGCTGGGAGTAGAGGCTTTCCACAAAGACAAGCACAAGAGGATCAGTACGGGAGGAGTCCACAGGCCTTAAAGGCTTCACAGGTAGCAGACGAGAGGGGCTTATTTTGAGGTCATCACAGTCTAGGGACTGAGCCTCATTTCCTGATGGTTCCAGTCCCCTTTTCCAGCCATAAAGGTAATAAGCTGAGATGAAGACACTCAGAAGACAGAAGGCAAAAAGAAGCAGCAGCACCAGTTGTGGGCTTAATGGCCTCCCGAACCTGCGTGGCTTCAGGGACACGCTCATGGTCCTACTACCTTCCTAAGAAGAGTAGCACAAGGTCACACAAACACGTGCCCACACTTCTTGACTATGCTTTGAGTACCCTTAACTCAGCCTGTTCATGTCACCATGGCACGTCCATCCAAAATCCAATTTCAGTATGAAACAGGTGTGACGGCTCAGTCGATGAAGTGGTTCTCCGGCAGTGTGGGGGAGAAGAGCTGCCGGAGGAGGGAGTCTTAGATGTAAATAGCTATTGAGCATCCTTTGTGGGATCAAGACTGCAACGGATTTTGATTCTGTATGTGAATTTCACTAGCTGCAAATAAAAGAAAGAGATAGTTAACTATAACAGCATTTCTCTGATTATTACAACATCATATGCAGCAACATAACATTGTAATATACTGCATAAGTACAAATCAAATGCATACAGAAGACTATGCATATTCATCCATAATAAAAAAACAAAAACAAATTTCCACCTCATAGAACCAAGCATGATTTATTTACCATATTTTAAATAATCTCTTAAAAGGACACGTATGAAATGGTAATATAAAAATGTTTCACAATGTGTAGTTTAAAAAAAAAAAAAAAAGAAGTCTGCAATATACAGTTTTATCCCCTTTCCTGAAATTAAACTGTGAAAATTGTGGGCATTCCAATTTCACTGAATTTCTAAAAACTAATTTGCATCATGTTAGGACCAATGTTTACCCTTATTTAATCTCTTCTGCCGAGGAAATTTTGGGACAGATGCAAAAGAGGCAAACAAGAAAAAGTATCCAAACGCTGAACTGTGCAAACAACGGCTGGGGGAAAACCCTGTTAGATAATTACTTTAACGGTCGTATTCCACAGTCATTGTTTGCACAATTCAAGATTTTAAAACTTTATTGCTTAATTTATGTCTGTAATTATCCTCAGGAAAGTAGAAAATGAAGAGGAAAGCTTGGCTTTAACATGGCGGCGGTGCCCATTACTTTATATAAACACTTGCGTCCTTTATAAAATCTAAAACATTACACTTATTTCTGCAATATTTAAGCAACTAACAATTTTAAAATTACATCTGCATGTTATTTTCAGGCTAATCCTTGTACTGAATACATAATATCTAGTATTTATTTATCGTTTAAAATATCCCTGAATCCCAAAACGTAACCACAAACCCTCTTTATTTTTAAACAAAAAAAGGTACTTGTGTTATTCCAATGTGGTGTCTTAAATTTGATTCTTTAGATATAATTACCATATAAACTTCATAAAAATACCAATATAGACATGTTTACTCATGCCTTTCAATACATAATAATATCAGAAAACAAACAAGGGAATTATAGTTATGTGACAACACTACCAGATCATTTTACTTTATTCTTGCCTTGTAGATATACAATGTGACTTTAAAAATTGTCATGAAACCATTTCTTTTATAGTAGGGCCTATAAGCACCTAACATTGTTTTTAAAAATAGTAACTAAGTACAACCATAAAATGTAAATAACTGATAAATTAATGCAAATGTATTGGCAGACAGGCATAAAAGTAATTGTGATATTATTTGGTGCCATAGTGTGTGAACCCAAATGTCACCTAATCCTCGTATTTCATTTTCTTTGATGTTTTTTCATCTTTGTAAATGGACACAAAACTGCATCCTACACTTATCCATGGGTTAACAAATGTATATGAAATGTAACTTTTCCGGGGCTGTGTCTTGTTTTACTTACTGAGTACAGAGGAATAATCTTATTGCAGAAGCACTTCCTCATTATTTAGCCTATTGGGTTCTTACACAGCAACTATTCTCAACTCCAACAGCACCCTAGGGGACATGTCCTTGAAAGACACAGGTGACCACTATAAAAAGGCAATTACCTGAAAACTAGTTACTAGAGAGATGATAGCAAGAGGAAGGGGCTTCTTTAATGGAGCTTTCATCTCCCGAATTGTACAATCTAAAAGGGACAAGTGACCCCTCATTTGAAAGACAGGAGGAACCTTTTCATATGATCACTTTTCTTCTTAGGATGTGCTCTTCATAGTGTTCATCCGTTCCACTGGACATCAGAGAGGTTATGGAGAAGATGGCCTACTATAATACAGCACCCTTCTCCACCACTGCTTAATGTAGAGGAGCACCCTCATTCAGGTGATCACATTGCAATGTTTAATATTTGCACTACTATGCACCAAACAGCATTTAAATCATGGGGAAGAGAGGCTTATTTAGAGACCCTATACCCCTTATGAACCAAACAGAGGCGTGAGACCTACCGGAAGTATTTATTTAAGGACACTGGAAACTCCAAAAGGAGTGCCTAACTCCTAAAGAAAGGATACTACACGTACATGTTTTTCTTATCAAGAGATTGTCTACTGAAAAATTTGGGGTTTTATGTCACTTTAAAAGTGAATTACAGGCATTTGTTTAGTTATGTCGATACAGTTCTTTAAAGGGAATGTATGCTTTCTTTATTTGTCTCTTTTCTGAGACAAAAAATCCTCTTGTGCAAGTGAAACACACTAAGATCTGTACAAATCCAGATCTTAGTATTTTTCACTTGCATAAGAGAATATTCGGCTCCGAAAAGAGACAAATACAGAATTCAGCCTCCTACTTCCGCATTCGGCAGTGAACGAAACACACACATATACACATACATACACTTTTTAGCTAAAAAAAAAAAAAAAAAAAAGTATTCGAAATATTAAATGTAGTTATTTATTCTGCTTTACTTACATTACTGAATATACATTCTATCCTTGAGATGTGTTTGCATTCCAAGCTATCATGATCATTTCCTGCTTTCACATTGCCCAGTTTCCACATGAATCAAACCTGCCTAGTGACAAGCACTATCTAGGTCATATTCCCTCTGGGGAGAAGCCTGCAGCATCTAGCTGTGTCGTGCACCTTGACAGGTGTTCCCCAGCTATTTCATTTTTCACTGCAGAGTGGACAAACTGACTCCAAAACACCTAGAAGCATTTCTGGAGCACCCAAAGGTCCAAGGACAGTCATAAATAAGAAACCCTAATGCCGCCCTGCAGCTTTTTGTTACTATAATTACAAAATTAGTATTCAAGCTACAATCTTGTATGCATCTTAATCCTGCCCTTCAGTGTCTAGCTCTCCTAACAAACAAAAAATATATCCCACACAGAGAGCTCTGCCAAGGCACATCTTTCTCTTACCATGTAACTAATCTAGTCAGGGGAGACTGCAAAAAAAACCCTGATGCTTAAGCAGACTAATCTTTTTGTCTATTCCCAGCACAACATATTTATATTGTGCAAACCCGACTGCCAGGCACAACACACCAGCCTTCCTTACTCACAATATTCCAGAGTTCCTCAGGGAAATGTTTGCATGAGACTCCAAAGAGACTGGGAGGGTGATATTAGTAATTAGTCTCATGGGGCTGCCTTTCCTAACACAACATGGCCAGCTGAGAAATACTGTCATAACCCAATTTACTGGCGAGACAGAACCAGGTCATTATATCAAACATACTGTGTTTATAGCAATGTTTTTTTAAATTACCTGCCCGGATTAGTGATATAGATTGTACACTTGTTTTCATTTATAAACTGTAATCCACAGGGACTAAATTAGAAAAAGTGCTTATTTTTGTAAGAAAAAAATAGACATATGAAGCAAGAAAAAAAAATAGAAGATTGGTATTTTTAAAAGAGAATGAATAAATTCAAGGAATAATAGACAATATATGGGTAAGGTGAACCAATGCTAAATGTAGGTTTACAAAGAGCCAAATAAAAAAAATATATAAAATGGATTCACATGCTTGTTTGCAAAGCACTTTTTATCAGTCTAATTGGAAGCTTTTTGCCCCTTTGTGGTAGATCTGTATATTAGAGATATTATGCCAATATGTGCAAAACTCTAAAAAATAAAAAACAGCTTCAGCATAGGTGTGTGCATCAGTGAGGGGGTTAAGCACTGTATTACACAAAAATAAAGTAAATAAAAAACTGCACACAAATACTAAAAACATTTAAAAGGGCCATCGGTTAGGACGATTCCAGGGCTTTCATATTGCACATATGCTATTGTAAGGCAAGATGTGAGACCCACTGTAGCATTGTCAAAATATACATTGTTTCCTTGTTGCACCTAAAAGACAGCATTTTTGTTTTAAGTGTGTGTTCCTGTACTGCAACAAACTTTTTTTGTTTTTATGTTTGGGAGGTATTTGTCTACCAATAAAGAAGTGAGAGTTCTGCTTATCAGTATAGATGCCAATCATCAGTTATATGCAAGCAGTGGCAGCAGTGAATAATAACAACATATACATGATTAGAACATTCACTTCTTGCACAATTATACCCCTTTAAAGGGCCATTATACACTCATTTTTTTCTTTGCATAAATGTTTTGTAGATAATCTATTTATATAGCCCATAAAGTTTTTTTTTTAAATTAATATATAGTTTTGCTTATTTTTAAATAACATTGCTCTGATTTTCAGACTCCTAACCAAGCCCCAAAGTTTTATGTGAATACGCTCGACTACCTACTCCAGCTTGCTCCTGTTTGTGTAAAGGGTCTTTTCATATGCAAAAGAAGGGGGAGGGGGGGGGAGTGTCTTATTTGCCACTTGCAGTGGGCTTTCCAGCTACCTTTTCAACAGAGCCAAACTGACAGCTTCTAAGTAAGTTTTTAAACAGTTTTATACTGGATTTTTATATCAGTATCTGTGCATATTATTCTTTATAGTAGTGTCTATTACATGCAGTTATATGAAAATGAGTGTATACTGTCCCTTTAAGCCACAGTAGTACACAGGCATTCACTTTGTTATAATCAAAACAAACATCTTCATTGCACTTAACATTTGTGGCTGGGAATCAGAGACATAGGAGGTTGATGAGGGCCTGTCACCATTTTGTGGGTGGAGCCGTGTTAAGAGGGGTGTGATCATGGGTGGTTAGTGGGCGGGATTATGGGTGTCTGATTGGTCTGTGGGTGTGTCTGGATTGTTTGTGGGTGGGGCTAAGTGAAATTCAGCAAATAGAGACATGGCTGTCTAAGAGGGACAGCGTGACAGAGCTCTTAATTAGTAAATGCCCCTCTCAAATAGGGACAGTTGAGAGGTCTGCAGCTTTAATGTAACATTTTTTCATATTTTTTTTTAAACATATTTAAATATTGCTAGTTTATATAAAATGATAGAATTTTTCAGTTTCAGTTTACTGTCCCTTTAAAAAAAATGTATTTGCAATAAATGCTAGTTAAATAGCACCTTCAACAGTGAGATTTATCCTGGATATGCTTCATATACAGCCACCGCCTAAGGTAAACCCATTACTTCAATTAAATCAATCTCACTTCTTGCAATTCCATTTGAGCACTTCTCATTGTCAGCATTCCATTAGCGATACCACATCTATCTTAGTGAACCGAGTAATTTTCTTCTCTCTCCACTTCATGATATCATCCAGGGACAGTTTATTTATTCATTTATTTTAAAATCCGGTCACCACATAATGAGTTTATATTTTTTGTAATACACCCAAATTATGGCTGGTAAGGATGCAGGAAGGCAGAGTACAGGAAAAGAATTCCTTGCCAGACTTGCATATACATTCTTTTGTTTTTCAAGGTCAGCCATGTTCTCTGTGGTACAACTGAATTGTCACAGAAATATCCAGGGTAGAAAACTGAAATTTAAAAAATATTTTTTGGCAACTAGTTTAAACCCCCCCAAACAGTATATAATTGCTGGTCAAAATTGTAATGCACTTAGATGAATTACATCTTTGAACAGAAAAATATTTATGATATACATGCATTGGCAAGAATGCTTCTAGTAAAAGTTATCACTGTTTTATCACAGATTTTTCTCTGCACATTCATGTGAAGCATAGTTAGATATTCTCAGTGCATCAGCATTTTAAATACTGCAGCTGCTCAGAATGCCAGTGGGTTTTTTTTTTATCATGCCAGCAATTAACAAATTGAGTCATTACCATACGGTACAAGCACCTTGGGCTCTCTGATTAATTTAAAATGCTGTGCACGGTGCATACTTAAATGCACATTTAAAACAGCTATAGCTTTTATTCTAAGCATTTTTTTCTAATATAAGTATATTACAAAAATGCTTCTATTCAAAACTGAAATGCATCCATCTAGATTGCAATTTTGGCTGAATTTCCCTTTACGTGCACACTCCACAAGGACTGCCAAGCTTTGCAAAACATGGATGGTGACTGGAGGTTATGTGCATATGGTTCTCCTGAGTGGACGTATAAATAGGGTTGCCACCTGCCCCGGTATCACCGGGACAGTCCCGGTCTGGGACTGTGTGTCCCGTGTCCCGGAACTATCCTCAAATGCCCCGGGGAGGCTTTAGACTGTGAGAAAGAGGAGGGGTTTGGAGATTAAAGCAAGTGCAGCAGCAGGACAGACAGCGACTCTGATGGGGATACTGAATCGCCGTCCGTGTAACGCTCAGTAGGATTACTGGGTGGGCGGTACTGTAAAGAGGGATGGGTGATTGGGTGGTAATGTAAAGAGTGATGGACAGTGCTAGAAGGAGGGATGCGGCTACGGAAGTAGCCAAGCGGCAAGAGAGACAGTTATACACGGGGATAATTATTTAGTAGTTACAACACCGGCATCAGTCGTCACGGAGTGGGCGGGCTGTGTGTTTGTATGCCTGCCTGGGGTTTTACATTTTAGCTGCGTCAGGTGGTTGGTGCTCCAGGTTACGGTATGAGCTGAGGCTGATGGGCTGCTCACTGACAGCGGATAAACTGCAGTACTAAGACATAGTCATAGTTATTTTATTGTTTCTGACAGCCTGGTATTTACATGTTTCCGAGGGACCTGATAAACATTACACACAGACACAGTATATGTACATGTGTCTGAGGTACCAGATAAACACACACAGATTATATGTACATGTGTCTGAGGTACCAGATAAACACACACAGATTATATGTACATGTGTCTGAGGTACCAGATAAACACACACAGATTATATGTACATGTGTCTGAGGTACTAGATAAACACACACAGATTATATGTACATGTGTCTGAGGTACCAGATAAACACACACAGATTATATGTACATGTGTCTGAGGTACCAGATAAACACACACAGATTATATGTACATGTGTCTGAGGTACCAGATAAACACACACAGATTATATGTGCATGTGTCTGAGGTACCTGATAAACACACACAGATTATATGTACATGTGTCTGAGGTACTAGATAAACACACACAGATTATATGTACATGTGTCTGAGGTACTAGATAAACACACACAGATTATATGTACATGTGTCTGAGGTACTAGATAAACACACACAGATTATATGTACATGTGTCTGAGGTACCAGATAAACACACACAGATTATATGTACATGTGTCAGAGGTACCAGATAAACACACACAGATTATATGTACATGTGTCTGAGGTACTAGATAAACACACACAGATTATATGTACATGTGTCTGAGGTACCAGATAAACACACACAGATTATATGTACATGTGTCTGAGGTACCAGATAAACACACACAGATTATATGTACATGTGTCTGAGGTACTAGATAAACACACACAGATTATATGTACATGTGTCTGAGGTACTAGATAAACACACACAGATTATATGTACATGTGTCTGAGGTACCAGATGAACACACACAGATTATATGTACATGTGTCTGAGGTACCTGGTAAACACACACAGATTATATGTACATGTGTCTGAGGTACCTGATAAACACACACAGATTATATGTACATGTGTCTGAGGTACCAGATAAACACACACAGATTATATGTACATGTGTCTGAGGTACCTGGTAAACACACAGAGATTATATGTACATGTGTCTGAGGTACCAGATAAACACACACAGATTATATGTACATGTGTCTGAGGTACCAGATAAACACACACAGATTATATGTACATGTGTCTGAGGTACCTGATAAACACACACAGATTATATGTACATGTGTCTGAGGTACCAGATAAACACACACAGATTATATGTACATGTGTCTGAGGTACCTGATAAACACACACAGATTATATGTACATGTGTCTGAGGTACTTGATAAATACATTCATTTTGTGAATTCATTTTGTGTGTCACTCTTAATCTAGGGGCCTTATTTCTTCCTCCTCAGTATTGTTTCCTTATTAGAAAAAGTCCATAACCAGTGCTAATACAGAGGGACAAATATCATGTATTTTGTGATTCACAAATTACAATACAGTTTCCTATATTAAAAACTATTGCTTTTTACAACTTTTTTTTTTTTTTTTGGGGGGGGGAGTGGTTTTATGTTTATAAAGAGAAGTTAATATTAAATGCCAACCAAAAATGTAATTTTTTTTTGTCATATTGAATTTGATGCCGTGAGAAGCCACGCCCCAGAGCAACAATGCACTATGGGAGCTAGCAGAACACATCAGATGAGACAAAGAGAAAAAAAAAAAAAACATATATGAAGCCGCCAATCACCAGCGTGCTGTTCCTGACTTAACTAGCTATGCTTTTCAACAAAGAATACCAACATAACAAAGCAAATTATAAAGCTATTTAAAACTGCATGCTCTATCTGAATCACAGAAGTTTTATTTTGACTTTACTATGTGTTTACCTCCTTTGCTGGGGTTAAACACACACAGCTCTATTCAAAATCAAGCATTTTGTGTAAACAGATACAATAAAGGAAACTGATATAACTACTAGAATTAGGGCAAACATAAAGTGTATACAAATGATTATTTCCTCCTGTAAAATATGCTACCATATTTATGAAATAGAATTTGAGTGCTGTTCTTGTGTTTCTTTTTCATTAGACAGTAAAATACTAATATGACATGCACAATCAGAAAACACATTTCCACTCACATGGAGCATATTTTTGAATCTCGCTAATAGTTAGCAGCAGTTGAAATGTTGCAGGGTTAATGTTAATTAAAAGAAAAATCACTTTTATTAAAGGGACAGTCTAGTATAAATTAAACTTTTATTATTCAGATAGGACTTTTAATTTTAATCAACTTTCCAATTTACTTTTATCATCAAATTTACTTTTTTTCCCTTGGTATTCTTAGTTTAAACTAAACCTAGGTAGGCTCATATGCTAATGTCTAAGCCTTTGAGGGCTGCCTCTTATCACATGCTTTTTAAATCTCTTTTCAACACAAAGAGACAGAAAGTACACGTGGGCCATAGATAACACTGTGTTCAGGCACAGGGGTTATTTAAGACAATAGATAATAAACAGTCACAGTCATGTGATCAGGGGGCTGGAAGAAGGTTCCTAGATACAAGGTAATCACAGAGGTAAAAAGTATATTACTATAACTGTGTTGGTTATGCAAAACTGGGAATGGGTAATAAAGGGATTATCTAAAACAATAACAATTCTATGGTAGACTGTCCCTTTAACACTTTGGCTGAAAGACGGAGCTACAACACTAGATTTTAAATGACAACAATTCCAATACAACTTGCTCTGTTTTGTGAATGTACTAATTGTAACATTTGGTCTACTGCTTTCAGTGGGATACCAGTTCTTCCAGAAATGTTATACTGTACATTACCTGGTCTGTTTAATGGTTTACTACTTTTTTTTTATTCATCTCATTCTTAAAGTGAAGTTCAATTTTACCACTATGCTCATCACCCCTTTAAACATTAAGAGCTCAATAGCACAGTCGCTAAGTTTGTTTTAAAAAAAAATGTAATAAACAACATTAAATTTAATATATAGAATACCGTTTTTTCGCACTGTTACTCCTCCCCCGGTCCACTTCCTTTTTTCGCTGCAATGACGTATGTAGCGTAAGACTGAGGTGAAATCGTCTCTCGAAAGCGCGTGCACAACAAGCGCTTCGATATACGCATGCGTATTACGGCTTCATTTGCGCATGCGTTTAGAATTTCAGTCCGTCTTTGATTTTATTCATTAACATCGTTATATTGTATTTGCTTGAGTGGCCAATCGTATCGTTCTCTATTACCGCTATTGCAATCACTTGTTTTGTGGCAAAAACTCCGTGTTTTCTACACTATATTGCCTTCTTTTTCATATTATTGACTGTAAGTATGTTTATCAACATTATTTGGTTTATTACTTTCATCGTATGTAATATAGATCGCAACTAAACTTTATTCTAATTTTATAGCGTTAATCCTTTTTTAATCAGCATATTAATCGAAATCTATTGTTATTCCAATGCAAATCTTAGTTTATTGTAATGAAATCTTATTTTGTATTCATTTTACTTCTATATTTATTTTGCTCAGTATTCACTGAATCTAAAGATTACTTATTGTAAAATCCACATCGATCCTAGATTATTAAAAAAATACTTTCATATCTGTTACCACTCATTGTTTGTTTATGTATTGATGCAATCATTCCTAAACTTTTTTACCGTTTCATTTGCGCTCATTTCATTATAGTTTCGATATTAATTGTTCTTCATGTTATCTATTGACTTCTAATTTATATATTTTTTGAATTGTTTGTACATAATCTTTCATTCATTTATTATACTTTCTTCTATTATAATCTCCAAGATATGTATTTGAAAGTATAGTTGATGAACGATAATCTTAGTTGAACTATACAAAACATCAATTGGATAAACTTTCAAAATAATTATTTATTTTATTTATAGTTTATAAATAGTAATGTTCTTTTAACAAAATATTCTTAATGTTTACTTTTATTTTCCATATCCCTTATTCTATCCTTTGCACATAAATAATTGCTAAAAAGATGTGGCAGATAGAGGCTCAAATATGTTATTTATTGTTCTATTTTGTGTATCAATACATTTACTAAGTTTATAAAATTTTATATTACTTTTACATCCTGAATTCCTTATCTTCAATCTTTTATAATTTGTATTTTATAGTTGACAGTATATGTACTTAGCAATTTCACTATTCTATTTCTATGCTATTTAATTAATGATCAAAGTCTTTAAAAAAATCCATTTAATTTTACATTGTTGATATATAATAACTATGTTAAATTGGTCTTATGACTATTAGCAATCTTTTATTAGGATTTGGAATTTAAACAAAACATCTTTGCTTTCAATGGACTTTATTTTCTTTTCAAACCTCAATTTTGTTATAACAATGTTATCTATAGATTCAATCTTTTAGTACAAGAAGACATACAATAAATCTTTATAATTAGTAGACAAACTGACTCACTCTTCACCACTATCAAACATTTTCTAGTTTCAATCTCTTTCAAGAAATAGTGCCTGAAACATTATTTATAGTGTGTTTTAAGAATGTTATCTATTCAACCTCATGTTGACATGTTATAATTTATTTTAAAGAGCAATCGTTTCTTACTTTTACTTTGAAAAACTAACTCTTTTAAAATATATTTTATTGCAACAATCCATTAAAAATAAAACAAAATGTAAACCAAAAATTTATATATCTTTTCAAATTATTTTTTTTTGGTTGCTATTTCATTTTGTTAGGATAGACTGATTAGATAACCATTCCCTCCTGTTGCTATACCCATGTTCCATTGTCACTACTGGGTAATTCTATACTGTTGAGTGTCAATTTAATAAGGTTTATCAATTTTAAAAAATTATCATCATTCCTCTTGCTACCCCCATGTTATAGTGTCACAACCTTTTTATTGTATAGTGTAGTTTGTTATTTTAATGGCTACACCCATTTTATAGTGTCACAACTTTGTAATTGTATAGTCTGGGCTGTTATTTGATTGTGGATTAAACTAGTTTATCTATAACCATCCATGCTCTGTCTTCACCCATGTGGAAGTTAAAAAAATGTATCATTGTATAGTCTACTTTTTTATTGTATTATGGATGAAATTAGTTAATCTATAAACATCCCTCCTCTGGTTAAACACAAGTTAGAGTGTTATTACTTTATTTCATTGTATAGTATATTTTGTAATTTTATTCTATAAAAAAAATTTTTATAAGCAGCACTGCTTGGTCTATACCCATATGCAATTGTTAATAGTTTAATATTGCATAGTGTCGTCTTTAATTCAGTGACGTGCAGTGACGTCAGAGGATGGTGAGGCAGTGGCTAGGATATGCCTTCTTTCTTTAGATATCCTTTGTTGAAAAAATAGCAATGCACATGGGTGAGCTAATCACATGAGGTATCAATGTGCAGCCACCAATAAACAGCTACTAAGCATATTTAGATATGATTTTCAACAAAGGACATCAAAATAATAAAGAAAATTAGATATTTGATGTAAATTTGAAAGTTATTTAAATTTGAATATGGGTTTCATATGGGTTTCATGTCCCTTTAAATGGTGTCTTTGAAAAATGGTCAACTTAGTAAACTTCTGATTTTAGTCTAAAGGATTGTAACATAAACTCTTGCCAGATAACACAATGCTTGCTCTGATTATGAGATCTAGAAATCCATGCCCATTAAAATATGTTTAAAACATACATTTTACTTTCATGCTGCAAATTATGCTTATAGATTCTTTCAATACATAAGGGATGAGAGTCAGAGGGGGAGGAAGAGAGACAGAGAGAGAAAGAGACCATGGGGGAGAACAACACATAAGGAGAGAGATGGATAGAGAGAGAGACACACACACACACTCAAGGGGGGGACCACTGCAATTTAAAGTAATATAACAGCAGAGCTACAGAGAGTTCAGAAAATTAGTCTATAATTTAGTGTGAAGTACAGAGGCAAGCTGATAAGTTAGTGGGTGTAAAGTTTGAGTAAACAAAAAAACAAAAACGATCCTTTGCTGTAAATGAGTAAAAAAAAACACTAAACCACATTCATTAAATTATCATTTTAACTAACAGAATCTTTCACTAAAATCTTACTCTAATAAGATGTGGCTGAACAGAAACATTGCTCTCTGTGCCTCTCTCCTGCTCTGTAAGGATTCTGGAAGTGACAGTGGCACATTCCACTGCACTTAGAGGGGAAGAACAGAACTCTCTTTTTCACTTTAGCAAAGCTGTCAGCTTCACAGGACAGCAACAAAATATATTCAAGTTTTTTTTTTGCGTTTTTGTTTTGTTTTCTATGATTTAACATCCAGCCCCAACCCTATGTTCCACTTACTAATGCCTCTCACTGGATTGGTTCAGCCCGAATAGGACTGCCTCAAATAAGCAGTTAATGAGCCATGCACTGATCTTAACCACTTGCATCCAGTAGATGGCGCAGCATGTTGTGTAATGGTGGGCAGACCTGATTGTGCCTCTTCATTGCACAACATATAGCTGTGAGAATAAAAAAATGCTGGGGGAAAAAATTTACAATTTTTGTTTTAAAGCCAATAAAAAAAATTATTTTTGCACATATGAGAGGTAAAGCACTGCCTCACCTGCCTCTAGTGAATGCACATCACTGCTTTAATTATCCTTATGCATAAATAATATATTATATAAACAACACTACTCTTTCTATACCCATGTTCCATTGTGACCAATGTATATTTTTAAAGAGTTAATCATTATTTTAATTCGAACAAAATAAATGATTAGAGAACCAGCCCTCCTTTGGGTATACTCATGTGACATTGTAAATACTTTTTAAATGTATATTATTTAGTTTAATACAACGTTGATAGAAATAAAGCATTATCGAACGTTCATCATAATGGATATAAACATGTGACAGTTTCACTACTTGGTCATATTTTTTTCTTGTTTGATATTTTATAGATGCAGAAATAATTGATTATATAATTGTCCCTTCCATGGATATACAAACGTGACTGTGTCACTACTATGTCATTGTCTATTTTAGTTATTTATTTTATTAATGTTAAAATTAATGATTATATAAACTTCAATCCTTGGTCTATAAAGGTTCAATCAAATTTATTGAATAGTTCTGATTGTCAAAAGCAACATTTTATTTTTAAATCAATAGACAAGTCCTAATTAAATTATGTAAAAATAAGAACCACTATTATTTTAAATCATTTTATTCTATTTTTTATTTTATTTTTTATTTATATTACTTCTAATATATATATTATAATTCTATTTATATTTATTTATTTATTTTATATCATTTTTTAATTCAATTTATTTATTTATTTATTACTACAGAAACTTCTTTAACATGCCTGACTGTATAGTAATTGGATGCAGCAGTTCAACCAGGAGAGGAAGACAACAACCAGATGTAAATTTCCATGTTTTCCCAAAAACTCATGAAAAAATACGAATTTGGTTACAGCAAACAAATCAATATACCGTTGATCAGTTGGAACCTATGGTTCAACGTGTATTCGAAACAAATAGAACCATCAAGTACCGGATGTGTTCTAAACATTTCCTACCGGACTGCTATTACAGCCAGGGTGTCAATAAAAGATTGAAACAAGACGCAACACCAACTATTTTTCCCTCAAGAATTACAAATTACTCAGTCACAGCATCAACTTCTACTCCAGATGCATCGGGATCAGCCCTAACGTTATTGGAATCCACTCCATCAACTTCATCTGCTTTTATCTTGGAAAAACAACCCAGATTGTGTGTATGTCATGCATGCGGTCAAAGGTACAACATAACAAAGAAAGATGCCTATACTAACACTGAAATAAAAGAAACAATGGATAATTCAACCACTTTCAATACTTTCCATGGTACATTAACCACCAGTGTTCAAACTTCAAAAATTGTTAAAACATTTAATAAGACTACTACAACGACAGATTATTTTAAAAAGAAGGATCAATACACATGGACAATGGGGGATATGTCGACAGAGAATTCGATTGAAAGTAGTCTTGCTTTTCAAAATCAAGATTTAGCTGTTGATCAAAACCTTCGTACACCTATAGATGTACCAATTACCAGTATGGAATTAGAAAATCGCGATGTGCAAACAAATACATCGGAAGCATTACCATTGGAAGCATTAGAATTAGAAACTTCAATTAATGAAGTTTCCGACATCTCACTAATTGAAATGGATTCTGATACAGATATAATGAATATGGATGAAGATCAAGATAATGCTGCAAAAGATACAACTTACATCCCCGAAACAACAGAAGAAACAATTGACGAATACTCTGTAATTGTGGAAAGTACAAATAAAGATTTAGTTCATGAACCGAAATACATTGTATTTGACAAGTGTCTTGATCAATTGTTAAAATTGATTCCTTGTCGTAATCATGAACACTGTGATGCGCCAATGATGACTATTCACAAACGTTTAGTTGGAACAATGCTTATTGTTAACGGTGAGTGTGAGGCTGGCCATAATTCTGAACTTTGGAACAGCCAACCTACTATCGGTCAAAAACCGGTGGGCAACATTCTTGCATGTTCATCTCTACTATTCACTGGAAATCAGTATGAGAAAATTAAAGATTATTTCCAATATTTTGGAATTTGTTTTTTATCTAGTCAGACTTATGTCAACTATCAAAATGAATATCTCTTTCCAACTGTTGACAATTTTTGGAAAAAGGAATGTGAAGAAAATTTGCGAAATTTTACAGGTCGTGGAATAGCTGTCACAGGAGATGGGCAATGTGATAGCCCTGGACATTCCGCAAAATACTGTACTTATACAATTATGGAGGACAAATCTTAAAAAATTTTACATCTGGAAATTGTACAAGTCACAGAGGCTACCTCTTCTGTGGCCATGGAAGCTAAAGGATTTCGCAGGGCTATTAATCATATGATAAACAATGGTTTCCTCACATTGATGGTTGCAACGGATAGACATGTGAGCATTCGAAAGATAATACGGGAGGAATACAAAAACATAAACCATCAATTTGATATTTGGCATTATAGTAAAAGCCTAAAGAAGAAAATAATCACTATAAGCAAAAAGAAAGCATGTAAAGAGTTAGCCAAATGGGTCACATCGTTATCAAATCACTTATGGGCTTGTAGTGTTGCATGCAATGGAGATATCGAGGTAATGGAGCGGATGTGGAAATCCTGCCTATACCATGTACTCAACATACATTCCTGGGTGGATAACGGAGTAGAATACAAATGTGGCCACGGACAATTGAGTGTAGAGGGAGAGAGACCTCGAAAATGGCTCACAAAGCAATCGGAGGCATTTCATGAACTTGAAAAAATAGTCTTGAATGAACAAATGCTCAAAGACCTGAAACACTTATGTTTGTTTAGCCATACTGGAAAAATTGAAGTCTTTCATAGCTTCGTTTTGAAATATCGTCCAAAACGGATTCATTTCAAAATGGATGCTATGGAAGCAAGAACCAAACTTGCAGCTATAGCAAACAACATGAACTCTCAAAGAGTTCAGTCAACTGTTAAATTTCCAACACCGACAAGCGCCAGTTATGGCGATTTGAAATTCAACACATACTTTCCCAAAAGTAAAAAGGAGTGGCTGGTTAGACCAGTGTATGAAGATATGGATTTCTCTCATATCCATAAATTGAGTATTGAGGTTCTAAATCTAGCAGAGGGAACATCCACTCATTCATGGATATCCAAAAACAAGCAATTGCCACCAAACATTGCATCAACACCCAGACCTGACAAAAAAACACTGATTGATCAACATATTTCTCGTTTTGGACTCAAGAAATAGTTTCATTTTTTATGTTGATTTCTTGAATATATAAAAAAACAAATTCTTAATTTCTATATACTTAATTGATTAAAACATATATATATATATATGTTACTTTATTTGTTTTGTTTTTTAAGTATTTTATTTTCTGTTAAAAAAAAAAAATATTAAAGTTATTTTCTTTGATTCAATAAAACAGTTTATGTGTTTAATTTATTTATGTTTGCTCGATTGTGTTTTTAAATTTTTAAAAATTTAAACATCTAAGAAAGTCATCTAATTTTATACTCACAAAAAATACTGTCAGTGTATAATTTTACAATAATAATTAAACTAAATATTTCTAACATACAACATGCACATTTAATAATTTTTTATTATTTAATTCTTAATCTTTAAAAAAAAAAATATTTTAAATTGATCGACAATATATAGTACTAAATAATTTTTTTAAAATGAAAATTAATTTCCAAAAATCTAGAATTAAAAAAAAAAAAAAAAAATTTGTTATAATTTAATAGAACTATAATTAAGAAACATTGCGTTCTAAGAAAATACATTAAAAAATATAAAGATTTTAATAAAAAAAAAAATCTTGAGATGTTTCAAAAAAGTTAAAAATTTTAAATAAGAATAAACTTTATTAAATAAATAACATAAAAATTAAACATTTAAATTTTAAAATCACAAAACAGATAAACTTATAGTTTAGATTAGAATTACTCTAGAGTTATATAAATTGAAAAAAAAAAAAAAAAAAAACATCCAGAAAGGTCTCTGTAAGAAGTAAACTAATTGAAATCGACATTAACTAATTGTAGAATAACCGAAAAATTAGTTTTAAACATTATAATTGCAGCAAAATTAAAGATATATAACTAATCCAGTATCATCTCTGTAGCCGGGCCATCATCCTCAGGATAATGAAACCCGACATAGATATTGTCTGGTGCAGGGTAATGTTCCCTAATACTATTTACAATACATGACGGAATAGGTTTTCTGTTTTTCGGTCCCAATTCGCCATTTATCCAAGTTGAAAAACATCGATATGACATCTTTCGATATGCCCTTTAAAAAAAAAAAAAAAAAATATTATTATAAAAAAATCATATTCAATTACATGATAGCAAATAACAAAATAATGTAAATTATATAAAAAAAAAAAAATGTAATCGAAAATTAATATTTTTCTTTTTATTGATTTTTAATAAATTTAAAATATAATTTTTTTTTTTTTTTTTTTTTTTAAGTAAATTAATTCACCTTTGTGTCATGGCTTGTTTGGCCTGTGATCGCATTTCACGAAAACTTCTAGTTATTTCCGCCATACGGTTTAGAAAACCCTGGTCAAGTTCCTGAATATGCTTGTCTGCATCACATATACAAGATTTTCCTTCGGGAATATTATAATTTATTTCCTCTATTTCTCTGCAGCAAAAGCTTTCAATAACTGTTGGCATCAATTTACAATTTCCACAGAAACACCAATCTAGATTCTCTAATCTTTGCGAATCATCATTCCCAGTTAATTCCTGACTCGAATCATTTGGACCGCTATTGTCCTGTGTGGAATTTTCTTCATCCTCAGCCACTGGATCCCACTGATGACTTTGGGATATATCAATATTAGCATTTTCAGCGTTTCGCTCCGTTATCAGGTTTCTCATCTTTAAAAAATTAAGAAAAAAATTAATTTTTACTTCAATGATCAATTAATTTATTATTTTCAAAATTTAAAAAAAAAACATTTTCAAAATTATTATTATCATAATTCAAATCCAAAAGACAAAAAATTACAATCATAGATTAACAAATGTATATTCAATTTTATTAGATCTATGATTTTTATTAAATTAAGACTCTAATTGTAATCTAAATAATATTTATTGTTTTTTGTTGTAACTTTAAATAATTATGAAAATAAATAATTTATTTTTGTTGGATTACTCAAAAAAAAAAAAAAAAGTTTATATAATATAAATAAATAAGATATATAAATATGCTCAATTAATAAGTCACTTAATTAGAGTATCAATTGTATTGTTTACATTTTATTTATTAATTATATTGTCAGTTCCATGTCTACATGTACTCAATTTAATTCATACATCTTTTTATATTGATGAAAATAAAATTGTTGATATAGGAATATAAATTGACAATATTGTATCCAGTCTTTATATCTACTGTAAACATAATTGATATTAGTTGTCAATTATGTATGATGCTATAACTTGAGGAGAAGAGCAAAGTGTACATAATTGACAATGAATTTATATAAGGTTTACGATTTACTGTGGATCATCTTAGTTGAGTGTTTTGAATGAGATGACTAGAATGTTATATATAACAATAGAATTGAGAGGGATACAGGGCATGGATATTTAAAAGGGTGCATATGATTACTATTTTAAGTTGAAACAATATTAGTATGTCAAGAAGATTGATTATGCGTGGAAAATAATGATGCATTATGTATTTAGATTACAAATATCACATTTCATCAACAATTTAGTTTTTTAATAATGAGAGAGAAGAAAATACTTTTGAATTTAAATATCAATATATTACCATATCTTGAAGCTCTTGTGGGCTGAGTTCCATTAGATTTCTTCTTATGGGGTTTTCATCGTTTGAAGCCATTTCTGTTGATATATTAAATGTTTTGAAATTACTTAGTTCAGTAAGATATTCATATATATTACCTATAACGATAACATATCCATAAATGTAAGCATATGTACTTTGTATTAAAATGTAATGACTATAACATTTATGGTGCGATAGGTAAAACAAATAGAGCAAAATAAAAAAGATTGCTGTTAATCTAACATTATTATTAAAATTGAAATTAATAATAAATAATGTTAATTTTAAGAATAGATTAATTATTTTTTCAATAGATGACTATATGTCTATCTGTCTAAAACACTGTATGTCAATTTTTATAATTATTGTAATATATGTCTATCTCTATCTATAAATTAATGTCATGCGCTATTTCAAACTATGTTCTTCAATTTCTCTGTCTCAACCTATATCTCACTTTATCTCTTTATAGCAACATAGCAAAAAAAAAAAAAGAAAAGATATTATACAGAGCGAAAATATAAAGAGAGGGGTAATTTGACAGTAGAGCATTAATCTAAAAAGGGGTAAATAGAAGGAGGAGAGATATAAAGAGAGAGAGTGGAAATTTAGACAGGGGAGATAGTAGTAGATATCGAGATAGAGGAAAGATAGAGTTATGGGAGAGTGAAAGGTTGTGAAATCGTGAAAGAGAAGTGGGAAATAGAGATATAAGCGGAATGAAATAGACGATATAGAGATAGAAAGAGAAAAGTGATAGAGAATGGAATATATAATAAGAGAAAGACAGAGAGAAAGAGAGAGAGAGAGAAAAAAAAAAAAGTGAGAGAGAGTATTTAAAAAGAGAGAGTGTGAATATATAAATAATTATAAAAAAAAAATTTTTTAAAGTGACTTTATATAAATGAGAGATAGATAAAGAGAGATACACGATACAGAGAGAGTTGAAATAAAACTAGAGTTGAGATATGTAGAAATATAGCGAGATATAGGCAGAGAGAAAAATTAGAGATATATAGGGTGGATAGATAGAGATACAGAGGTGAGAAACATGTTATGTAAATAGAGAACAGATAGAGGATATAAATAGTGTGGATAGAGAGAAATCGAAATGTAAAAGATCAATAAATATGATTGAGAAAGAAAGTTTTGGAGAGAGAACGTAAAGTGATAGAGAAAGAGATTATAGAGTGGATAGAGAGATTGTAGTGAGATAGGGTACTAAGAGAGCAGAGTGAGAGAGAGTGGAGCGTCGAAGTTAATTGAGAGAGGGTAGTGAGAGCGAGGGAAGAGAGTTGATTGATGATAAAGAGAGAGAGTGGAAGTTGAGAGAGAGTGGGGGTAGCGATTGGACGTATAGAGAGAGTATGAAGATCGTTGAGTGAGAGAGAGGGGAGAATTAAATAAGAATTAGAGAGTGAAGTGAGAGCGAGGGTAGAGAGAGAGAGATGTTAGAGATGTGATTGTGAGATAGGTAAGAGAGATAGAGAGATAGAAATGGAAGAAAGAGATATAGAGAGGAAAAAGAGAGAGAGGAGAGATATAGAGAAAGAGAGAGGGGATAGAAAAATAAATAATAGTGAGAGATATGTTTAATCGATAAATTGGAAACCGAGAGAGAGTGGGGAGAGAGATTGAAGTGAGAGAGGGGGGAAAGAGTGAGAGTGGAGAGAGAGAGAGAGAGTGGAGAGAGCAATTGTTGTAAGAGAGGGTAGTGAAAGAGGAGAGAGTGAGAGTGAAGTGAGAGAGAGTGTACATAGAGATGGGATAAAGGTGAATGGGAGAGAGTGGAGAGAGAGAGGTTAGACAGTGGGGAGATAGAGAGAAATACAGAGGTGAGAGAAAAATTAAATAACAATGTTATAGAGGCTTAATAGACTGAGTGGAAAATGAAAGAGAGAGATAGAGAGAGAGAGGGAGAGATGTGTTCATAGAGACCGAAATAAGAGTGAGAGAGAGGGTTATTAGACAGAGTTGAAAATGAGAGAGAGAGTGAGAGAGTTGCTATAGAATAAATTAAGAGTGAGAGTGCATTTATTGGAAGAGAGGGGATAGAGAGAGTGTAGAGAGAAAGAGTATAGAGAGAGGGGAGAGAGACTAAATAAAAAGTGATGGTGGAGTGAGTTAGAGAGTAAATAACGACATAGGGGAGTCATAAAAAGACATGCTAAAAAGAGAGAAGAGTGAGTTGAGTTTGAGAGATTTAAGAGAGTGGAGAAATAGAGAGAGAGAGAAGAGAAAAGAAAGGGTAGATATAGAGATGTAAAAAATAAATAATTAATAGTGAGAGGGAGTTGATTAAGAGAGAGTGGAAATGGATAGATAAAAAGAGAGCCGTAATAGAGAGGGTATATATAGAGAAGTGAAAGATAAAATGTATAGAGAGGATGCAGAGAGAGAGTGGAAAGTGAGAGGCAAGTGAGATAAGTGATAGAAAGAGGGGTGAATGATAGAGAGATACTAGAGAGGATAAAGAGAGAGATAGTGGAGTGAAAGAGTGGTGAATGATAGAGAGGTAAGAAAGAGGATAAAGAGAGAGATAGTGGAGTGAAAGATTGGTGAATGATAGAGAGGGAAGAAAGAGGATAAAGAGAGAGATAGGGGATTTAGAGAGAGGTAAGAGAGAGAGTGGAGAGAGATAGGGGAGTCAGAGAGAGGGTAGAGAGATAGGGGATTGAGAGAGAGGGGAGATGGAGTGGGAGAGAGGGTGGAGAGATAAAGGGGAGAGAGAGAGAGAGAGAGAGAGAGAGAGAGAGAAAGAGAGAGAGAGAGGTGAAAAGATAGAGAGAAAAGTGGATAGTGAGTGGAAAAATAGAGATAAAGAGACAGAGTAGAAAGAAAGAGATTTAGCAGGGAAATAGATTAAGATTGAGAAGAGAGAGGGGAGATAGAAAGAATGAAGAGAGAGAGGGGAGATAGAGAGAGGGCATAGAGAAAGTAATAAAAGTGAGAGAGAGTGTGTTCTGACATAGAGTATAAATTCTGAGAGAGTTAGACAATAGAGTGGTAAATAGATACAGGGGAGTGAGAATGAGTATAGAGATAGTGTTATGTGAAATAATTTATAGAGAGAGAGGGGAGTGAGAGATTGTGTTGAAAGAGAGGTGAGTCAGAGAGTGTGGAGAGAGAAAGGTGAGTGAGACAATGTGTAGATAGAGAGGGTGTAGTGAATGTGAGGGTATATTGAGAGATTAGTGAGAGAGAGGGTAAAGAGAGATTGGAGAGAGTGGAGTGATAGAAATGGGAGACAGAGAGGATGAAGAGAGATAGTGTAGATCGATTGTAGATAGAGAGAAACAGAGAGGTTGTAGAGAAATAAATAAGATTAAGATATAGATGGTGGATTAAGACAGATTATAAAGTGATAAAGAGAGAGAGAGAGAGGTTAGAGAGAGTGAGAGCAAATGGATTACAAAGAGACGGTGGAAAGCAATGGAGTGGAAAATGAGAGGGGAGTGAGAGAGTGGAGTGATTGAGAGGGTAGAGAGAGGGGAGATAGAGAGAGGATAGTGAGATGGGAGAGAGAGAGGAGAGAGAATGGAGAGAGAGAGAAGGGGCAAGAAAAAGAGAGAAAGTAGAGATAGAAGTGAGATAGACAGAAACAGAGAATTGATGCAAAAAATGTAAACAATTTAAATATTGTAATGCAGAAAATATTTTTATCATATATCTATAATGAACACTCAATAAGTAATAAATTAAATTATTATAAACAAAACTCAAACAATATAAGTCTGCTGGATATTCTAACCTAATTTCACAAAAATATTTTTTTAAAAACAATTCGAATCGATTCTTGTATACGGACAAAAAGTATTTTAAAAAATAATATTGAAATTTTAGATATCAGGAGATATAGAGATTAGACAATATTTATTACAAACTAATAATATTAACCAAAGATAAAATTCTTTCAGAGTAATTAAAATAAAAGCCTTTGTCCCAAGATTTATGAAAAAAATAATCAAGGCGATCTAAATATATATTTAGATATAAAAATAAAATAACAAAACGATTGCTATATACACCTTTAAAATAGGAGAGTCCGAAATATCCTTTGATGATAAACGAACAAAAAAATCAAAAATTACAATTGCTTTACCTATGTATTTCTATTGCGAATATATATAAAAAATAAAAATGTAAATAAAGTATAAATGTTAGTTATTGATATATTTACAACAAATTCGTGCATTATAATTTGGAAATCAATATAGTTGATTTAGAAATGCAGTTACTTATAGAGGGTGATTACTGTTTTCAAACTGAATAAACATGAAATTTCTACTTTATCGTAGAAGATAGTATTGTTAATTTTATGAGTGACGATCTCAATATTATTCCCCAAGTTTTTATGTACAATATAGACACTGCAAACTTTGGCATAAAACACTGTTATGGGCATTTCGATAGACGTTATTTACCTTCGATTATTGAATATAGCCGGATCTCGTCCTTTCTTCTATTGCGAGCAGTTCCGATTGATTCAATGTATCAAAAGCCGCTATACTGCAAAATACGCATGCGCTAAGCGTGAACGAGCATTGTGATGAGGATGACACACAGTGTAATACGCATGCGCAATAGTGGATGATGACGATTGAGAAAAGGGGCAGGACGCCACGGGGTAAGTAAAGGGATAGGTTAAGACAGTTGTAAAAACTGTCAATCAAAAAGTTAGAAATGTCGGGCGGACAATTGAAGCAATACCGACGTTAAATATATAATAAATTTTAGATTGAAAAGACTAATTTTATGAAAAAGGATGAATGAACATGATACTATTTTAGAAAACAAATGCCAAAAATGTTAACTATAGAGGCGGACTTGAACTTCACTTTAACTGCATCAAAGTAAAAGCATAAAATAATGTGTTTGCCATTTGCAGCTTGTGTAATGACCAGCAGGCTGAACATAATGTAGTTGTAGTGTATTTACATGAAGAAACATTATACAGGTAGAAAACGACTTTATCCAAACTGCTTGGGACCGGAAAAAGTTTGGATTTCGGAATAGTTTGGATTTTGGAATATTTGTATCTGTAAAATGGCACCAAGTGTAAACAATAATATCTCATGTCATTCAGACAATATTTACACGTCATAATACATGTAACCTAAATGTAGTTTTATATAATTAATACTTTTGTATACATAGAACCCTCAGAAGCACAGTACTGTAATCGGAAAGGTAATATTTGTCATTTTAAATAAATAGAGAGTATCATTTCCATTTTAGAACAAAAAACAAAAACAAAAAAGACAGGCAGATAGGATTGTGACTTACTGGGAGGGAAAATAGTAATTTCTGATATTTAAAAAAAAATAAAATATTTAACATTTTAGATTTCAGAATAAGTTTGGATTCTGGATTTAGGGATTTGTGCCTGTACTGTCACTAAATACTATCTACAAGTACAGCTACTCTTGAAAAGGAATTAAAAAAAAGTGAGCTATGCGAGTTAAACCATTCAGGCAAAAGCAATGTTTTAAATGTTACACTTCACTGTGAAAAGTGCCCCCTAGTTATCACTTCTGGAGATTCATGTGCAGTAATATTTGCAGGATTCATTAACAATGACCGCAATTGTGAATTCTATCATCAAGTCAAGTCAAACTGGAACTGCTTATACTGGTGCTTGTAGGAACAATATATCTTCAAAAGAGAAATAGAAGCCAATACAAAATGTATTGGCTTTAAAGGCCCATTAAACGCTAAATATATGTTAGACATAATATTGTAATCAAAGCAAAGATTAGCCTAAAAGTATATTATTGCTTTCATATTTCAAAAACTAAGTGTAAAGCTTTAGTTTCTAGAAAAGTGCTTTAATTTCTATAATGTAATTGGAGTAACCATGATGAAACCAAGGTTTACCTTATCTAATCTCTTCTGCTGAGAACAATTAGACATACAAATGTGGAGATGATAGCTGTGTGGAATATACTGCTGGTAAAGTAAATTGTATTTATCAGGGTTTAGACTCCCTTTAATATTGCTATGTTCCACACTTGATCTGTCCCTAATTGTTCCCAGCAGTGCGTGGGGTCAAATATTTTATAGGAATGTAGGAGAATTGGAAATCCCATAATCAGAGTTAAAGGGACATAAAACAAGTTGGGATAGAGACAAAATATAATATGTACTTTAATTACTTTACCTGCAAATTTATACTGCAGTGCCTCGCCATTAACCCTTTCTTTTTAGTTTTTAAATTGTAAAGTTCTAACCCTACACATTTCCTTCTATGGCTGTATCTATATCTATTGTTGTTTTGGTAGAATGCAAAAATGCATAGGGATTATCTGCTGGAGCAGGCCTAGAAGCTGTAAACTCAGTTGAAATACAATGTCTGTGTATAAACACTGATGGGGGGGGGGAGTTGGCTTCTCTAGGCAGCTTAGATATGTAATTTATTTTGCTTATTTTTGAAAATTATTTTAAAATACAAGCAATTTGTAAACTATTTTTTTATGCAAACTATTTTTAATTAATTAGCCCTTTTAGGATATGCACAGATCTCAACCCGTTTTATGTCCCTTTAAATTACAGGAAAAGGGGACAAAATAAACAATAAAAGCATATTGCAAAGTGTTATTTACTGCACATAATTAAACAGTTTATATTACAATTTCAAAGTGTTTAATGTCCGTTTAGAGGGACATTCTAATTCAAAAAATACTTGCTCTTATACCCCAGAGCATGTCATTTTTGCATTAATGCCTCAAGTTCACTCTGTGTTTAACCCACCCAGAAATGTTAAACACATAGGTAAAGTCTTGCTTGGAAGCCGCAAGCATTATAGGTCCTGAGCAGAACACAGACTACCAGAACCATGCGACTACCACTCCCGATTAGCTGACCTGCTCTCTGTTTTCAATGCTTGCGGCTCCCAAGTGGGCCCCCTTTGTCGTAGTTAAACATATAGTAAAGCTCGAATCACTAGCAAAAATGTGCGTTTATTTTTTTGTATTACAATGCCCCCTTGTATGTACAATATTTTTATGCAGCGTTCCAACAGATGAACATATCAGCAGAGTCTGAATGTTATTAGAACAGATTAGAACCTTGTTTGCAGCAATTGTTTTTCAATGGTTAAACTACACCCACCACTTTACTTATTTAAAGGACCACTTAATGCAGTAGAATTACATAATAAACAAGTACACAATACAAAGACAAATCAATAGCATTTACTTTGAATTTCAAATAAGCAGTAGATTTTTTTCTGACACATTTATTTCCTCTCTCATTTTCCGTCCCCCTGTATAATAATGTGACAGACATCAGCCAATCACAGACTAGAAAATGTACACCCTGTGAGCTTGTGCACATGCTCAATAGAACCTTTTTTCCCCAGTAAGTGTAAATATAAAAAGACTGTGCAAAATTCGATAATGGAAGTAAATTGGGAAGTGTCTTAAAACTGCATGGGGGCCGAAAAATGGGAGAAAAATAAAAATTTTCATAAAAAAAAAAAAAAAAAAGATAGATAATCCCTTTATTACCCATCCCCCAGTTTTGCATAACCAACACAGTTATATTAATATACTTTTTACCTCTGTGATTACCTTGTATCTAAGCATTGCTAACAACCCCCTGATCACATGACTTTATTATCTATTGACTTGAATTTTAGCCAATTAGTGCTGTGTCTGCTACAATCCACGGGCGTGATCACAATGCTATCTATATGGTTTACATAAACTAGCTCTCCCCTGTTGTGAAAAGCAAATAAAATAGCATGTGATTAGAGGCAGCCTTCAAGGGCTGAGAAATTATCATATGAGCCTTTCTAGGTTTAGCTTTCAACTAAAAATACCAAGAGAACAAAGCAAAATTGGTGATAAAAGTAAATTGGAAAGTTGTTTAAAATTGCATTCCCTATTTGAAACATGAAAGTTTTTTTTTACTTGACTGTCCCTTTAATTATGTAATTCCTTTAAGCATTTTATATTACAATCTTAAAGTATTCACTGTCCCTTTAATAAGGCAACGCACTGATGAGTGCCTCCGATATCTGGAAAGCATTGCTGCAGCAGTGAGAATATACTGTTAAACTATAGTTTAAGTATTGAACCCATCTGGGTTGTCAGGTCTACGAGAACGAATGCCTCAGGCATACATAAAATATACTAACAATCTATGAAGCAGAATTATATACCAGACTTCATCCAGTCAGTAATATATAGTATGAAATGGAATATGTCACCATCTTTTCAGAACACTACATTTTAACAGGAATTAAAGAGACAGTCTAGTCAAAATTAAACTTTCATGATTCAGATAGGGCATGCAATTTTAAACAACTTTCCCATTGACTTGTATCATTACATTTGCTTTATTCCCTTGGTGGTATTTTTGAAAAGCTAAACCTAGGTAGGCTCAAACTGATTTCTAAACCGTTGAAAACCGCCTCTTAGCTCAGAGCATTTTGAAAGTTTTTAAGTTAGACTGTGCTAGTTCATGTGTGTCCTATAGATAACATTGTGCTCACTCCTGTGGTGTTATTTAGGAGTCTGCACTGGTTGGCTAAACTGTATGTCTGACAAAAGCACTGAGATAAGGGGGCAGTCTGCAGAGGCGTAGATACAAGGTAATCACAGAGGTAAAACATATTAATATAAACATGTTGGTTATGCAAAACTGGGGAATGGGTAATAAATGGATTATCTATCTTTTTAAACAATAAAAATTCTGGTGTAGACTGTCCCTTTAATTAAGCTGTGCTATCTTCTAATAATATTAGGCCTTGGGTAACAGTAAAATGAGAACAGGGTCTTTGACTTCATGAGGTCCTTACATGTTTACCCAAACACTTATTCCAAAAATGTGCAGCTGTCTTTTGCTTTTATAGCATGCAAAACCCTAGCAGCCAGGGGTCCAGTCTGTTTGCACTTTCACTTTAAGACGATGGAGGATCATTTTCTGCCACATCTGCACTACATATTTGTATCATTAGCCTGAAATAGAATTCTTACGCAATATATTTACTTACTGCTCTCAGTGCTAATCCCCAATATCCCCACTGAATTGTACTTCTATTCTTGGTGTAGCTGACTTTATTGCAAGAGCTTCGGGATGATGACTGTAAAAGCTTATGGTTTACTAATTTTAGTATTCAGTATGGTGCAATGTTTGTATAGTTATACCAGGGATATCCTATCATGTAATAAGCATCTTTACCCAAAGTATACATATAAAATGTGTGTGTGTAATTTTATATAATTTATGTATATACCCCACAGACACACAATCCAAAGTAGGGGTGAAAGAATACACATAAACGCACACAATATATATATATATCAATATATATATATATATATATATATATATATATATATATATATATATATATATATATATATATATATATATATACACATATATACATACACAATATATATATATATATATATATATATATATATATATTCTGTATATATATATATATATATATATATATATATATATAAACAAATATGTTAAGATGATACAATTAATAGGTTTTATTTAAATGTTTGCTCAAATTTAAACAATCAATTAGAAAGAAACCTGTATGTGTTGTATTACAATAATTTAGATGTATTTATCTGTCAATCGTTCTCTCTCTCAGTATGCATTAGCTGTTTAAAATCTACTTTAAGTGGACAGGAGACCACACTAACTTTTCTTTCATGATTTAGGTAGAACATACAATTTTAAACAACTTTCCAAATTAGTTCTATTATTAAATTTGCTTCATTCTCTTGTTATCCTTTGCTGAAGAAACAACATTGAACTACTGGCAGCTAGATGAACACATTGTGTTAGCCAATCACAAGAGACAAATATGCGCAGGCACCAATCGGCAGCTAGCTCCCACTAGAGTAAGATATGTGCATATTTTTCAACAAGGGATATTAAGAGAACAAAGCACATTTGAAAATAGGAGTGAGTTTAAAAGCGTCTTAAAATTACATGCTCTATCTAAATCATGCAAGTTTAAAGGACCACAACATACTGAAGATATGCATAAATAACAAGTGCATCATAAAAAAGACAATGCAATAACACTATGAATTTAAAATTAAGCAGCAGATTTTTTTTTTCTGGCGAATTAATTTTTTCTTCCAATTTCCAGCTCCCTGTGTCAAGTGACAGACAGCAGCCAATCGCAGACTAGTATACATATATACTGTGAGCTTGTGCACATATTCAGTAGGAGCTCGGGCCTCAGAAAGTGTGCATATAAATAGACTGTGCAAAATTTAATTTTGGAAGTAAATTAGAAAGTTTCTTAAACTTTTATGATACCGAAAGAGCATACAGTTTTATTTTGACTTGTGTCCCTTTAATTGTGACTTTCCTATCCCTTTAATTTCCCTAATCATCTAGAGAAGTCTAACGCAGCTATTATAGAATATTTTATAATTGGTCCATAAAGAAAAACATAATTTATGTAAGAACTTACCTGATAAATTCATTTCTTTCATATTAGCAAGAGTCCATGAGCTAGTGATGTATGGGATATACATTCCTACCAGGAGGGGCAAAGTTTCCCAAACCTCAAAATGCCCATAAATACACCCCTCACCACACCCACAAATCAGTTTAACGAATAGCCAAGAAGTGGGGTGATAAGAAAAAAGTGCGAAAGCATATAAAATAAGGAATTGGAATAATTGTGCTTTATACAAAAAAATCAAAACCACCACAAAAAAGGGCGGGCCTCATGGACTCTTGCTAATATGAAAGAAATGAATTTATCAGGTAAGTTCTTACATAAATTATGTTTTCTTTCATGTAATTAGCAAGAGTCCATGAGCTAGTGACGTATGGGATAATGATTACCCAAGATGTGGATCTTTCCACACAAGAGTCACTAGAGAGGGAGGGATAAAATAAAGACAGCCAATTCCTGCTGAAAATAATCCACACCCAGAATAAAATTTTTAATGAAAAAACATAAGCAGAAGATTCAAACTGAAACCACTGCCTGAAGTACGTTTCTACCAAAAACTGCTTCAGAAGAAGAAAACACATCAAAATGGTAGAATTTAGTAAAAGTATGCAAAGAGGACCAAGTTGCTGTTTTGCAAATGTGATCAACCGAAGCTTCATTCTTAAATGCCCAGGAAGTAGAAACTAACCTAGTAGAATGAGCTGTAATCCTTTGAGGCGGAATGTTACCCGACTCAACATAGGCATGATGAAATAAAGATTTCAACCAAGATGCCAAAGAAATGGCAGAAGCTTTCTGGTCTTTTCTAGAACCGGAAAAGATGACAAATAGACTAGAAGTCTTTCGGAAAGACTTAATAGCTTCAACATAATATTACAAAGCTCTAACAGCATCCAAAGAATGCAATGATTTCTCCTTAGAATTCATAGGATTAGGACATAATGAAGGAACCACAATTTCTCTACTAATGTTGTTAGAATTCACAACCTTAGGTAAAAAATTCAAAAGAAGTTCGCAGCACCGCCTTATCCTGATGCAAAATCAGAAAAGGAGACTCACAAAAAAGAGTAGATAATTCAGAGACTCTTCTGGCAGAAGAGATGGCCAAAAGAAACAAAACTTTCCAATAAAGTAATATAATGACCAAAGAATGCATGGGTTCAAAAGGAGGAGCTTGAAGAGCCCCCAGAACCAAATTCAAACTCCAAGGAGGAGAAATTGACTTAATGACAGGTTTTATACGAACCAAAGCTTGTACAAAACAATGAATATCAGGAAGATTAGCAATCCTTCTGTGAAAAAGAACAGAAAGAGCAGAGATTTGTCTTTCAAGAAACTTGCGGACAAACCTTTATCTAAACCATCCTGAAGAAATATAAGTCTTCCAGACTCTATAATATATCTCTCTAGATACAGATTTACGAGCCTGTCACATAGTATCAATCACAGAGTCAGAGAAACCTCTTTGACCAAGAATCAAACTCCACACCTTAAAATTAAGGTTTTGAGATCCTGATGGAAAAAAGAACCTTGAGACAGAAAGACTGGTCTTAACGGAAGAGTCCACAGCTGGCAAGAGGCCATCCGGACAAGATCCGCATACCAAAACCTGTGAGGCCATGCTGGAGCTACCAGCAGGACAAACGAGCATTCCTTAGAATATTGGAGAATACCCTTGGAAGAAGAACTAGAGGCGGAAAGATATAGGCAGGATGACACTTGTAAGGAAGAGATAATGCATCCACTGCCTCCGCCTGAGGATCCCTGGATCCGGACAGATACCAGGGAAGTTTCTTGTTTAGATGAGAAGCCATCAGATCTATTTCTGGGAGTTCCCACATTTGAACAATCTGAGGAAATACCTCTGGGTGAAGACCATTCGCCCAGGTGCAACGTTTGGCGACTGAGATAATCCGCTTTCCAATTGTCCATACCTGGGATATGAACCGCAGAGATTAGACAGGAGCTGGATTCCGCCCAAACCAAAATTCGAGATACTTCTTTCATAGCCAGAGGACTGTGAGTCCCTCCTTGATGATTGATGTATGCCACAGTTGTGACATTGTCTATCTGAAAACAAATGAACAACTCTCTCTTCAGAAGAGGCCAAGACTGAAGAGCTCTGAAATTGCACGGAGTTCCAAAATATTGATCGGAAATCTCACCTCCTGAGATTCCCAAACCCCTTGTGCCGTCAGATACCCCCACACAGCTCCCCAACCTGTAAGACTTGCATCTGTTGAGATTATAGTCTAGGTCGGAAGAACAAAGAAGCCCCCTGAACTAAACGATGGTGATCTGTCCACCATGTCAGAGAGTGTCGTATAATCGGTTAAAAGATATTAAGTGAGATATCTTTGAGTAATCCCTGCACCATTTGTTCAGCATACAGAGTTGAAGAGGGCGCATGTGAAAACGAGCAAAGGAGATCACATCTGATGAGGCAGTCCTAAGACCTAAAATTTCCATGCATAAGGCTACCAAAGGGAATGATTGTGACTGAAGGTTTTGACAAGCTGAAATCAATGTTAAACTTCTCTTGCCTGACAAGGACAGAGTCATAGACACTGAATCTATTCTAGAAACCTAAAAAGGTTACCCTTGTCTGAGGAATCAATGAACTGATTGGTAAATTGATCCTCCAACCATGAACTGAAGAAACAACACAAGTCGATTCGTATGAGATTCTTCGAAAAAATGAGAAGACTGAGCAAGTACCCAGATATCGTCCAATAAGGAAATACCAAATACCTGTTCTCTGATTACAGAAAGAAGGGCACCGAGAACCTTTGAAAAAAATTCTTGGAACTGAGGCTAGAGCCACAAAACTGGTAATGCTTGTCTAAAAAGAGAATCTCAGACACTAAAAGTGATCTGGATGAATCGGAATATGCAGATACACATCCTGTAAATCTATTGTAGACATATAATGCCCTTGCTAAACAAAAGGCAGGACAGTCCTACAGAAACTGAATGTTGGAATCCTTACATAACGATTCAATATTGATAGATCCGGAACTGGTCTGAAGGAATTGACCTTCTTTGGTACAATGAAGAGATAAAATAAAACCCCAGCCCCTGTTCCAGAACTGGAACTGGCATAATTACTCCAACCAACTCTAGATCTAAAACACATTTCAGAAATGCTGAGCCTTTGCTGTGTTAACTGGGACACGGGAAAGAAAAATCTCTTAGCAGGAGGCCTTAACTGAAGCCAATGCTGTACCTTTCTGAAACAATGTTCTAAAACCAGAAATTGAGAACGGAATTGATCAAAATTTCTTTGAAGAAAACGTAATCTGCCCCATACCAGCTGAGCTGGAATAAGGTCCGCACCTTCATGGGTACTTAGGAGCTGGCTATAGGTTTTCTATAAGGCTTGGATATATTCCAAACTGGAAATAGTTTCCAAACTGATACCGCTCCTGAGGATGAAGGATCAGGCTTTTGTTCCTTATTGTGAGGAAAGGAACGAAAAATGATTATTAGACCTAAATTTACCTTAGATTTTTTATCCTTTGGTAAAAAAGTTCCCTTCCTTCCAGAAACAGTTGAAATAATAATTTATTACCCTGGAAAGAAAAGGAAAGCAAAGTTGACTTAGAAGACATGTCAGCATTCCAAGTTTAATCCATAAAGCTTTTCTAGCTAAAATAGCTAGAGACATATACCTGACATCAACTCTAATGATATCAAAAGATGGTATCACCAATAAAATTATTAGCATGTTATAGAATAATAATAATGCTATAAAATTATGATCTGTTACTTGTTGCGCTAAAGCTTCTAACCAAAAAGTTGAAGCTGCAGCAACATCCGCTAAAAATATAGCAGGTCTAAGAAGATTACCTGAACATAAGTAAGCTTTTCTTAGAAAGGATTCAATTTTCCTATCTAAAGGATCCTTAAAATGAATTACTATCTACCGTAGGAATAGTAGCACATTTAGCAGGAGTAGAGACAGCCCCATAACCTTAGGGATTTTGTCCCAAAAAAACTCTAATCTGTCAGATGGCACAGGATATAATTGCTTAAACGTATAGAAGGAGTAAAAGAATTACCCAAATTATTCCATTCCCTGGAAATTACTTCAGAATAGCATCAGGGAGATTAAACACTTCTGGAATAACTACAGGAGATTAAAAAACCTTATTTAAACGTTTAGATTTAGTATCAAGAGGACCAGAATCCTCTATTTCTAATGCAATTAATACTTCTTTAAATAAAGAACGAATAAATTCCATCTTGAACAAATACAAAGATTTATCAGCATCAACCTCTGAGACAGAAACCTCTGAACCAGAAGAACCATTATCAGTATCAGAATGATGATGTTCATTTAAAAATTCATCTGAAAAAAGAGAAGTTTTTAAAAGACTTTTATGTAAACTAGAAGGAGAAATAACAGACATAGCCTTCTTAATGGATTTAAAAAATAAAATCTCTTATGTTTATCAGGAACACTCTGAAAATTAGATGTTGACGGAGCAGCAACAGGTAATGTAACAGTACTAAAGGAAATTTTATCTGCATTAATAAGTTTGTCATGACATGCAATACAAACAACAGCTGGAGAAACAGATACCAAAAATTATAGCAGATACACTTAGCTTGGTAGCTCCAGCACTAGACAGCGATTTTCCTGTAGTATCTTCTGACTCAGATGCAACGTGAGACATCTTGCAATATGTAAGAGAAAAAACAACATATAAAGCAAAATTGATCAAATTCCTTAAATGACAGTTTCAGGAATGGGAAAAAATGCCAAAAAACAAGCTTCTAGCAACCAGAAGCAATGAAAAAATAAGACTTAAATAATGTGGAGACAAAAGCGACGCCCTTATTTTTTAGCGCCAAATAAGACGCCCACATTATTTGGCGCCTAAATGCTTTTGGCGCAAAATAACGTCAAAAAATGACGCAACTTCCGGCGACACGTATGACGCCGGAAACGGAAAAGAATTTTTGCGCCAAAAAAGTCCGCGCCAAGAATGACGCAATAAAATGAAGCATTTTCAGCCCCTGCGAGCCTAACAGCCCACAGGAAAAAAAGAGTCACATTTTTGAAGGTAAGAAAAAATGATTAATTCAAATGCATTATCCCAAATATGAAACTGACTGTCTGAAAAATAAGGAAAGTTGAACATTCTGAGTCAAGGCAAATAAATGTTTGAATACATATATTTAGAACTTTATAAACAAAGTGCCCAACCATAGCTTAGAGTGTCACAGAAAATAAGATTTACTTACCCCAGGACACTCATCTACATGTTTGTAGAAAGCCAAACCAGTACTGAAACGAGAATCAGCAGAGGTAATGGTATATATAAGAGTATATCGTCGATCTGAAAAGGGAGGTAAGAGATGAATCTCTACGACCGATAACAGAGAACCTATGAAATAGACCCTGTAGAAGGAGATCACTGCATTCAAATAGGCAATACTCTCCTCACATCCCTCTGACATTCACTGCACGCTGAGAGGAAAACCGGGCTCCAACTTGCTGCGGAGCGCATATCAACGTAGAATCTAGCACAAACTTACTTCACCACCTCCATCGGAGGCAAAGTTTGTAAAACTGAATTGTGGGTGTGGTGAGGGGTGTATTTATAGGCATTTTAAGGTTTGGGAAACTTTGCCCCTCCTGGTAGGAATGTATATCCCATACGTCACTAGCTCATGGACTCTTGCTAATTACATGAAAGAAAAACAAATTACAAGATTTTTAAACTAATTACACCTAATCTAATCCCCCTAACAAAATAAAAAAGCCCCCCCAAAATAAAAAAGCCCTACCCTACACTAAATTACAAATAGCCCTTAAAAGGGCCTTTTGCGGGGCATTGCCCCAAAGTAATCAGCTCTTTTACCTGTAAAAAAAAATTACAACCCCCCAACATTAAAACCCACTACCCACACAACCAACCCTACTCTAAAACCCACCCAATCCCCCCTTAAAAAAAACTAACACTAACCCCTTGAAGATCACCCTACCTTGAGAAGTCTTCACCCAACCGGGCCGAAGTCCTCAACGAAGCTGGGCGAAGTGGTCCTCCAGACGGGCAGAAGTCTTCACCCAAGCCAGGCAGAAGAGGTCCTCCAGACGGCATCTTCTATCTTCATCCATCCAGCGCGGAGCGGCTCCATCTTCAAGACATCCAACGCATAGCATCATCTTCATCAGGAGTCTTCTTGAACAATGAGGGATCCTTTAAGTGACGTCATCCAAGATGGTGTACCTTCAATTCCGATTGGCTGATAGAATCGGAATTAAGGTAGGAAAAATCCTATTGGCTGATCCAATCAGCTAATAGGATTGAAGTTCAATCCTATTGGCTGATCCAATAGGATTGAGCTTGCATTCTATTGGCTGTTCCAATCAGCCAATATAATGCGAGCTCAATCCTATTGGCTGATTGCATCAACCAATTGGATTTTTCCTACCTTAATTCCGATTGGCTGATAGAATTCTATCAGCTAATCCGAATTGAAGGGACGCCATCTTGAATGACGTCACCTAAAGGACACGTCATTGTTCAAGAAGACTCCGGATGAAGAGGATGCTCCGCGTCGGATGTCTTGAAGATGGAGCCGCTCCGCGCCGGATGGATGAAGATAGACGATGCCGCCTGGATGAAGACTCCTGCCCGTCTGGAGGACCTCTTCTGCCCGGCTTGGATGAAGACTTCTGCCCGTCTGGAGGGCCACTTTGCCCGGCTTCGTTGAGGACTTCGGCCCGGTTGGGTGAAGACTTCTCAAGGTAGGGTGATCTTCAAGGGGTTAGTGTTATGTTTTTTTAAGGGGGGGGGGGTTGGGGGGGTTTTAGAGTAGGGTTGGTTGTGTGGGTGGTGGGTTTTAATGTTGGGAAGGTTGTAATTTTTTTTTACAGGTAAAAGAGTTGATTACTTTGGGGCAATGCCCCGCAAAAGGCCCTTTTAAGGGCTATTTGTAATTTAGTGTAGGGTAGGGCTTTTTTTATTTTGTTAGGGGGATTAGATTAGGTGTTATTAGATTAAAAATCTTGTAATTTGTTTATTATTTTCTGTAATTTAGTGGGGGGGTTTTGTACTTTAGATAATTTTATTTAATTGTAGTTCATTTAGGGAATTAATTTAATTATAGTGTAGTGTTAGGTGTAATTGTAACTTAGGTTAGGTTTTATTTTACAGGTATATTTGTATATATATATATATATATATATATATATATATATATATATATATATATATATATATATATATATATATATATGTGTATATATTTATTTTAGCTAGGTAGTTATTAAATAGTTAATAACTATTTAATAACTATTGTACCTAGTTAAAATAAATACAAACTTGCCTGTAAAATAAAAATAAACCCTAAGATAGCTACAATGTAACTATTAGTTATATTGTAGCTATCTTAGGGTTTATTTTATAGGTAAGTATTTAGTTTTGAATAGGAATACTTTATTTAATGCTAGGAATATTTATTTAGATTTATTTAAATTATATTTAAGCTAGGGGGTGTTAGGGTTAGACTTAGGTTTAGGGGTTAATACATTTAATATAGTGACGGCGGTGTGGGGGGGGGCAGATTAGGGGTTAATAAATATAATGTAGGTGGCGGCGGTGTAGGGGGAGGCAGATTAGGGGTTAATAAATATAATGTAGGTGGCGGTGGGCTCCGGGAGTGGCGGGTTTATGGGTTAAACACTTTATTTAGTTGCGGCAGGGTCTGTGAGCTGCGGTTTAGGGGTTAATACATTTATTAGAGTTGCGGTGGGCTCCGGGAGCGGCGGTTTAGGGGTAAACAGTATAGTATAGTGTGGGTGTTTAGTGACAGGGTACTAATAAAGCAGTGAAAAAGCCGAAGAGCAGCGAGATCGATGACTGTTAGTTAACAACAGTCCGCTGCTCATCGCGCCGTACTTGGTGCGCGGCTTTTTGACAGCTTTTTTGATTATTTTGGAGAACGTATTCAGGTTCGTGGAAGCGATGTTAGGCGATCTTAGCCGAGCGTATTGGTGCCGTTGAATGCAGGTAAGTTGACAGCTTGATAAATAGATGCCAAAGACTATAATGCTGAACATTTCTGCTTGCATCCCTATGGCTTAATTTTAACCCCTTAATGACCGAGGACGTGCAGGGTACGTCCTCAAAAAAAAGGCAGTTAATGCCTGAGGACGTACCCTGCACGTCCTCGGTGTGAAAAGCAGCTGGAAGCGATCCTGCTCGCTTCCAGCTGCTTTCCGGTTATTGCAGTGATGCCTCGATATGGAGGCATCCTGCAATAACCATACATGGCCATCCGATGCAGAGAGAGACACTCTGTGGCCCTCTCTGCACCGGACATCGATGGCCGGTATCGTTGGTGGGTGGGAGCCGAATTGGGAGGCGGGTGGGCGGCCATCGGTGTTGCGCGTGACGTCACGGGGGGCGGGATCGGGACCGTCGGGGGCGCGCACGGGGGGTGGCGGGCGAGCGCTTGCACGGGGCGGGAGCGGGTGGGAACCGCTACACTACAGAAAAGTTAAAAAGTAAAAGTAAAAAAAAAATGTAATAAACTTTATTTTAAAAACCATCTAAGGGATCTGGAAGGGGTGGGGGGGGAAAGCTACACTACAGAAAAGGGACATATTTTATTTAAAAAAAAAGCTTTTTTTCACTAAACTGGGTACTGGCAGACAGCTGCCAGTACCCAAGATGGCGCACATTAAGTCAGAGGGGGAGGGTTAGAGAGCTGTTTAGTGGGGGATCAGTGAGGTTGGGGGCTAAGGGGGATCCCTACACAGAAGCATATGTAAATATGCTAACAAAAAATGCACAAAAAAGCCCAAATATACCTTTTATTTTAGTACTGGCAGAGTTTCTGCCAGTACTTAAGATGGCGGGGACATTTGTGGGGTAGGGGAGGGAAGAGAGATGTTTGGGAGGGATCAGGGGGTCTGATGTTTCAGGTGGGAGGCTGATCTTTACACTAAAGCTAAAATTAACCCTGCAAGCTCCCTACAAGCTACCTAATTGACCCCTTCACTGCTAGCCATAATACACGTGTGATGCGCAGCGCCATTTAGCAGCATTCTAATTACCAAAAAGCAACTCCAAAGTCATATATGTCTGCTATTTCTGAACAAAGGGGATCCCAGAGAAGCATTTACAACCATTTGTGCCATAATTGCACAAGCTGTTTGTAAATTATTTCAGTGAGAAACCTAAAATTATGAAAAATTTTACGTTTTTTTTAATTTGATCGCATTTGGCGGTGAAATGGTGGCATGAAATATACCAAAATGGGCCTAGATCAATACTTGGGGTTGTCTACTACACTACACTAAAGCTAAAATTACCCCAAAAAGCTCCTTACATGCTCCCTAATTAACCCCTTCACTGCTGGGCATAATACACGTGTGGTGCGCAGTGGCATTTAGCGGCCTTCTAATTACCAAAAAGCAATGCCAAAGCCATATATGTCTGCTATTTCTGAACAAAGGGGATCCCAGAGAAGAATTTACAACCATTTATGCCATAATTGCACAAGCAGTATGTAAATAATTTCAGTGAGAAACTGAAAGTTTGTGAAAAAATTTGTGAAAAAGTGAACAATTTTTTGTATTTGATCGCATTTGGCGGTGAAATGGTGGCATGAAATATACCAAAATGGGCCTAGATCAATAATTTGGGATGTCTTCTAAAAAAAAATATATACATGTCAATGGATATTCAGGGATTCCTGAAAGATATTAGTGTTCTAATGTAACTAGCGTTAATTTTGAAAAAAAATGGTTTGAAAATAGCAAAGTGCTACTTGTATTTATGGCCCTATAAGTTACAAAAAAAGCAAAGAAGATGTAAACATTGGGTATTTCTAAACTCAGGACAAAATTTAGAAACAATTTAGCATGGGTGTTTTTTGGTGGTTGTAGATATGTAACAGATTTTGGGGTTCAAAGTTAGAAAAAGTGTGTTTTTTTCCATTTTTCCTCATATTTTATAATTTTTTTTTATAGTAAATGATAAGATATGATGAAAATAATGGTATTTTTAGAAAGTCCATTTAATGGCGAGAAAAACGGTATATAATATGTGTGGGTACAGTAAATGAGTAAGAGGAAAATTTCAGCTAAACACAAACACCGCAGAAATGTAAAAATAGCCTTGGTCCCAAACGGACAGAAAATGGAAAAGTGCTCTGGTCACTAAGGGGTTAAAGGACAATGTTTAAATGGTTGCTAAAAGGTTAAGAATTGATATAGAAGAACAAATTTAAATTTCAATGGTTTAGAGAGAGCATGACATTTTACGAGACTTTTGAATTTACTTCTATTATCAAATTGATTTGTTGAAAAGCATGCTCATGACCAGCAAAGCACTACAGGAGCTTAGCTGGTTATTGGTTACTACACACATGCCTCTTGTCACTGGCTCATCAGATGTGTTCAGCTACATCTCAAATAGTGCATTGCTATTCTAGAGCTGAATTTAATTATGTGTTTAAAGGGACAGTCTAGTCAAAATTAAACTTTTACAATTCAGATAGGGCATGCAATTGTAAACAACTTTCCTATTAACTTTTATCATCAAATTTGCTTTGTTCCCTTGGTGGTATTTTTGAAAAGCTAAACCTAGGTAGGCTCAAACTGATTTCTAAACCGTTGAGAATCACCTCTTAGCTCAGAGCATTTTGAAAGTTTTTCACAGTTAGACAGTACTAGTTCATGTGTGTCATACAGATAACATTGTGCTCACTCCCTTGGAGTTATTTAGGAGCTTGCACTGATTGACTCAACTGTATGTCTGTCAAAAGCACTGAGATAAGGGGGCAGTCTGCAGAGGCTTTAGATACAAGGTAATCACAGAGGTAAAAAGTGTATTAATATAATAGTGTTGGTTATGCAAAACTGGGAAATGGGATTATCTATCTTTTTAAACACTAAAAATTTTCAAGTAGACTGTCCCTTTAACCATTTGTCCCTTTAATGTGCACACAGTTATGATGTTTTCTACTGATTCAGTAACAATCCACATGGACGCACAATTTAGAACATCAGTGTTTACTAGCATCACCTGATATCTGGAAAGATCACTGTCGCTCTACCTTTTTATTCACATTGGGAAAGATATGATGCCTGGCATAAAAAACAAGAGACACTACAGGGAAAGCACCATACCTACTCTGTAAGTTTAAGTAGATAACGCTGCTGGTTATATGGGAGAGTATTATAAAGCTTCCCTGTAAACAGTTCATTGTGGTCTAAGGCACGGCTCGACAAACCAAGGAGCCACTGGCTACTAGAATTTTACCCCTGGCTCTGAACTTTTTAGGTTTTTCTCCATATATCTATATACAAATACCACTGTGTCTTCTAAAAGTATCTCTGGCCCCTAAATATTCTTATAAGGTATAATTCAGACTGTGCATGCATAGGTTTATGAAAAAATATTGCTCTCATATGTGGCTTATTTTAGTGTTTTTTATTTAAAGTGATGGTAAATTCGCCTCTATAACTTAACATTCTGAGAGCACTTCTCATAACTAGCATATTGATGTGCTTATTTTGTTCAAACATCAATTCTACTTCTAAAAATCACGTTTTTGTCAGGCTCCGTTACCTGATTCAATGCAGCCTCTGTCACAGATTTTCTGATAGTCTTATTTGACTGGCAGCTCTTTGAGCCAATAGGAGCCTCACCATGTGCCCAACGTAATTTACTCACAGCACGCTCCTGTGCTTGGAACTGAGCAACTCGTTACGCTATTTGCGCAACTAAAAGAGTGAAGCTGCTTGCACAAATAGTGCGGGTGAGTCCAGCCTGCAATACAATACAATTAACCATTGACTGCTTGCCTGGACACATTGTCTCTTTAACTCCTAAGCACTCAACTTATTAGAACTTTTTTTAAACTAAAAACTACAATCTATATCTTAATTTCATTAAATAATTTCACTTTACTTAACAAATCAGAAAAAGACAGCAGAAACTCTTAGTCAGCCAAGCACACAGTGTGAGACCAAAGAAATGAGAGCAATGTATTAAAAGATATGCTTGTACTCAGACATAATTAATATTTGTAGCATTCAGCTCACTCATATTTCATACAGAAAGAGCCAAAGATAGATGCTTCTAGTGTTTACTTAAAAGAAATAATCAGTTTTTAAGTTGACAAAATATTAGAATATAAGACTTTAATATGGTCGTGAGGTTCTTGTGCACTAAAAGTAAAAATTGTGTGTGTGTGAGCGGGGTCACATAGCCACATTAAAAAAAAATTAGTCCCTCGTATTTTCTTTCTGAAATGTGTGTGCAATACAACTTCATTTACAATTATTTCTCTCAATTTTTTTTTAAGATTGTCCAGGATATAGAACAGATTTTAGAAATAGGTTTTGGCTTTATTCAACAAATATATAAGTTTGTCTTTTAAAAGTCAGCCAAACTGCCATGTAACTGGCCGTGCCAGATTAAAATCAGGTCAGTTTAATTTTATGTACCTTAAAAATGACGTAATATACATTGACAGCCAAAGATGTTTTTAAACTAATACATCTATTCAATTAAAAAAAGTGGCATACAAAAATGTAAGAATTAGCAGAACTAAATGTGGAGGCGTTTCTATAAAAGATCTAAGTAAGCAATTCCCTAGGGAAGATCTGTTGCATACTGAACCAGTTTGTAAACACATTTAATCTGTGTTTAACACAGCTCTGTGGAAAGCATACTTCCTTGGAAATGCATGGACATGAAAACCTCATGATTTCAAGACATCATTGATTAATTATTTTCTCTGTGTGTCCTGTATTTCCATGTTTACTATTTACGACTATCATAACCCTAACAAAAAAAGTCAAGCTTTTGGGACAAATGTTTTTTTATTACCTACATCTGGTGAAACAAATACAAGGTTCAATTCACTCTTCTCAGGATATACAATATCCTTTAACTTCAACCAGTGCTTACTATTTGGTTGATGGCCTCCCATAAAAAAGGTGTGGCTACTCTCCTTGCCCACACCCTGGATCTCATGACAAAATGTATTTAAAGGGACAGTCTACACCAATGTTTGTTTATTGTCCATAGTGTTTCATAACCAACAAAGCTATATTAATACACTTTTTACCTCTGTGATTACCTTGTATATAAGCCTCTGCAGACTGCCCCCTTATTTCAGTTCTTAACTTAAAGGGACAGTCAAGTAAAAAAAAAAAACACTTTCATTTTTCAAATAGGGCATGTAATTTTAAACAACTTTCCAATTTACTTTTATCAACAATTTTGCTTTGTTCTCTTGGTATTCTAGTTGAAAGCAAACCTAGGAAGGCACATATGATCATTTATAAGCCCTTGAAGGATGCCTCTATTTTATTTACTTTTCACAGCAGGGGAGAGCTAGCTCTTGTAGGCCATAGATAGCATTGTGATCACGCCCGTGGCTAGTGGCAGATACTGCACTAATTGGCGTAATGTGATTAGGGGCGGTCAGAAGATGCTTAGATACAAGTTAGTCACACAAGTAAAAAGTGTATTAATATAACAGTGTTGGTTTTGCAAAACTGGGGAATGGGTAATAAAGGGATTATCTATCTTTTTAAACAACAAAAATTCTGGTGTTGACTGTCCCTTTAATAGGTGTGAGCACAATGTTATCTATATGGCACACATGAACTAACCCCCTCTAGTTGTTAAAAACTGTTAAAATGCATTCAGATAAGAGGCGGCCTTCAAGGTCTAAGAAATTAGCATAGGAGTCTACTTAGGTTTAGCCGTCAACTAAGAATAACAAGAGAACAAAGCAAAATTAGTGATAAAAGTAAATTGGAAAGTTGTTTAAAATTGCATGCCCTATCGGAATCATTAAAGTTTATTTTTGACTAGACTTTCCCTTTGAATGTGGAATTCAGCAAAAACATAATTTATGTAAGAACTTACCTGATAAATTCATTTCTTTCATATTGCCAAGAGTCCATGAGCTAGTGACATATGGGATATACAATCCTACCAGGAGGGGCAAAGTTTCCCAAACCTCAAAATGCCTATAAATACACCCCTCACCACACCCACAATTCAGTTTAACTAATAGCCAAGCAGTGGGGTGATAAAGAAAGGAATAGAAAGCGTCAACAAAGGAAATTTGGAAATAATTGTGTTTTATACAAAAAATCATAACCACCACACAAAGGGTGGGCCTCATGGACTCTTGCCAATATGAAAGAAATGAATTTATCAGGTAAGTTCTTACATAAATTATGTTTTCTTTCATGTAATTGGCAAGAGTCCATGAGCTAGTGACATATGGGATATCAATACCCAAGATGTGGAGTCTTCCACTCAAGAGTCACTAGAGAGGGAGGGAATAAAAATAAAAACAGCCATATTTCGCTGAAAAAATTAATCCCCAACACAACAAAATAAGTTTATTTTCATTTTTGAAAGAAAAAAACTTAAATCAAAAGGCAGAAGAATCAAACTGAAACAGCTGCCTGAAGAACTTTTCTACCAAAAACTGCTTCCGAAGAAGCAAATACATTAAAACGGTAGAATTTAGTAAATGTAAGCAAAGAGGACCAAGTCGCCGCTTTGCAAATCTGATCAACTGACGCTTCATTCTTAAAAGCCCACGAAGTAGAGACTGATCTAGTAGAATGAGCTGTAATTCTCTGAGGCGGGGCCTGACCCAACTCCAAATAAGCTTGATGAATCAAAAGTTTCAACCAAGAAGCCAAGGAAATAGCAGAAGCCTGCTGACCTTTCCTAGGACCAGAAAATAAAACAAATAGACTGGAAGTCTTCCTGAAATATTTAGTAGCTTCCACATAATATTTCAAAGCTCTTACCACATCCAAAGAAAGTAAGGATCTCTCCAAAGAATTCTTAGGATTAGGACACAAGGAAGGGACAACAATTTCTCTACTAATGTTGTTAGAATTCACAACCTTAGGTAAAAATTGAAAAGAAGTCCGCAAAACTGCCTTATCCTGATGAAAAATCAGAAAAGGAGACTCACAAGAAAGAGCAGATAGCTCAGAAACTCTTCTAGCAGAAGAGATAGCCAAAAGGAACAACACTTTCCAGGAAAGTAGTTTAATGTCCAAAGAATGCATAGGCTCAAATGGAGGAGCCTGTAAAGCCTTCAGAACCAAATTAAGACTCCAAGGAGGAGAAATTGATTTAATGACAGGCTTAATACGAACTAAAGCCTGTACAAAACAGTGAATATTAGGAAGTATAGCAATCTTTCTGTGAAATAAAACAGAAAGAGCGGAGATTTGTCCTTTCAAGGAACTTGCAGACAAACCCTTATCCAAACCATCCTGAAGGAACTGTAAAATTCTAGGAATTTTAAAAGAATGCCAGGAGAATTTATGAGAAGAACACCATGAACTGTAAGTCTTCAAAACTCGTAATATAGTATTAATCACTGAGTCAGAGAAACCTCTATGACTTAGAACTAAGCGTTCAATTTCCATACCTTCAAATTTAATGATTTGAGATCCTGATGGAAAAACGGACCTTGAGATAGTAGGTCCGGCCGTAACGGAAGTGGCCAAGGCAGGCAACTGGACATCCGAACCAGATCCGCATACCAAAACCTGTGTGGCCATGCTGGAGCCACCAGCAACACAAAAGACTGTTCCATGATGATTTTGGAGATCACTCTTGGAACGAGAACTAGAGGCGGGGAAGATGTAAGCAGGTTGATAACACCAAGGAAGTGTCAGCGCATCCACTGCTTCCGCCTGAATATCCCTGGACCTGGACAGGTATCTGGGAAGTTTCTTGTTTAGATGAGAGGCCATGAGCTCTATCTCTGGAAGCCCCCACATCTGAACAGTCTGAGAAAACACATCTGGATGGAGAGACCACTCCCCTAGGTGTAAAGTCTGGCAGCTGAGATAATCTGCCTCCCAATTGTCTACGCCTGGGATATGCACCACAGATATTAGACAGGAGCTGGATTCCGCCCAGGCAACTATCCGAGATACTTCTTTCATAGCTTGGGGACTGTGAGTCCCATCCTGATGATTGACATAAGCCATAGTTGTGATATTGTCTGTCTGAAAACAAATGAACAGCTCTCTCTTTAGCAGAGGCCAGAACTGAAGAGCCCTGAGAATTGCACGGAGTTCTAAAATATTTATTGGTAATCTCGCCTCTTGAGATTTCCAAACCCCTTGTGCTGTCAGAGATCCCCAAACAGCTCCCCAACCTGAAAGACTCGCATCTGTTGTGATCACAGTCCGGGTTGGGCGAACAAAAGAAGCCCCTTGAAACAAACAATGGTGATCTATCCACCATGTCAGAGAGTGTCGTACATTGGCATTCAAGGATATTAATTGTGATATATTTGTATAATCCCTGCACCATTGATTCAGCATACAAAGCTGTAGAGGTCTCATGTGAAAACGAGCAAAGGGGATCGCGTCCGATGCTGCAGTCATGAGACCTAAAACTTCCATGCACATAGCCACAGAAGGGAATGACTGAGACTGAAGGAGCCGGCATGCTGTGACCAATTTTAAATGTCTCTTGTCTGTTAGAGACAGAGTCATGGACACTGAATCTGGAAGCCTAAAAAGGTGACCCTTGTCTGAGGGATCAAGAAACTTTTTGGTAAATTGATCCTCCAACCATGTTTCCGAAGAAACAACACTAGTTGATTCGTGTGAGATTCTGCAGTATGTAAAGACTGAGCTAGTACCAAGATATCTTCCAAATAAGGAAACACCGCAATACCCTGTTCTCTGATTACAGATAGTAGGGCACCCAGAACCTTTGAAAAGATTCTTGGAGCTGTTGCTAGGCCAAATGGAAGAGCAACAAATTGGTAATGCTTGTCTAGAAAAGAGAATCTCAGAAACTGAAAGTGTCCTGGATAAATCGGAATATGAAGGTATGCATCCTGCAAGTCTATTGTGGACATATAATGTCCTCGCTGAACAAAAGGCAGAATAGTCCTTATAGTCGTCACCATCTTGAAAGTTGGTACTCTAATATAACGATTCAAAATTTTTAGATCCAGAACTGGTCAGAATAAATTTTCTTTCTTCGGTACAATGAATAGGTTTGAATAAAACCCCAAACCTTGTTCCTGAGGAGGAACTGGCATGATTACCCCTGAAGACTCCAGATCTGAAACACACTTCAGAAAAGCCTGAGCTTTTACTGGATTTACAGAGATGCGTGAGAGAAAAAATCTTCTCACAGGAGGTCTTACTTTGAATCCTATTCGATACCCTTGAGAGACAATGCTCTGAATCCAATGATTTTGGACAGATTTTATCCAAAAATCCTTGAAAAACCTTAATCTGCCCCCTACTAGCTGAGCTGGCATGAGGGCCGCACCTTCATGCAGATTTGGGGCTGACTTTGGTTTCCTAAATGGCTTGGATTTATTCCAATTTGAGGAAGGCTTCCAATTGGAAGCAGATTCCTTGGGGGAAGGATTGAGTTTTTGTTCTTTATTCTGATGAAAGGAACGAAAACGGTTAGAAGCCTTAGATTTACCCTTAGGTTTTTTATCCTGGGGCAAAAAAACTCCTTTTCCCCCAGTGATAGTTGAAATAATAGAATCCAACTAAGAACCAAATAAATTATTACCTTGGAAAGAAAGAGATAGTAATCTAGATTTAGATGTCATATCAGCATTCCAAGATTTAAGCCACAAAGCTCTTCTAGCTAAAACAGCTAAAGACATGGATCTAACATCAATTTTGATAATATCAAAAATGGCATCACAAATAAAATGATTAGCATGTTGCAGTAAGCGAACAACGCTAGATATGTCAGAATCCAATTCGTGTTGTGCTAAATTTTCCAACCAGAAAGTTTATGCAGCCGCAACATCAGTCAAAGAAATAGCAGGTCTGAGAAGATGACCTGAATATAAATAGGCCTTCCTTAGATAAGATTCAAGCTTCCTATCTAAAGGATCCTTAAAGGAAGTGCTATCTTCCATAGGAATAGTGGTACGTTTAGTAAGAGTAGAAATAGCCCCATCAACTTTGGGGATTTTTCCCAATACTCTATAGATTTTGGTGGTAAAGGATACAATTTTTTAAACCTTGAAGAAGGAAAAAAAGAAGTACCTGGCTTATTCCATTCCCTAGAAATCATATCAGAAATAGCCTCAGGAATGGGAAAAACCCCTGGGGAAACCACAGGAGGTTTAAAAACAGCATTTAAACGTTTATTAGACTGAACGTCAATAGGACTGGTTACCTCAATATCCAAAGTAATTAACACTTCTTTTAATAAAGAACGCATATACTCTATTTTAAATAAATAAGTAGATTTGTCAGTGTCAATGTCTGAGGAAGGATCTTCTGTTTAAGATAGATCCTCATCAGAAGAGGATGAATTATTATGTTGTTGATCATTTGAAATTTCATCAGCTAAATGAGAAGTTTTAAAAGACCTTTTACGTTTATTAGAAGGTGGAAATGCAGACAAAGCCTTCATAATAGAATCAGAAACAAAATTCTTTAAAATTTACAGGTATATCATGCACATTAGAAGTCAAAGGAACTGCAACTGGCAATGTACTATTACTGATGGAAACACTATCTGCATGTAAAAGTGTATCATGACAACTATTACAAATGACATTCGGTGCAATAATTTCTACAAATTTACAACAAATGCACTTAGCTTTGGTAGAACCGATGTCAGGCAGCAATGTTCCAGCAGAAACTTCTGAGGCAGGATCAGATTTGGACATCTTGCACAATGTAAGAGAAAAAACAACATATAAAGCAAAATTATCTATTTCCTTATATGACAGTTTCAGGAATGGGAAAAAATGCAGTAGCATAGACCTCTGAAAGCAAAAAACAAGAGGCAAACAAACAAGGGGTATTGAAATAATGAAAAAAAACAGAATTTATGCTTACCTGATAAATTACTTTCTCCAACGGTGTGTCCGGTCCACGGCGTCATCCTTACTTGTGGGATATTCTCCTCCCCAACAGGAAATGGCAAGAGCCCAGCAAAGCCAGTCACATGATCCCTCCTAGGCTCCGCCTACCCCAGTCATTCGACTGACGTACAGGAGGAAATATGCATAGGAGAAACCATATGATACCGTGGTGACTGTAGTTAGAGAAAATAATTCATCAGACCTGATTAGAAAAACCAGGGCGGGCCGTGGACCGGACACACCGTTGGAGAAAGTAATTTATCAGGTAAGCATAAATTCTGTTTTCTCCAACATAGGTGTGTCCGGTCCACGGCGTCATCCTTACTTGTGGGAACCAATACCAAAGCTTTAGGACACGGATGAAGGGAGGGAGCAAATCAGGTCACCTAAATGGAAGGCACCACGGCTTGCAAAACCTTTCTCCCAAAAATAGCCTCCGAAGAAGCAAAAGTATCAAATTTGAAAAATTTGGCAAAAGTGTGCAGTGAAGACCAAGTCGCTGCCTTACATATCTGGTCAACAGAAGCCTCGTTCTTGAAGGCCCATGTGGAAGCCACAGCCCTAGTGGAGTGAGCTGTGATTCTTTCAGGAGACTGCCATCCGGCAGTCTCATAAGCCAATCGGATAATGCTTTTAAGCCAAAAAGAAAGAGAGGTAGAAGTTGCTTTTTGACCTCTCCTTTTACCAGAATAAACAACAAACAAAGAAGATGTTTGTCTGAAATCTTTAGTAGCCTCTAAATAGAATTTTAGAGCACGGACTACGTCCAAATTGTGTAACAAACGTTCCTTCTTTGAAACTGGATTCGGACACAAAGAAGGTACAACTATCTCCTGGTTAATATTTTTGTTGGAAACAACTTTCGGAAGAAAACCAGGCTTAGTACGCAAAACCACCTTATCTGCATGGAACACCAGATAGGGCGGAGAACACTGCAGAGCAGATAACTCTGAAACTCTTCTAGCAGAAGAGATTGCAACCAAAAACAAAACTTTCCAAGATAATAACTTAATATCTACGGAATGTAAGGGTTCAAACGGAACCCCTTGAAGAACTGAAAGAACTAGATTTAGACTCCAGGGAGGAGTCAAAGGTCTGTAAACAGGCTTGATTCTAACCAGAGCCTGAACAAATGCTTGAACATCTGGCACAGCTGCCAGCCGTTTGTGAAGTAAAACAGATAAAGCAGAGATCTGTCCCTTCAGAGAACTTGCAGATAATCCTTTCTCCAAACCTTCTTGTAGAAAGGATAGAATCTTAGGAATTGTTATCTTGTTCCAGGGGAATCCTTTAGATTCACACCAACAGATATATTTTTTCCATATTTTATGGTAAATTTTTCTAGTTACAGGCTTTCTAGCCTGAATCATAGTATCTATTACAGAATCTGAAAACCCACGCTTTGATAAAATCAAGCGTTCAATCTCCAAGCTGTCAGTTGGAGGGAGACCAGATTCGGATGTTCGAATGGACCTTGAACAAGAAGGTCCTGTCTCAAAGGTAGCTTCCATGGTGGAGCCGATGACATATTCACCAGGTCTGCATACCAAGTCCTGCGTGGCCACGCAGGAGCTATCAAGATCACCGAAGCCCTCTCCTGATTGATCCTGGCTACCAGCCTGGGAATGAGAGGAAATGGTGGGAACACATAAGCTAGGTTGAAGGTCCAAGGCGCTACTAGTGCATCCACTAGAGTCGCCTTGGGATCCCTGGATCTGGACCCGTAGCAAGGAACCTTGAAGTTCTGACGAGACGCCATCAGATCCATGTCTGGAATGCCCCATAATTGAGTTATTTGGGCAAAGATTTCCGGATGGAGTTCCCACTCCCCCGGATGGAATGTCTGACGACTCAGAAAATCCGCTTCCCAATTTTCCACTCCTGGGATGTGGATTGCAGACAAGTGGCAGGAGTGATCCTCCGCCCATTGAATTATTTTGGTCACTTCTTCCATCGCCAGGGAACTCCTTGTTCCCCCCTGATGATTGATATATGCAACAGTCGTCATGTTGTCTGATTGAAACCGTATGAATTTGGCCTTTGCTAGTTGAGGCCAAGCTTTGAGAGCATTGAATATCGCTCTCAGTTCCAGAATGTTTATCGGGAGAAGAGATTCTTCCCGAGACCATAGGCCCTGAGCTTTCAGGGGTTCCCAGACCGCGCCCCAGCCCACCAGACTGGCGTCGGTCATGACAATGACCCACTCTGGTCTGCGGAAGCTCATTCCCTGTGACAGATTGTCCAGGGTCAGCCACCAACGGAGTGAATCTCTGGTCTTTTGATCTACTTGAATCGTCGGAGACAAGTCTGTATAATCCCCATTCCACTGTCTGAGCATGCACAGTTGTAATGGTCTTAGATGAATTTGTGCAAAAGGAACTATGTCCATTGCTGCAACCATCAATCCTATTACTTCCATGCACTGCGCTATGGAAGGACGAAGAACGGAATGAATTACTTGACAAGAGCTTAGAAGCTTCGATTTTCTGACCTCTGTCAGAAAAATCCTCATTTCTAAGGAATCTATTATTGTTCCCAAGAAGGGAACTCTTGTTGACGGGGACAGAGAACTTTTTTCTTCCATCCGTGAGATCTGAGAAAGGCTAGGACGATGTCCGTATGAGCCTTTGCTTTTGACAGAGACGACGCTTGAATCAGGATGTCGTCCAAGTAAGGTACTACTGCAATGCCCCTTGGTCTTAGAACCGCTAGAAGGGACCCTAGTACCTTTGTGAAAATTCTCGGAGCAGTGGCTAATCCGAATGGAAGTGACACAAACTGGTAATGCTTGTCCAGAAAAGCGAACCTTAGGAACTGATGATGTTCCTTGTGGATAGGAATATGTAGGTACGCATCCTTTAAATCCACCGTGGTCATAAATTGACCTTCCTGGATGGTGGGAAGGATCGTTCGAATGGTTTCCATTTTGAACGATGGAACCCTGAGAAATTTGTTTAGGATCTTGAGATCTAAAATTGGTCTGAATGTTCCCTCTTTTTTGGGAACTATGAACAGGTTGGAGTAAAACCCCATCCCTTGTTCTCCTATTGGAACTGGATGAATTACTCCCATCTTTAACAGGTCTTCTACAAAATGTAAGAATGCCTGTCTTTTTATTTGGTTTGAAGATAATTGAGACCTGTGGAACCTTCCCCTTGGGGGTAGATCCTTGAATTCCAGGAGATAACCTTGAGAAACTATTTCTAGTGCCCAAGGATCCTGAACATCTCTTGCCCAAGCCTGAGCAAAGAGAGAAAGTCTGCCCCCCACCAGATCCGGTCCCGGATCGGGGGCCATCCCTTCATGCTGTTTTGGTAGCAGTGGCAGGCTTCTTGGCCTGCTTACCCTTGTTCCAGCCTTGCATAGGTCTCCAGGCTAGTTTGGGTTGTGAAGTATTACCCTCTTGCTTAGAGGATGTAGAATTAGAGGCTGGTCAGTTTCTGCGAAAGGGACTAAAATTAGGCTTATTTTTAGCCTTAAAAGACCTATCCTGAGGGAGGGCGTGGCCCTTCCCCCGGTGATGTCTGAAATAATCTCTTTCAAATCAGGACCAAACAGTGTTTTACCCTTGAAAGGGATGTTAAGCAATTTTGTCTTGGAAGACACATCCGCTGACCAAGACTTTAGCCAAAGCGCTCTGCGCGCCACGATAGCAAACCCTGAATTTTTCACCGCTAATCTAGCTAATTGCAAAGCGGCATCTAAAATAAAAGAGTTAGCCAATTTAAGTGCTTGAACTCTGTCCATAACCTCCTCATACGAAGATTCTTTATTGAGCGACTTTTCTAGTTCTTCGAACCAGAAACACGCTGCCGTAGTGACAGGAACAATGCATGAAATTGGTTGTAGAAGGTAACCTAGCTGAACAAACATCTTTTTAAGCAAACCCTCTAATTTTTTATCCATAGGATCTTTGAAAGCACAACTATCTTCTATAGGAATAGTAGTGCGTTTGTTTAGAGTAGAAACCGCCCCCTCGACCTTGGGGACTGTCTGCCATAAGTCCTTTCTGGGGTCGACTATAGGAAATAATTTCTTAAATATAGGGGGAGGAACAAAAGGTATGCCGGGCCTTTCCCACTCCTTATTTACTATGTCCGCCACCCGCTTGGGTATAGGAAAAGCATCGGGGGGCACCGGAACCTCTAGGAACTTGTCCATCTTACATAATTTCTCTGGAATGACCAAATTGTCGCAATCATCCAGAGTAGCTAATACCTCCTTAAGCAGTGCGCGGAGATGTTCTAATTTAAATTTAAATGTTACAACATCAGGTTCAGCTTGTTGAGAAATTTTTCCTGAATCTGAAATTTCTCCCTCAGACAAAACCTCCCTCCTGGCCCCTTCAGATTGGTGTGAGGGTATGTCAGAACAGTTATCATCAGCGCCCTCTTGCTCTTCAGTGTTTAAAACAGAGCAATCGCGCTTTCTCTGATAAGTAGGCATTTTGGATAAAATGTTTGCAATAGAATTATCCATTACGGCCGTTAATTGTTGCATGGTAATAAGTATTGGCGCACTAGATGTACTAGGGGCCTCTTGTGTGGGCAAAACTGGTGTAGACACAGAAGGGGATGATGCAGTATCATGCTTACTCCCCTCATTTGAGGAATCATCTTGGGCAATATCATTATCTGTGGCATCATTGTCCCTACTTTGTTTGGACACTATGGCACAATTATCACATAAATTTAAATGGGGAGAAACCTTGGTTTCCATACATATAGAACATAGCTTATCTGATGGTACAGACATGTTAAACAGGCTTAAACTTGTCAACAAAGCACAAAAAACGTTTTAAAATAAAACCGTTACTGTCACTTTAAATTTTAAACTGAACACACTTTATTACTGAATATGTGAAAAAGTATGAAGGAATTGTTCAAAATTCACCAAAATTTCACCACAGTGTCTTAAAGCCTTAAAAGTATTGCACACCAAATTTGAAAGCTTTAACCCTTAAAATAACGGAACCGGAGCCGTTTTTACAATTAACCCCTATACAGTCCCAGCTATCAGCTTTGCTGAGACCCAACCAAGCCCAGAGGGGAATACAATACCAAATGACGCCTTCTATAAGCTTTTTCAGTGGTTCTTAGCTCCTCACACATGCATCTGCATGCCTTGCTCTCCAAAAACAACTGCGCATTAGTGGCGCGAAAATGAGGCTCTGCCTATGACTAGAAAAGGCCCCCATCTGAAAAAGGTGTCCAATACAGTGCCTGCCGTTTTTTAAAACAATCCCCAAGATTATAATAACTATTAAGAGTTATAATCTGCAAAATATGCTTAGCAAAGTAATCGTTTTAGCCCAGAAAAATGTCTACCAGTTTTTTAAGCCCTTATGAAGCCCTTTATTCTTTTACTTAATCTAAGAAAATGGCTTACCGGTCCCCATAGGGGAAATGACAGCCTTCCAGCATTACATAGTCTTGTTAGAAATGTGGCCAGTCATAGCTCAAGCAGAAAAGTCTGCCAACTGTTTCCCCCAACTGAAGTTACTTCATCTCAACAGTCCTGTGTGGAAACAGCAATCGATTTTAGTAACGTTTGCTAAAATCATCTTCCTCTTACAAACAGAAATCTTCATCTCTTTTCTGTTTCAGAGTAAATAGTACATACCAGCACTATTTTAAAATAACAAACACTTGATTGAAGGATAAAAACTACATTTAAACACCAAAAAACTCTTAACCATCTCCGTGGAGATGTTGCCTGTGCAACGGCAAAGAGAATGACTGGGGTAGGCGGAGCCTAGGAGGGATCATGTGACCGGCTTTGCTGGGCTCTTTGCCATTTCCTGTTGGGGAGGAGAATATCCCACAAGTAAGGATGACGCCGTGGACCGGACACACCTATGTTGGAGAAATTTGGCGCCAAGTATGACACACAACGTAACGTAAAGTCTTTTTTGGCGCCAAAAATGACACACTTGCGTCACTGACGCCAATGTGTGAAAGGTCTCGGCGTCACTTATGATGCCGGAAATGACGAAGTTGCGTCATAAACGTACTTTTTCGCACCAAAATTTTTTCGCGCCAAGAATGACGCAATAAAGTTTAGCATTTGACGCACCCGCGAGCCTAATACCCGCAATTACAAGAAGTAGTCAATTGAAAAAAGACTAAACCCCAGGTAACAAATTTCTTAAAAATGTTTACATTCCCAAATATGAAACTGACAGTCTGCAGAAGGAAATACATGAACCTGACTCATGGCAAATATAAGTACAATACATATATTTAGAACTTTATATAAATGCATAAAGTGCCAAACCATAGCTGAGAGTGTCTTAAGTAATGAAAACATACTTACCAAAAGACACCCATCCACATATAGCAGATAGCCAAACCAGTACTAAAACAGTGATTAGTAGAGGTAATGGTAAATTGAGAGTATATCTTCGATCTGAAAAGGGAGGTAGGAGATGAATCTCTACGACCGATAACAGAGAACCTATGAAATAGACCCCCGTTAGGGAAATCATCATATTCAAATAAGTGATACTCCCTTCACGTCCCTCTGACATTCGCTGTACTCTGAGCACAAACTTACTTCACCACCTCCATAGGAGGCAAAGTTTGTAAAACTGAATTGTGGGTGTGGTGAGGGGTGTATTTATAGGCATTTTGAGGTTTGGGAAACTTTGCCCCTCCTGGTAGGATTGTATATCCCATATGTCACTAGCTCATGAACTCTTGCCAATTACATGAAAGAAATAATATTGTCATTCTACATGGAAGGCTGTAACCATGAAGTGTGACCACCTTTCTTGACAAGCTCGCTTGGGACAGAGATCTATGCTATCACAGTGTTAGGCTCTGTTTTATTCTTTTTCATTTGTGTGTAATTTTGTTAATTAATGTATTTGAATAAGGATGCACAGAACATACACAACTGCTGAAATTGAGGTTTTTACGAGAAGTGCCAACAGATTCCGCAGCGCTGCCCAGGGGTACAAAAATAAAAGTACAACAGAGAAACAATACAATAAAAGACAACATTTTACAGACAAATACAGGGGGAATTAAGGGTCCTATTCCCGTGGGAACTTACAATCTAGATGGGTAGGAGGATGGGAAACAGGAGGTGGGGACTGCAAAGGTGAGAATGATATTAGTGAGGAAATAGATTAGGGCAACTGTTAGGTAAGTGAAATTAATTTGTTACTGAGTCGGGTGACAAGCTTCTCTGAACAAAAAAGGTCTTTAGGGAGCGTTTAAAGGAGGACAGGTTAGGGGAAAGTCTGACAGCTTGAGGAAGTGTGTTCCAGAGGGTTGGTGCCACATGAGAGAAGTCCTGTAGTCTAGCATGGGAGGAGGTGATGGTAGAGGACACAAGAAGCAGGTCGTTGTTGGATCTTAGGGGGCGGGCTGGAGTATATTTGTTGATGAGTGAGGACAGATAAGGTGGGGCAGCAATGGTAAGGGCTTTGTAGGTCAGGGTGATAAGTTTGAATTTAACTCTGCTGTGACTGGGGAGCCAGTGAAAGGACTCACAGAGAGGTGCAGCAAAAATAGAGCGTTGGGAGAGGTGGATTAGCCTGGCAGATGCATTTATGATAGATTGAAGGGGAGAAAGGTGGGAAAGAGGGAGGCCAGTTAGTAGGTTATTACAGTAGTCAAGTCGGGAAATTACCATGGAGTGGATTAGCTGTTTAGAAGTTTCAGCGCTCAGAAACAGACGAATTTTGGAGATATTGGGTATGTGGTTGCAGCTGGATGAAGAGAGCAATTGGATGTTTGGAATGAAGGACAGATTTGAATCAAGTGTGACTCCAAGGCAGTGGACTTGGGGTGATGGAGAGATAGTGATGCCGCCAATAGTGATAGAAAAATTAGAAAATGGAGTAGAGTGAGGGGGGGGGGATTAGAAGTAGTTCCGTCTTGAACATGTTTATTTTTAGGTGGTGAGAGGCCATCCAGGAGGAAATGCCAGATAAGCAGTCGCTGATGTGAGAGTTGACAGAAGGAGAGAGTGCAGGGGTGGATAGTTAGATCTGGGTATCACCAGCATAGAGGTGATAGTTGAAGCCATAGCTGTTGATAAGTTTACCCAGTGTAGAAGTGTAAACAGAGAAGAGTAGAGGACCCAGGACAAAGCCTTGAGGCAATAGAGAGGAGGAGTCACCAGCAAAACGGAGAATGATCTGTTAGAGAGATAAGAGTGAATCCAGGAGACGGCAGTGTCACAGAGCCCAAGAGAGCTAAGAGCCCGTAGGAGGAGGGGATGGTCAACAGTGTCAAAGGCAGCAGAGAGGTCAAGTAAGATGAGTATAGAGTAGTAGCCATTGTTTTTAGTAGAAAGGAGATCGTTAGTAACCTTGGTGAGGGCAGTCTCATTTGTGTGTTGGGGACGGAAACCAGATTGCAGGGGGTCGAGCAATGAGTTTGAGGACAAGATGTTGGCTAGGTGATCGAAAACTAGTTTTTCAATGATTTTTTTAATCTAGCGGGAGCAGTGATATGGGGCAGGAGTTTGCAGGAGAGTTAGGGTCAAGGGAGGGTTTTTTGAGGATGGGGGTGACCTTTGCATGTTTGAAGGAGGCAGGGAATGAACCGGTAGAAAGATATAGGTTGAATATGTGAGTAAGAGTTAAGTGAGGGTGGGAGACAGAGAAGGTATTACATGTGAAGGAATAGGGTCAAGTGGGCAGGTAGTTAGGTGTGAGGAAGACAATAGTTAACCCACTTCACTCTCAGTGGTTGGGAGGAGGGTGCAGAGAGTGAAGTTGGGAGATTGCAGGCTTGTAATGGAATAATCATGACATTTTTTTTTAGGGTTTCATGTCCCTTTTATTTATTTTTAAAGCTTGTTGTACAAATTATCATTTAATCAATATATGTTAAATAATGCAATTAGTTTGTGCTTTGAATAGCTTAATGTTTTAGATGCTTATGACGAGAATGGCCATCATGCAAAGTGCTGCCTGTAAGTGCATGACAACCCGTTCTCGTCATTAAGGGGAATCGCAGATCACAGCACCTGATTAGCGAATCCCCTTAACTGCAGACCTGATCATTGGTAGTATAGTGGGCGGCACTCCCAAAGCTACATGGGAGTGTTGGTGATGTCACAATGAACATGGGTGGTGACATCACAGAGGGAGCAGGAGCACATTGTGACAGGCAGGTAAGGCAGCTGGATGAGGGGGGGGGTGGCTGTTCAAACCTATCAATCTCGGCTCCCTTACAAGCCACAGACCTCAAAAGACCCATCATTTGAAAGACATGCGCTTGCTCTTTAAAATAAGTCTTAAAGGGACATTATACACTAGATTTTTCTTTGCATACATGCTTTGTAGATGATCCATTTATATAGCCCATACAGTTTTCTTTTAATTTTTTTTTTTTATTAATAGTTTTGCTTATTTTTAAATAACATTGCTCTGATTTTCAGACTCCTAACCATGCCCCAAAGTTTTAGGAGAATACTGATATATACCTACTCTAGCTTGCTCCTGTTTGTGTAAAGAGTCTTTTCAATTGCAAAGGAAGGTGGAGGGGGGGGGAGTGTCTATTTTTCCCACTTGCAGTTGGTGTTTCAGCTATATTTTTAACAGAGCTTCTAAGTAAGTTTTTAAACAGTTTTATACTGGATTTTTAGATCAGTATCTGTGCATATTATTCTTTGGTTGTTACATGTAATTTGCAGTGGCATCCTTCTGAGGACTTTGGTAAGAAGATCCTATAGCCGAGTGCTTTTACACTTCTACAGACAGGATCCTGGGCTAAACCTGAAATAACATCTATTTCATGATGGACCCTTACAACTACTAGAGGAAAGTTAAGAAAGAGACAAAACAATTGCTATTTGGCATCCATATAGCAAAATTTACCAATATTATATGGTAACTATAACTTTAAAGTCCAATATAGTTCCAGTTTCCTACACCATGTTTGACAAATACCAGGTACCAATCCCCCTAGTAGCCAGTAAATTGTCCTTTCCCTAGAATGCTTAGTGAAAGAAGTGGGGGCACACTCCTTTCCCCTTTGAGGCATACATCTTGCACCCACACATCTGCTGGCTGCCACAAGGACTATCAAGCTTACCCCTCTTCTCCCTTTCCAGCTCACCCTACTTTAAACTTCCCATGCTCCACAGTGAGAAATTGCATATCTTGCTTAGATTGGATGTAAGGGTTCAAGGGAGTTAAATCACTGCTGATGTATTCCTGGCAGTCAAAGTGGATAAATCAAAGCTGCATGTGTTTTGGGCAAACAGAATGTTATACAGCAGTGATTTACCCCCTTGATTGCCCGTTTGCAAAAGGCAATCAAGGAGCTTGTCACTGTTTGTTACTAGCAAGTAAGGGGAGATAAATCACCATTTTAAGCTTATTTCTGGGAACCATGGAGTGCTACTGGTAATTAAAGATAAAATCACAAGGAAAAAAAATAGAAATAGATTTTTAAAAAAAAATGGTGTTTTTTTTGTTGGCTCCTACTTTTAAAAAGATTTGTAGAGCATGATTTAATTGGCTTACTGTTTCCCAGTCTCTAAGGCTGTTTATATTGGAATTCAGTTCGGAACCATAAAGATCATATTTATGAATATTTTCACAAAACTGCAGCAGTTCTAATTCATAAGCATTTAATTCATTTTAACAGTTTAGTAACCATAATCTAGCACATTGAATGTAAATCCCAACAGCCTCATTTCCAGTCTCTTTAAAGGAATATGAAAACCCCAAATTTTCTTTTGTGATTCAGACAGAGCATACAATTTTTTAAAAGTTTCCATTTAATATTTGTTATCAAACTGTCCTTGTTCCTACGGTATTCTTTGTAGAAGAGATACCTAGGTAAGTGACTGGAGTACTACACCACAGGAAATAGTGCTGCCATCTAGTGCTCTTGCAAATGGATACAATTCTTGCAAAATTGCTACCATATAGTGCTCCAGACACATGCACACCCCTGAGCTTACAACCCTGCTTTTCAACAAAAGATACCAAGACAATGAAGAAAATTTGATAATAGAAGTAAACTAGAAACCTGTTTTAAACTGCATGCTCTATCTGAATCATAAAATAAACATGTTCTGTTCCATTTCCCGTTAAGACAATTATTAATAACCAAAATAAAAAACAGCAACAACATTTATTGCTTCTTAAAGGTTGACTAAGTCCAAAAGTGCAACCTGTAGACTGATGTGAAAGATGTATCTGCTTGCTGGCAGGACTGACTGATGTTCCTCTATGGGGAGGATGAGATGTGCTTTAGCAATAAGATGACAGCTTGCTGGGACACCTGACTTCTATTTTAGAAAGAAGCCTAGAATAGCCTGCAAATACAATGGAAATCCCATTTTTCTCTCTTGCACCAGAAAGTGGTTAACATTTTACTGATTTTGTCTCCCACTGCAGCCTAAGCCTCTTTATGCTAAAGGGACAGTAAACGTAAAAATGAATGTTACATAATTCTGTACTATATGCAGAATTATGTAACATTAACTTAGCCATACCTGAAAAAAATAAAGCGGTTTGTGAGATTTAAGCCTGCAAAGCTATACTTACCACGAGTTCTTCACCAGCTTAATCTGATTCTGTCTTATTTTAAAGCACTCAAGGGCGCGGTGTCCAATAACAGCAAGCCCGATCGCGCATTTGAACTAAATGTAACGTGCTCCCATGCTGGCTAAAGCTGTCGGCTGCTTTAGTCAGCATGGAAGAGCGGTACATTTGGTTTAATGACTATATCGGGCACGCTATCCAATTAGCTGCTAGTCAAAAAGACAGAATCAGAAGGGGCTGGCGAAGAACGCAAGGTAAGTATAACTTTGCGGACTTAGCTTTATTTTTTGCAGGTATTGCTAAGTTAATGTTACATAATTCTGCATTTACTTCAAAGAAAAAACATAATTTATGTAAGAATTTACCTGATAAATTCATTTCTTTCATATTGGCAAGAGTCTATGAGCTAGTGACGTATGGGATATACAATCCTACCAGGAGGGGCAAAGTTTCCCAAACCTCAAAATGCCTATAAATACACCCCTCACCACACCCGCAATTAAGTTTAACAAATAGTAGTGGGGTGATAGAAAAAGGAGTAAAAAGCATAAAAAAAAATAATAACTGGAAATAGAATTGTGCTTTATACAAAAAAAAAAACACCATAAAAAGGGTGGGTCTCATGGACTCTTGCCAATATGAAATAAATGAATTTATCAGGTAAGTTCTTACATAAATTATGTTTTCTTTCATGTAATTGGCAAAAGTCCATGAGCTAGTGACATATGGGATAGTAATACCCAAGATGTGGTACTCCACAGAAGAGTCACTAGAGAGGGAGGGATAAAAATAAAAAAAACAGCCATTTTCTGCTGAAAAAATTAAATCCACATACAAAAAATAAGTTTTTCTAATAATTGAAAAGAAAAAACTTAAAACATAAGCAGAGGAATCAAACTGAAACAGCTGCCTGAAGTACTTTTCTACTAAAAACTGCTTCCGAAGAGGCAAATACATCAAAATGGTAGAATTTAGTAAATGTATGCAAAGAAGACCAAGTTGCTGCTTTGCAAATCTGATCAACTGAAGCTTCATTCCTAAAAGCTCACAAAGTGGAAACTGAGCTGTGATTCTCTGAGGCGGGACCTGACCCGACTCCAAATAAGCCTGATGAATCAAAAGCTTTAACCAGGATTCCAAGGAAATGGCAGAAGCTTTCTGACCTTTCCTAGGACCAGAAAATACAACAAATAGACTAGAAGTCTTCCTGAAATATTTAGTAGCTTCAACATAATATTTCAAAGCTCTTACAACATCCAGAGAATGTAAGGATCTCTCCAAAGAATTCTTAGAATTAGGACACAAAGAGGGAACAACAATTTCCCTATTAATGTTGTTAGAATTCACAACTTTAGGTACAAATTTAAATGAAGTCCGCAAAACTGCCTTACCCTGATGGAACATCAGAAAAGGAGACTCGCAAGAGAGAGCAGACAATTCTGAAACTCTTCTAGCAGAAGAGATAACCAAAAGGAACAACACTTTCCAAGAAAGTAGTTTAATATCCAAAGAGTGCATAGGCTCAAAAGGAGGAGCCTGTAAATCCTTCAAAACCAAATTAAGACTCCAAGGAGGAGAGATTGATTTAATGACAGGCTTGATACGGACCAAAGCCTGCAAAAAACAGTGAATATCAGGAAGCTTAGCAATCTTTCTGTTAATTAAAACAGAAAGAGCAGAGATTTGTCCCGTAAAAGGAACTTGCAGACAAACCTTTATCCAAACCATCCTGAAGAAACTGTAAAATTCTAGGAATTGTAAAAGAATGCCAGGAGAATTTATGAGAACACCATGAAATATAAGTCTTCCAAACTCGATAATAAATCTTCCTAGAAACAGATTTATGAGCCTGTAACATAGTATCAATTACAGAGTCAGAGAAACCTCTATGACTAAGCGTTCAATTTCCAAACCTTCAAATTTAAAGATTAGAGATCCTGATGGAAAAACGGTCCTTGAGACAGAAGGTCTGGTCTTAAAGGAAGTGGCCAAGGTTGGCAACTGGACATCCGGACAAGATCCCCATACCAGAACCTGCGAGGCCATGCTGGTGCTACCAGAAACACAAACGATTGTTCCATGATGAACTTGGAGATCACTCTTGGAAGAAGAACTAGAGACGGGAAGATAAGCAGGTTGGTAAAACCAAGGAACTGCTAACGCATCCACTGACTCCGCCTGAGGATCCCTGGACCTGGACAAGTACCTGGGAAGTTTCTTGTTTAGATGGGAAACCATCAGATCTATTTCTGCAAGACCCCACATCTGAACAATCTGAAAAAACACATCTGAATGGAGAGACCACTCCCCTGGATGTAAAGTATGACGCCTGAGATAATCCGCTTCCCAATTGTCTACACCTGGGATATGTACCGCAAAAATTAGAGAAGAGCTGGATTCCGCCCAAGAAAATATCCAAGATACTTCTGTCATAGCTAGGGGACTGCGAGTCCCACCCTGATGATTGACATATGACACAGTTGTGATATTGCCTGTCTGAAAACAAATGAATGGTTCACTCTTCAACAGAGGCCAAACCTGAAGAGCCCTGAAAATAGCATGGAGTTCTAAAATATTGATTGGTAACCTCGCCTCTTGAGATTTCCAAACCCCTTGTGCTGTCAGAGATCCCCAGACAACTCCCCAACCTGAAAGACTTTCATATGTTGTGATTACAGTCCAGGTTGGACGAACAAAAGAGGCCCCTTGAATTATACGATGGTGATTTAACCACCAAGTCAGGGAGAGTCGAACATTAGGATTTTAGGATATTAATTGTGATATCCTTGTATATTCCCTGCACCATTGATTCAGCATACAAAGCTGAAGTGGTCTCATATGAAAACGAGCAAAGGGGATAGCGTCCGATGCTGCAGTCATGAGACCTAAAACTTCCATGCACATAGCTACTGAAGGGAATGATTGAGAGTGAAGGTTTCGACAAGCTGAAACCAATTTTATTTGTTTCTTGTCTGTTAGAGACAGAGTCATGGACACTGAATCTATCTGGAAACCTAAAAAAGTGACCTTTGTCTGAGGAATCAAGGAATTTTTGGTAAATTGATCCCCCGACCATGTCTTTGAAGTAACAACACTAGTTGATTCGTATGAGATTCAGCAGAATGTAAAGACTGAGCTAGTAGCAAGATATCGTCCAAATAAGGAAACACCTCAAAACCCTGTTCTCTGATTACAGAAAGAAGGGCACCGAGAACCTTTGAAAAAATTATTGGAGCTGTCGCTAGGCCAAATGGAAGAGCAACAAATTGGTAATGCTTGTCTAGAAAAGAGAATCTCAGAAAACGATAGTGGTCTGGATGAATCGGAATATGAAGATATGCATCATGTAAGTCTATCGTGGACATATAATGATCTTGCTGAACAAAAGGCAGAATAGTCCTTACAGTCACCATTTTGAAAGTTGGCACTCTTACAAAACGATTCAAAATTTTCAGATCCAGAGCTAACCTGAATGAATTTTCTTTTTTTTGGACAATGAATAGATTTTAATAAAACCCCAGACCCTGTTCCTGAAACGGAACTGGTATGATTACCCCTGAAAGCTCTAAATTTGAAACACAATTCAGAAAAGCCTGAGCCTTCACTGGATTTGCTGGAATGTGCGAGAGAAAAAAAAATTTCTCACAGGAGGTCTTACTCTGAAACCTATTCGATACCCTTGAGAGACAATACTCTGAATCCATTGATTTTGGAAAGAATCTGCCCAAATGTTTTGGAAAAATTTAATCTGGCCCCCACCAGCTGAGCTGGAATGAGGGCCGCACCTTCATGCTGACTTGGGGGCTGGCTTTGGTTTCTTAAAAGGCTTGGATTTATTCCAACTTAAAGAAGGTTTCCATTTGGAACCAGATTCTTTGGGGGAAGGAATTGCTTTCTGTTCCTTATTCTGTCGAAAAGAACGAAAACGATTAGAAGCTTTAGATTTACCCTTAGATCTTTTATCCTGAGGTAAAAAAAACTCCCTCCCCCCCCAGTGACAATTGAAATAATTGAATCCAACTGAGATCCAAAAAAAAGTGTTACCTTGGAAAGAAAGAGATAGTAATCTAGACTTAGATACCATGTCAGTATTCCAATATTTGAGCCTCAAAGCTCTTCTAGCTAAAATAGCCAAAGACATAGATTTAACATCAATACTGATGATATCAAAAATAGCATCACAGATAAAATGATTAGCATGTTGAAGCAAGCTAACAATGCTAGATAAATCGGGATCTGTTTCCTGTTGCGCTAAGCTTTCCAACCAAAAAGTTAATGCAACATCAGCCATGGATATAGCAGGCCTATGAATGTAGCGAGAAAATAAATAAGCTTTCCTTAGATAAGATTACAGTTTCCTAACTGCTGGCAAAGGATACAACTTTTTAAACCTAGAAGAAGGAATAAAAAAAGTACCAGGCCTATTCCATTCCTTTGAAATCATATCAGAAAAAGCATCAGGAACTGGAAAAACCTCTGGAGTAACCACAGGAGGTTTATAAACGGAATTTAAATGTTTACTAGTTTTAGTATCAAGTGGACTAGTTTCCTCAATATCCAAAGTAATCAACACCTCTTAACAAGGAACGAATATACTCCATCTTAAAGAGATAAGTAGATTTGTCAGTGTCAATATCTGAGGTAGGATCTTCTGAACCAGATAGATCCTCATCAGAGGAGGAAAATTTAGTATGTGGTCAATCATTTGAAATTTCATCAACTTTATGAGAAGTTTTAAAAGACCTTTGACGTTTATTAGAAGGCGGAATAGCAGACAAAGTCTTCTAAATCAGTGTTTTTCAACCAGTGTGCCGTGGCACACTAGTGTGCCGTGAGAGATCCTCAGGTGTGCCACGGCAGACTGACAACAGTGTGACATATTTTTTAAACTTTGCTTGTTTTTTACTCCCAGTGCAGGGGTAGTTTGTAGGAGGCATGGCCTAACAGCACAATACATACAGTATGTGTGTGTTTGTGTGTATGTGTATAAATATATGTTGTATTAGGCTACAATGTGTGCTTTTTTTTACATTTTGGGATGGTGGTGTGCCACAGGATTTTTTAATGTAAAAAAGTGTGCCACGGCAAAAAAAAGGTTAAAAATCACTGTTCTAAATCACATCAGCAATAAAATCTTTTATATTCACAGGGATATCATGTACATTAGATGTTGAAGGAACAACAGGCATTGTACTAGTAATGATGGATACATTCTCTGCATGTAAAAGCTTATCATGACAACTGTTACATACTACAGCTGGAGATATAATCTCCGCTAACTTACAAGAGATACACTTCGCTTTGGTAGAACTGTTATCAGGCAGCAGAGTTCCAACAATGGTTTCTGAGACAGGATTAGATTGAGACATCTTGCAAATGTAAGAGAAAAAAACAACATATAAAGCAAAATTATCAATGTCCTTATATGGCAATTTCAGGAACGGGAAAAAAATGCAAACAGCATAGCCCTCTGAGCATAAAAAAAAGGCAAGAGGCGGGGGGGGCGGAGCCGGCACTGACTGGAGATGGCCGCACACTAGGTGAGCTCCGGTGACTTAGCCCACAAAGATGCATATTAAACCACCACTGGCCACATGAACTGTCACAAAAATGCAGCCTGAATAGGTAAAGCAGGAGCTGATCTAAGCAGGACTGGGGGCGAGTTGCACTAGACTGATAAATACCGCATCGGAGCAGTCTGCCCAGCACGCGCAACTAGGAGGTCAGTCTCAGACACGAACAGGCTAAAGGTCAGTGCAAGTCATCGAGTGGAACAACTCGCACTAAAGAGCTGAGAATAGCGCAGCTGTGGGGTAAGACAAAGCGCTACACGAGGCTTACGGCTTTCTTCACTTACAGGGATTCATATTGCCTAGTTGCGGTCGCCATTTAGGAAGGGCACACGCACCTCAAATAAAGGGCCTCAATGAATGTAAAACCCTGTAGCCCTGCAACACGTAGCAATCAGATACTGAAACTTGCAGGATAAGCTCCATATAAGAGTATAAGCGCAGGAAAAGACATTTCATATGAGAGAAATATGGTTTTCGTGCTCACACGCTTAATGTTGTGAAACAGCAGCCTGCACACACATTCCTATTACTCTATCAGCATAAGCTAGCAGTGGAGCAGGAACTTCAGATGATGGTAAAGCTAACACAAATAAGGGCAATCACATCCTCTTGCTGGGAAAAATGCAATCGTAAGCCCTGATTAGTAATCATTCCTGTCTCACCTACATATGGAGCTGTTATTGTAGGGACATACTTCTAAGGCCTAACACTTAATCCTAAGCCTGAAAAGGAATACTATAGTTTGGTTAAAACTTGAAAATCTACAACCACCGATCTCTTAGTCTTAAGTTTTGCAATTCCAGCAATACACAGAGAGCTTTATATGTACTTTGGGTTTGCTAACCATTGAAAATTCAGCAATCACATCAGGATAAAAAAAACAAAAGACTAAAACAACTTATCATAGATAAGCAAATTCAGGCAAAATGTCTCCTAGGAAAAATACTCTGAAAGAAAAGCAGAATAAAGGAGGGGGGCAAGGGAATCCCTCAATGGACAATTATTTTAAAGCGGCAATACCGCTAACTCCAAAAGACACTCTCACAGCGGCAAATACACAATCGCAATCTGCTAGCTCTTCAGAGTCAGGATCTGAGGAAGAAGACAATATGCTCTCTGTGCCTCAGTCTGTGATATCATCTATCCCCTCAAAACAGGACTTTTCCGCTCTAATTACTCAAGTAATACAATGTATAAAAGACGAAATCTCGGATCTAAAGAGAGATATCGTGGAGATTGGTAATAGAGTAAACAGAATTGAAGGCAACATTCAAGAGCATGATGCCTGTCTAACAAAAGTGAACAACCAGATGGAACACCAGGACCAAACTAGTCGGCAGTTGACTTAGAGAACCGGTCCAGAAGACACAATATAAGGATACCGGTATACCAGAAGATATAGATGTTTCAGTCCTGCCTGAATACCTGCAGTCTCTATTTTCACAACTTAGAGATCCAACGGACAACACCACAGTGGATATGGATAGAGCACATCGGGCCTTAAGGCCAAAACCTCCTGGAAATGCACCCCCTAGAGACGTGATTGTAAGAATAACCAACTACCAGCTGAAGGAGCAAATCATGACTGCGGCAAGGGAAAAACGACCTATACAAAAGGATGGCACCACTCTTCAGTTTTATGCTGACTTATCAACCAGAACCTTAGCCAGAAGAAAAGAATTATCACCACTTACAAAACACCTACAGGCTAGAAACATCAATTACAGATGGGGTCATCCATTCCAGCTGAAATTTTTTTTGGAAGAATAGAAGAGCAACCTGTTCCTCACCGGAGGAGATTGAAGATTGTTGCAGAAAGCTGGAGATCCCGCCTCCATCAACGGACTCTGTCGAAAGACAGGATCCTACACAGGCACGAATCTCTCGAGCTTCCCCTCTACCGCAACGCAAAGAGTGGCAAACTGTCCAACACAAAAGAATGAAAACTCCCTCACCATCAGATACTAGAGCCCAGGTGGGCTGAGCCTGGACATTACACTGTATCCTTTACAGACATTAAGCAACCAGAAGTGTGTTACGCAGGCTAAATAGTGGTAGAGACAATATTGACAAGACCTCAGGTCAAATTAGAATATCATAGAAATGTTTATGTAACTTGTGGGCTAATTGATTCCACCTTGGGATCCTTTAGTCATTTCCCTCGGGTTGTACAAGGTAAATGTTAAAATTGTTTATATTGTTTATGTTAATAGTTTCTTCCTAGGAGCTTCCTTGCAGAGATATCTCATCATGCCGGTGGGTAATATAATGGATGGTGCAGAGTACGAGCGTCAAAGGTAATAAGATGAAAGATACTTGTATTCAATTTGTATCACAAAATGTGAAAGGCTTCAATGTCCCTCATAAAAGATCATTAGCTCTAAGGGATATAGGGCATAAAGGGGGAGAAATAGTCGGAATACAAGAAACCCATTTCAAAAGAGGATCCATCCCAAAGTACATGCACAGCGGTTTTTCCCAACACTATTATAGTGTACATAACAAAAGAAAGATTAATGGTGTAAGCATCCTCATACATAACACAATCCCATTTAAATTGATACAACAGAAAAAAGACACAGAAGGCAGATTCCTAGCAATTAGTGGCATGTTATACAATAAACTTGTAACACTGGTGAATATATACGCCCCTAATCACAGACAAGCAATTTTTTTTAAATCCATTATACCCCTCCTCCAAGATATACAATTAGGCCAACTGATAGTGTTGGGAGACTTCAATTTACCACTTAATCCCAGACTAGATAGCTCAAACCCAAACATACAGATCGCGAAACTCACACTGAAGGGGCTATGGAGTTTTTTTAAAGAGTTTTTGGCCTTCATGGCCCATGGAGAGTTTCAAACCCTGAACGTAGGGACTATACTTTTTTTTCAAACCCGAATAAATCATATTTGAGAATTGACTACATTCTGCTAGACCATTTAACTTTAGCACATGCAACATCATCAAATATCACACACACAGCCTGGTCGGACCACTCCATGGTTAGGTGCTCCATTCTTTGGCCCTCAGCCCCAATAAGAGATTTTACATGGAGACTGGACGAGACGTTATTATTGGACCCAACAGTATGCAAGACTTTAGGGGGGGGACATACAGGAATTTTTTAAACTCAATGCCAAGGGGGAGGTTACGCCAGCCACAGTATGGGAAGCACATAAGTGCTACATAAAGGGAACACTAATTAAAATTAAAGCTAATGAGAAAAAACAAAAAAGAGGGAGGAATACAAACATATAGCCAAAGAGATTGAACACCTGGACTATGTCCATAAACTCCACCCACAAGATGAAAGGGTTCAACAACAACTGAAATTTTATAGAACCAAAATGAAGTCACACCTACATATAAAAGGCACAGTCGATCGCATTCAAACTCAAGCAAAATTTTTATTATGAAGCCAACAAACCGGGGCAACAGCTGGCTAGATCGCTCAAATCTAGACAGGCAAAAACGTACATTCACTCAATAAACACTTCCACAGGGGAGAAAGTAGAAGACACCAAGCAAATAGCAGAAACCTTTAAAAAGTATTATCATACATTATACAATCTTTTCCCTTATAGATCTGTTTTAGAACATCAAGTTAAGTGTATGAATTACCTAGATACAGTTCAGGTTCCGGAAATATCTGAGAAAGATAGTAAGATGTTACAAGACCCGATAACTCATAAAGAGATCACGGAAGCTATTATGTCACTAAAACCTGAAAAAGCACCTGGACCAGATGGGTTCTCTGGGTCATATTACAAATCATTTTCCCAGATATTAACACCCCACTTACTGAACACTTTCAACCAAATAGATAACGGAGGCACATTACTAGATGCTATGTTACAAGCTTTTATCACAGTACTTCCCAAGCCAGGCAAGAAACCAGAGACACCAGCAAATTATCGCCGGATATCACTATTGAATATAGATTTGAAAATTTTTGCCAAGGTATTGGCGTCCAGACTTAACAGAATATTACCGACTTTGATCTCCCCAGATCATGTGGGTTTTTGCCGCGGAGAGAGGCAAGAGACAATACCGTCAAACTATTAAATATTTTAGAATATATAAACAACAACAAAATCTCATCAATGTTACTTTCTACGGATGCTGAGAAAGCGTTCGATAGACTTGATTGGACCTTTCTTGAGACTACACTCAACAAATTTAAATTCCCCCTCCCATTTATAAATAAAATAATGGCTTTATATTAATTCCCCACTGCCCAAATTAGAATAAATGGTACGCTCTCCGAACAATTTGAAATATGTAATGGCACCCGCCAGGGTTGCCCGCTTTCCCCACTATTGTTTATCCTATCACTAAGAAATACTAGAGAATAAAATTCGGTCAAATGATAACATAAAAGGCATAACTATTAAAAACAGAGAATACAAATTGTCCATGTTTGCGGACAATGTTTTAATGTCCTTATCAGATCCTCTACAGTCTCTCTCCGAGGTGCAGTCAGAACTACTAGAGTATGGAGGAATATCAAACTTCTTAGTAAACACCAATAAATCAGAAGTACTGCCCCTACACATATCTTCCACTGAAATAGCTCACTTTCAGAGATGTTGCCCATTTGCAATCCAGTAGAAACACATTAAATAACTGGGAATATATTTGCTGAACAACCTAGATTTAATACGAACTTTTAATTATTCCAAGTTACTGAAGGATACATCTAATCAGGCCTCATCCTGGCTATCCAAAAATATATCCTGGATAGGGAGAGTAAACACAGTTAAAATGGTACTGCTACCAAAAATTCTGTATATTCTACAGACGTTACCACTCCCTAGTACTCAAACATACATACAGAAACTACAGGGAGTGATACATAACTTTATCTGGAAGAGGAGGCCCGCTCGAGTAAATAAAATATCCTTATACGCTCACAAAGACATGGGGGGACTGGGAGTACCCAACATAACACTGTATAAACAGGCTATTTCACTGCAAAGAATAGTGGAATGGAGTAGACACAACTCGGACGAGCCAAAGCATTGGATCCATATAGAACACGATATCTCGGGCATCCCACAATTAGGGGGGACATGTTGGCTACCTAAATTATTAAATAAATCACAGACCAATGCCACATCTACAACACTAAACACTATTTCAGATTGGAAGCATATACGTGATAGCTATAGGGGTATCTCCAATAACTACTCTCCATTGACACCAATTCTGGCAAACTCTGAATTTATAGAAGGGCAAGGACACCATTCAGGTAGTGATAACAGTTTAAAAAGTTATGTCCCTGTCACACTAATAACTAAACAGGGGAAAATGTTGCCGAGAACTGAGTTGGCAGAGGAGGGGCATGGGTATTTCCAACAATAGCTACATTTCCATCAAGTGAGTCATTACATAATGACATATAGAGACAGGGCCAATTTGCTGAGGACACTTACACCCTTCGGGCAGCTGTGCATCTCCAACCATCCACAGAGGGGGATTATATCCATTATATACAAATTATTACTTAAGGCCTCAGCTCCTAAAACTCACAATTATGTAAAAGGATGGGAGAGGGAATTATTAGGTTCACAAGGACCGAAGATCTGGAATGAGATTTTTCACAGTATAGCCCACTCAGCCCACACAACAAATGCCCTAGAAACAAATTATAAATTACTGTTCCGTTGGTACGTAACCAAAAACAGACTGAAATACCTTTTACCATCAGCTAACGGGAAATGCTGGAGATGCAAAAGGGAAGTGGGTAACATGGGACACATTTGGTGGTCTTGCGAGATGGTTAAACCATACTGGATGAAAATAATCAAAGAGATAAATAAAGCCCTGTCTTGCAATATTACCTTCAACCCACTGGTATGCCTATTCAATATGTTGAGAGAGGTCAAATGTACTATTAGGCGGAGCATCAGCCACATTATGTTAAACTCAACCAAGCAACTCATTGCATCTATGTGGAGATCACATATGATTCCCACGATTGGGGCATGGAGGGAGAAGGTGAAAGGTGCCTTAATGCTAGAGCGATACTTTTATCTTAAAACTAATAGGCTGTCAATGTACTATGATACGATGTTTTACTGGGAATCATATGCAGGAATTTAATCGGTACTTGGATAGACGGACAGACACTTTTGTTTACATAGAAGGAATCCTCAAACCAAGTATTGTGTTTATATAACACAACCCTTAAAATTATTTGAGATACTAAGCTCTGCAGGAAGTTGTTTTTGTTTTTGATTTTGTTGTTATTATTGTTATTCTAGTTGTACCAGTTAATGTTACAGTTGGTATTCCGCAATGCTTCTTATTCTTCAACTATAAAGCGAAGTACATGTGAAGGAAGGACATTACAAAACTCTGCATGATGGAGTTAAATGAGATAGATATGATCTAATGATGTATAATTGTAAATTTACCCTGATTGTGTACTGGTTCATATTTCAAGTCTGAATTCAGTTTGTCAGTTTTTATATGTAACTTGCTGAATCTTGCTGACTGTACTTTGTGAAAATCTCAATAAAGAAATAAAAATGAAAAAAAAAAAAAAAAAAAAAGGCAAGAGGCATATAGGAAGTGGGGTTTAAATAATTAAATTATTTGTCACCAAGTATGACGCGCAAAGGAAAATTAATTTTTTGGGCGCTAACAATATCCGGAAATGACGCAACTTGCATCATGGCAGACGCAACCTTGTGCAAGGAAACCTGGCGTCAACTAAGACACCGGAAATGATGAATTTGCGTCACCGAACGTACCTTTGCGCCAAAAAAATCTCCCGCCAAGAATGACGCAATAAATATCAGCATTTTGCGACCTCACAAGCCTAATTTTGCCCGTGAAAATTAATGAAAAAGCAGTCAATTTGAAGAAAAGACTATACCCCAGGTAAGAAAAAATAACTTCCTAAATATGTTTCCCAATTTTGAAACTGATAGTCTGCAAAAGGAAATATACATAAACCTGACTCATGGCAAATATAAGTACAATACATATATTTAAAACTTTATATTAATACATAAAAGTGCCAAACCATAGCTGAGAGTGTCTTAAGTAATGAAAACATACTTACCGAAACACAGCCATCCACATATAGCATATAGTCAAAGCAGTACTGAAAAAGTATCAGTAGAGGTAATGGAATATGAAAGTATATCATCGATCTGAAAAGGGAGGTAGGAGATGAATCTCTACGACCGATAACAGAGAACCTTTGAAAAGATTTCCCGTGAGGAAAACCATAGAATCAATAGGTGATACTCTCTTCACATCCCTCTGAAAAACACTGTACTCAGAGGAATCGGGCTTTAAAATGCTGAGAAGCGCATATCACAGAAGAAAATCAAGAACAAACTTACTTCACCACCTCCATAAGAGACAAAGTTTGTAAAACTGAATTGTGGGTGTGGTGAGGGGTTTATTTGTAGGCATTTTGAGGTTTGGGAAACTTTGCCCCTCCTGGTAGGATTGTATATCCCATACGTCACTAGCTCAAGGACTCTTGCCAATTACATGAAAGAAAATCAAACTTACAAAGCACACATTTTTACATTTACAGTCCCTTTAAGGATTTTGGAGGCTAGCATCTGTCCACAAAAGAAAATTAATATGGCCTTCGGCGATACATTTTGCAGCCGATAAGGAATAATATAGCAGAATTTCTTGTGCGCAGAAGATCACTTATGTTTAGAAGCTTCAATTTAATGTTAAAACACTTTAGTTTTTAAAAAAAAAAAAAAAAAACCTGTTTAATTGCCTTTAAAAAGAACTATGTCACAACCAGAAAACAGTCCTTAATGGGATAGAAAGTTAAAAACTGAAATGGGCATTTAAATTGTAACTAAAATAATTTTTGTACTATAAACAAAAATACTTCTATAAAATGTTATTACTGGTTTTCAGCAGCATATGTACATATGCTAAGAGAGCCCTACATCAGTATTCAAACACTACACCTTCTAAGAGACTTATATGGCACAAATTAAATCCTCACAGATACAATACACACCACCACCATCAGCTAAAAAACTAAACATTTTTACTAGAAGCATTTAGCTAATGGAACAATATTTCCAAAGTGCTGCTATTTAAAAGTTAAATGCACCCATGTACATTTTAGTTTATACGTTTGTATCCCTTTAAAGCACTGCTTGTAAAACCTGTCCTCACACCTCCCTAATAGGCTTTAAAGCACACAATTAAATGGACAATAAGCAATAAAAAAAACAAAAACACAACTGTTTGTGAGTACAGTGTACATGTTTGCATTCTGTTAATGGTGCCCATGAATAGAACTAGTTATGGCATACATAAGACACTAGTGAATTCATTTAGTCCATGAAACAATTAAGAATATCATTTATACTTATTCAAAGCAATAAAAAAAGTCAACATGAAGCCTCCTCATTCTGCTTCCACATCTACTTAAGGTGATATGAAACACCACATTTTTCTTTCATGTTTTAGATAGAGCAAGCAGTTTTAAACAACTTTCTAATTTACTTCAATTATCATGTTCACTTGGAATCTTTTGTTGAAAAGCAGGGGCATAAGCTTAGGAGCCTGCCCATTTCAGAAGCACTATATGGCAGCAGTTTTGCAAAGAATGCTATCCATTTGCAAGAACACTAGAGGGCAGCACTATTCCCTCCCATGTAGTGCTCCAGGTGCCTACCTAGGTATCTCTTCAACAAAGAATATCATGGGAACAAAGCAAATTTGATAAGAAAAGCAAATGTAAAACTTTTGTAAAATTGTATGATCTCTCTGAACCACAAAAGAAAAAAAAATTGGGTTTAATTTCCCTTTAATATCAGACAGGGAATAATTGATTTATTTTGTTAGTGGCCTGGTCTTAACACTTAAAGGGACACTGAACCCAAATTTGTTTCTTTCATGATTCAGATAGAGCATGTAATTTTAAGCAACTTTCTAATATACTCCTATTATCAATTTTTCTTCGTTCACTTGCTATCTTTATTTGAAAAAGAAGGCATCTAAGCTAAGGAGCCAGCAAATGTTTGGTTCAGACCCATGGACAGCACTTGTTTATTGGTGCTGTCAAATCAGCAAGAACAACCCAGTTTGTTCACCAAAAATGGGCCAGCATCTAAACTTACATTCTTGCCTTTCAAATAAACATACAAAGAGAATGAAGAAAATTTGATAATATGAGTAAATTAGAAAGTTGCTTAAAATTGCATGCTCTATCTGAATCACAAAAGAAAAAATTTGGGTCCAGTGTCCCTTTAAAGTGAAACTTTAGTATGGGCATTGATTGGTAGGTATGCTCTGAATTTACCAATCAATTCTTGTGTAAGCACAGAGATTGGCACTGCTAAAAAAAAAAAAAAAGTCTAAAATAGCCTATTTGGCACTGCTTTTTACATACGCAGCTTACTGACTTACAAAGGATATTAGAATTAATTTTCTGTAATGTTTATTTTTGCCAAATTGCTTATTTAAAAAGTCGGCAGAGCTTTTGTGCGTGTGTTACGCATTTGCAGGTGGTGGATGCACATTTATATAGTTACAAAAAAAGAAAAAAGAAAAAAACAAAACAACAACTTACAATACACACATTAGCATAAAACAAAATAATATTTTTGTAGAAAATCAGGTTCACTGGATGTCTCTAAACAATTTTCTACTAAAATGTTTAATGTAAGGTCACTTACACAGGATAAATATCCTCCAGTTCAAGTGGGCTTAGTGAGGCAGTGACTGTGTTAAGGACTCATTAAAATAGTCTCATGCAGCAGCACTGAGGAGACAGACAAGTTTTTTTGTTTTTTTTTGTAACCAGACAATAGTGTGTGTGTAGGTTTATATACATAGAATAATTCCTTTATTTTAGGAGGCAGAAGTGGCTCCCAAAATGTATTAGACACTGTTCTAGTTAGCAATGCATTACTGAACATTTCAAATTCAATTTTAATCTCTCATATGAGGTTTGTCACAAAACTATGCCATATCTCCCAAAACTTCAATTAAAAAACCTGGCACTGCCGTAATGGATCAGACCTGGACTGCAGGAGACTTAATTCAGGTGGTAGAAGGGATGGGGTCCAATCAAATCTAGAGCAATCCATGGACAACATATGGGTGGTACCAAGTTTCATAAAGAGCAGCAGAATTGAGCCAGCAGATAGGGAAAATCCATGTATAGGAATTGTTTGGAGAAAAGCACTATAATCTTCCTCTATACATTTATCAACACAATGGCAATCTACAATAATTTCTGATCTATGTGCCATTACTTCTGTTAGCGATTATTTTCTATGATGGCACTTGAGTTCCCTGATAAACACATGGTATTAAAGGGACACTGTACCCAAATATTTTCTTTTGTGCTTCAGATAGAGCATGCAATTTTAAGCAACTTTCTAATTTACTCCTATTTTCAAATGTTCTTTATTCTCTTGGTATCTTTATTTGAAATGCAAGAATTATATGGCGGCCCATTTTTGGTGAACAACCTAGGTTGTCCTTGCTGATTGGTGGATAAATGCATCCACCAATCAAAAACTGCTGTCCAGAGTACTGAACCTAGAAAAAAAGCTTATATGCCTTCTTTTTCATATAAAGATAGCAAGAGAACGAAGAGAAATTGATAATAGGAGTAAATTAGAAAGTTGCTTAAAATTGCATGCTGTAACTGAATCACAAAAGAAAAAAATTGGGTACAGTGTCCCTTTAACCAAGCATACAAACCCATGCAGTTTATATTGACAATTTTAGTAATCACGAAGGTGGAGAAATCCTGGTTTTCTGGTCTTATAAAAAGTTACATTTGGCTCTCAGATATTTTAAAAGTAATGTGTTTCTAAGAAACACAATTTTATATAACTTTCCAATTTACTTCGGTTATCAAATGCTTCATTCTCTTGTTATCCTTTTGTTGAACAAGCAACAATGCACTACTGGGAGCTAGCTGAACACATCTGGCAAGCCAATGAAAATAATTATCAATATGTATTTGTTTTCTAGGTATCTATTATTGAAAAGCAGGGACATAGGCTCAGCAGCCGGACCATTTCTGAAGCATTATATGTTAGCAGTTTTGTAAGAATGTTATCCATTTGCAAGAACACTAGATAGCAGAACTATTTCCTGGCTGCAGATGCATACCTAGGTATCTCTTCAACAAAGAATATCATGGGAACAAAGCAAATGTGATAATATAAGTAAATTGGAAACCTTTCATTTTTTTGGAAAATGTTATGCTCATAACCCTTTAAGAATAATGCACATAAAGGACGCTGCACATCTGGTCTTTAACGAGTGGGATTTACCCCTCATTTCTTCCATATAAACTCTTGACAATATAGTCTCATCAATACAAGATTCCGAAATCCACTTATTAACCCCTTGGTTACCAGGGAAGGCTGATATATATATATATATATATATATATATAATGTTTTGTCTGTCAACATTCTTGATATCAGTTGCGTGCACACACATATACTCCCTAGACCACACTCAATCTCTCTAATACATACCCAAGTTGTTGTACCCTGGAGGTACAGTTGACCAGATTCTTTTGTTATCCCTGTGCGAGTAAAGATGAGTCAATTAGTGGTTTGGACACTTCGAAATGCTCACATTGAAATATCTTAAAAACCTGGTGTGGTTTCAGTCCTCAGGGATAAATGAAGGAGAATAGGGACTTTTCCTATCAACAGTTAACAGTCCTTGAAAAACAGTTTGTCTCTAAAACTAGGAGGGATGGATGATTTACCTCCAAAAGGATGGACAGTAGAGAAGCATACTGACCATTCCAATAAAATGGTATTTAGAAGTATCAACCTGGGAACGAACAACAGCATAATAGCTTGTTCTATGGCTAGTTACCACCCAAGAAGCAGCCTTTTTTGCTAAACATATGCTACAGGAAAATTCTTCTCTGTGAAAGGCAAATCAGTCCTGATTCTGACTTAACAGTGCAGTCGAGCACCGAAATACCAGGCAACCCCTCTCTGAACGAGAGAAACGGCAAAACCCTGCACTGTTAAGTCAGCAAATTATGACTCTTGGGGAAGTCTCCCTAAGCGTGATGCGGGAATCCAGACGTGGACCCGTTGCTCAGTGTGCCTAGAGGTATATGGCTGCACCTCACTGATGAGGCCCACACTAGGTCGAAACGTACATCTGGGGTTTTGCCATTTCTCTTGTTCAGAGAAGGATTGCCTGGTATTTCAGGGCTGGACTGCACTGTTAAGTCAGGATCAGACTGATATGCTACAGGAAAGTTCTTCTCGGTGAAAGGCACATGTTGAGCAAAAAGAGGCTGCTTCATGGGTGATAACTAGTCATAGAACAAGCTATTATGCTATTGTTCATTCCCAAGTTGAGCGCTTCTGTCTTTTTTTTTTAATCATTTATTTATCTCCAAGCACAGAGTACAGTTCAGCAAATACAAATTTGTCGCATAAGTAGATTTCTTGTTTAACAGAAAGGAAAAAAGAATAATTATCGATCAAATACAATATATCAGCAGAGTAAAAAACAGCCAATAATTGAGTCATTCTTAAATTCGGAAAATCCACAAAATCATATATTAAAGAAATTACTACCATATGCCTTCCCATTATCTTACTCTTTGTTATTGTACAATTGTGCTATTTTCCTATTTACCTAAAATAAAATAAAAAAAATAAAAAAGATAGAGAAAGAGAAAAAAAAAAAAAAAAAAAAAAGAGGAAGGGGACAAGAAGAAAGGGATCCGTTGCCTCTGATTTCATATCTCTATCTTACCAAAATGGAGATATGACATTAATACCAAGAATGGAGAAATAGATTATTCAAAATCAGAGTTCCAAAAGAGTCTGATTTATGGAAGCATTTGGCTAATGTATATTGCAAGTTATTAGGTTGCTCTAGGAGTAGAGTGAGCCATTTATCAAAGAAGCTTTTTATCTGATTCTCTAAGAGAGAATTAGTATTTAATTGTTCAAACATTATTTGCGAGAACACAGATTGTTTAAATAAGCTAAACGGGGGGGGGGGGGGGCGATCCTCTTCTTCCAATACCTAAGAATTAAATTACGTCCTAACAAAATCAAAGTATCTATAGATTTGTGAGATGTAATATTAGTCTCATTAGTTAGAAAGAAAACCTGATACATATCTAGTGATACATTTTCATGTAAGACTTTAGAGGCCCAATAAGACACTTTAAGCCAAAACTGCCTAATTTTAGGGCAAGACCAAAAACAGTGGGGGAGATCGGCCTCCATTTTTTTTTACACTTAAAACAATTGGCTGATTTATTACCTACCCACTTAGCTAATATTCTCGGTGTAATATATGAGTTATTAATTAATTTAATATGTGATTCTTTCCAAGAGATGGGAATTCTGGCCTCTCTTACCCGTTTAATACTAAGATTAATTTTTTCTGCTGTTATTTCTTGAAAGTGAAATCTCCAAGAACCAGCTAAAGTTACCAACCCCAATTGTCCTTGTTTCGACATTAGGATGTTGTAAATTAGCGAGATAGTGTGGATACCATTCTTATGTAAGATAAAATAGTCTTCAAGCTTACCAAAGCTATTATGCTATTGTTCATTCCCAGGTTGAGCACTTCTGTCTTTTTATTTATATTTCATGGTTTATTTAATGTTGTGTTTTCTATATACAGTATCTCACAAAAGTGAGTACACCCCTCGCATTTTTATAAATATTTTGTTATATCTTTTCCTGTGACAACACTGAAGAAATCACACTTTTCTACAATGTAAAATAGTGAGTGTACAGCCTGTATAACAGTGTAAATTTGCTATCCCCTCAAAATAACTCACACAGCCATTAATGTCTAAACCGTTGGCAACAAAAGTGAGTACACCCATAAGTGGAAATGTCCAAATTGGGCCCAATTAGCCATTTTCCCTCCCCGGTGTCATGCGAATCTTTAGTGTTACAAGGTCTCAGATGTGAATGGGGAGATGGTGTGTTAAATGTGGTGTTATCGCTCTCACACTCTCTCATGCTGGTCACTGGAAGTTCAACATGGCACCTCATGGCAAAGACCTCTCTGAGGATCTGAAAAAAAAGAATTGTTGCTGTACAAAAATATGGCATAGGCTATAAGAAGATTGCCAAGACCCTGCAACTGAGCTGCAGCATGCTGGGCAAGACCATACAGCAGTTTCACAGGACAGGTTCCACTCAGAACAGGCCTCGCCATGGTCGACCAAAGAAGTTGAGTGCACATGCTCAGCATCATATCCAGATGTTGTCTTTGGGAAATAGACATATGAGTGCTGCCAGCATTGCTGCAGAGGTTGAAGGGGTGGGGTCAGCTTGTCAGTGCTCAGACCATACGCCGCAGACTTCATCATTGGTCTGCATGGCTGTCGTCCCAGAGGGAAGCCTCTTCTAAAGATGATGCACAAGAAAACCTGCAAACAGTTTGCTGAAGACAAGCAGACTAAGGACATAGATTACTGGAACCATGACTCCATCTGAAACTTTTTTGGTTCAGATGGAGTCAAGCGTGTTCCAAAAAACTAAGAAGACTCTCACAAAGATGTGGATATCTCCTGAAAGTATGCACATGTAAGCACTCTTAGCCTAGACTATGAGGCGGTTTTTCCAGACCGGGTAGAAATAAAATATAACTTTTATTATGAATTGCACTTAAAGTAAGGGTAACACACAAATTAAAATCGACACTAGCACTATCATGTAATCAGACAGTATATATTCACTACCCAGAAGTGAATATATACTGTCTGATTACATGATAGTGCTAGTGTCGATTTTAATTTGTGTGTTACCCTTATTTTAAGTGCAATTCATAATAAAAGTTATATTTTATTTCTACCCGGTCTGGAAAAACCGCCTCATAGTCTAGGCTAAGAGTGCTTACATGTGCATACTTTCAGGAGATATCCACATGTTTGTGAGAGTCTTCTTAGTTTTTTGGAATATTAATTTTTATGCATCTACACCATTCCCTACATAATATAAACTTCATAAACTAATAAACATTAAGTTTAGAATTATATAATAACAGGGAAACAGCCCTTGTGGTGCCTTTGTTCGTGTGTTGTAACAGGAGTCAAGCGTGTGTGGCGGCAAGCAGGTAAGGAGTACAAAGACAAGTGTCTTGCCTACAGTCAAGTATGGTGGTGGGAGTGTCATGTTCTGGGCCTGCAAGAGTTCTGCCCGCACTGGGGAGCTACTGTTCATTGAGGGAACCATGAATGCCAACATGTACTGTGACATACTGAAGAAGAGCATGATCCCCTCCCTTTGGAGACTGGGCCGCAGGGCAGTATTCCAACATGATGATAACCCCAAAAACACCTCCAAGATAACCACTGCCTTCTAAATAAGCTGAGGGTAAAGGTGACTGACTGGCCAAGCATGTCTCCAGACCTAAACCCTATTGAACATCTGAGGGGCATCCTCAAACAGAAGGTGGGGGAGCGCAAGGTCTCTATCATCCACCAGCTCCTTGATGTCATCATGAAGGAGTGGAAGAGGACTCCAGTGGCAACCTGTGAAGCTCTGCTGAACTCCATGCCCAAGAGGGTTAAGGCAGTGCTGGAAAATAAGGATTACCACACAAAATATTGACAATTTGGGCCCAATTTGGACATTTCTACTTAGGGGTGTACTCACTTTTGTTGCCAATGGTTTAGACATTAATGGCTGTGTGTTGAGTTATTTTGAGGGGACAGCAAATTTACACTGTTATACAGGCTGTACACTCACTACTTTACATTGTAGCAAAGTGTCATTACACTGTTATACAGGCTGTACACTCACTACTTTACATTGTAGCAAAGTGTCATTTCTTCAGTGTTGTCACATGAAAAGATATAATAAAATATTTACAAAAATGTGAGGGGTGTACTCACTTTTGTGAGTTACTGTACATATCTATCATCTTATAGGAATGGCCAAAAGTTTCTGGCTCCTAGATATTAAAATGTATCAAGCCCTGATATAACTGGCAGATGCCGGCATCTTAATCAGTGATTCATATCATAAGGGTTGTTCCATACACAATGGTCCAAATCCTGACATTTGCTAAAATATAAAAACATTATTTTGATTAAAAGTAGGAAACAAGGGCGTGTCCGAGCAGCGTACCTGATAGGACGCAAACACTGCAAGCTCTGAAAGAATTTTCTACAATCCGCCGATTTGGGAACTTTCAACAGCTAAATCACCTATAAAACTCATTAAATAGCAGTCACTGAGATCACGGTGGCTATATTGCAACCCTTGAAGGCTGTTTTTATGACATCAGAGCTACAGACCGGGCGATTAAGACCTAGGGCGGCGGCCTACATATAGGTAACGACCTCCCCCGGCTCCACCGGGTTTTCAGTGCTGGCAGAAGGTATCTGCCTTACTGACTTTTTCAGCAATAATACATTGGGGAATATAAGCCCACTAACTTTCGGATTTACACAACCTCATCTCTAGAAGCTGCAGTAACACAACACGCAAGAGGTATTTCTGCGCAGCAAAGATGGCCACCACAGTAGAATCAGACGCGCATAATAACTTCCAAGTGCGATGGCATAAATTTGAATTACTGTGCCAGCAACTAATCGAAAAGGCTCCGTTTGATATCCTAATGAAGCGCCTCACCATTCCCTCTGCTGATAATACTGTGTTCTCACTAGAGACAGGTTACAGGCAAAGAGGAGCCCTTAGAAGATGCTTTACCTTGCAAACCACAACGGATCATGCCGACATCGGAGATAGTGAGCGATCCACACGCAGCAACTTTGCAGCAGAAGATCTCAACCAAATCAGAGACACTGGACCTTTCCGGTAGGTCAAGCGGGCTCCAGTGGATGAAAAGACATAACTTAATGGCTGTGGCTGAAGGGGGTTTCTGGGGTGGCCCCCGGAAGGCCGCCACTGCATTACAACTACTTCCCACACTGGTAGCTCCGCTTGGTACCTACGATTCATGCCATCACTTGACAGAGGCCCTCCACGTTGTGCAACGATGTCGGCAAGTAGTGTATGACCAACTGACTGTACATGAGACTCTTTTTTTCTGCCAGAGACTTTTTTTTATTGTCCTACTCAGAGCCTCATGCGATACTGTCAAGGTACTCCCCAACGGGTAGACAAAGCATTGGGGCTATAAATAAATCAGAACTTTAGCTTGTATTTTGCCACTTTTTAGGCCACTTGCATTGTTGTATATTTTTAGTTACTCGTTTTAAAAAACAGTTAAGTATTCCAAATATAATATAAATAACGGTTGTGGCACACTATAGGGCTCCACAGGATGGTAGCATGATATTATTATGATAAACCAGCTATTTTTGACATCATTTTATTGACACTAGTACTGCAGACATGGTTGATGTCCTAATATTACCTAAATTGTTGGTCTGTCTTCATTGGGGGTATGTGGGGGGCCCCTGGTGTGACATCCTAAACAAACAAAAGTATACCATGGGACATTATTGCATTTACCCACAACATACCACAACACATACTCGCCGGGTGGCCTGCGGCCGAGGCTATGGGCGAAGTAAGATATACTTTACACTTAATGAAGTGCTGTGGGCCCTAAAGTTCAGAGTACTGGATAATATGCATAAGCATGAAGACAGTAATATTCAATCACAAATCCCTCTTGTGGAATGTATGTCACCCAAATATAGTGCAAACATGGTTGTTGTTATTATTCTTTATTAATAATTCTAATGGTCAGAGTTAGAATATATGGAGCAATATCACTCTTGACATGTTTGGTGTTGTGTTGTGCCTCTGTAAAACACTAAATACAGTGTGTGTGCCTCTTATTTATTTTTCTTTCTTTAGAATGACATTTGGAGGTTTAATCTATACCTTTATTCCCCAATGCCCCTCTGGATTGTGTTTGTTTGTACCTTTCTTGTTTCCTATTTGTGTTTTCTTTATTGTGTTTTATATTGACCCCTAATACCATTATAATTTAAAAGGTAAGGTCCATAAGTGACCTAAATTGCATTATCAGGGGAAGAAATTATAATCCTTATTGCTTCCTTATCTTGTTATTTAGGTTTCAAGATTTATTTGCATTATGTCAGAGGTATCAAGTAAAAAAAAAAAAAAGAGGACTCTTTACATATATAGCGTATATATGTTTATCATACAACATTTGTATTGTCACCTAAAGTATATGGTTATGTATGCTTGATGTTTGTACTATGTAGTTCCTCAATAAAAACTTTACAATAAAAAAAAAAAAAAAAAAGTAGGAAACAAAAAGGCCCATCAACTCTGCCCATATTTTTTTCTTATGTGTAAACTTGTGATGGTAAATATCGCGCCATTCCTCCGCCTGCATCTTATACTTGATTTATGTGTGCCATGAAGAATCCAGCTTCATTCAATCGCTATGTGCCCGACGAAGTGGACACCAAGTGTGGCACGCAACAATTGGATGAAGCCGGATTCGCCATCGCTCATCTAAATCAAGAATGAGATGCGGGCAAAAGGAACGGCGCAATGTTTACCTTAACTAAATGGTAAATATTTTACAAATAAAGCATCTTAAAAAAATTTAAACAATGAAAGTGCATCTGATTTTAATAATAATTTCTTTCCAATGACATGGAGAGTCCATAAATCCATTCTAATTACTAGTGGGAATTCAACTCCTGGCCACCTTGGAGGAGGCAAAGAACATCCCAGCAGAGCTGTTAAGTATCACTCCCACTTCCCATAAACCCCCAGTCATTATTTGCCTTGTACATCTGGGAGGATGTGCGAAGATGGTGTCTGAAGAAAATCAAGTATTTAATCCTTTAATGGGTACTTTTCCCTGCAAGCAAGGATTGGGGCAATGCTGTGTCCATGTAATCCTCTTTAGTAAGAGTAATGGTGTCTATTAGTGGTTGGAGGTTGTGAGGTAATCCTTATTTTAACTCCAACAATGTGTGCTAACCCCCAATATAGAAAACCAGGGTTGGAAAACCTGGAGCTGCTGTGACTGCTCCACAGTAGAAGACCCTGAAGGGTAAATTCTTTCTTATTTACTTCATGAAGACAGGAGAATATCTAGGAGGAATGACTGCAATATTATTCAGGGACCCAGTGGGATCTGCTACCCTCAGAAAGAGTTTGTATTTTTATTGTATATTCGCTGTTTTGGTATATTTTGCAGCCGAGCAGCTATCTGGTATTCTGCCAGGGAATTTGCCACTTACATTGCCAGGTAATTCTACTGATAGCCGAGGCTATATGTGTTTGGGGACTGGGTGTCAGGGCGTCATTTTTATTCCAACATTCAATCCCTGCATGGTCTGTTACTACAGACTTTGTGGTCCTTCTAATGGTAGGGGCTAAGAGTATTGGGTTTTATTTCTTATACACTCTTTTTCTGCAAGGGAGCATATTTGACTGTATATGGCGCTGTTATTTTGAGCACCTAATATTTGTTAACAGGTTATGGCCATTTGTGCTCAGGCCGTTATGCCAGTTAGTTTTTCCCCTCCCTCTGCTAACCCCGATCACAGCAGAGTGATCGCTATGCACACATCACATCTAGTGTATTCCACTTGTCCTCTAAGGGTGCGTTTGTGTAAAATCCCATATTTTTCAACTCGTGTTTTTAGACTAGCTTTAGTCTAGAACCGCCATTGTTGGCGGATGCAATAGCGCCAATATGCGAGTCATGTAGTCGGGACTCTGCCTGCTTGTCAGCCTTATATGTGTACCGCTACCATCGAGTCTTTTATATCATATGTGGTGCATTAAATACATGGCGTTGTCTTTTAATATAATCAACATGGTGCAGTTCAATCAAGTGCGTTGAGAGAAAGGACGTTTCGTGGGCCTGGTCTATTTTAATGCTGATGTTCAGCGTGAGCTCTTTATCTTACTCATATCCCGTTAGTGGCGATCACATTGCGTGCCCTTATTTTATCTCTCTGCCCTTTCTCCTCCTCCTTTGAGTATTGGTGTGGGATAGGCGTTTGTGGTCTCCTAATGTTTGTAGTAGGTTGATGTGTTTTAGAGATTGCTGTGACAAATCTCTGTTGTGCTTACACTTTAATTTTTTTAGAGGCGTTTCTCTGCAAATAATAGTGTATTATCTTGGTATTTGCAGCCATCTGGAGATAGTTCATTGTAAATGTTTAGTCCTTTTAAATGACTCTTAGGATTGTAATCCTAGCACAGCACAACAGCTGTAATATTCTACTTTTTGACATATATAAAAAAGTTCCAATATCATTCTCATTAATACTGGAGGATTTATGATTATGAGGAGGAGCTTCCATGTAAATATTTTGCATCATGTAATATTTAACGTTTTCCTAAATTTCTAGTAGGAACTCTGTATTTTCCTTCTCTCATTCTGAAAAGAATAGTTTTGATCTGTCTACGACATGTATGTTGCCCTAGGTTATAGGGACTTATAGTCATTACTCTCTCTCTTTTATGAGCTGAGTTTTCCTCATGTCTGTGTCATGTTTATATTCCTATTTGTTATTTAGGGACTTATTTTATTCTCTCTCTTTTTGAGAAGGAAGCCTTTGTGGCTTAGCAGGCAAGTGAACAGCCTTGCAGATTTTCTGCTAGACATCAAAGATTAATCTTTATATCTAGGACCTTATAGTTATTTCTCTTTTATTGAGGGGATGTTTCCTACAGGTTGTGATAGGTATGATTTCATGTATCATACTTCATTCTTAGTGAATTACGACACTAATATTTTATGAGTTTCCTTTTTTAGTAATACAATATCATAATTTTCCTCATGCCGAGCAAATATTTTTAGGTCTGTGACACTAATATGTTTATTTCTATGTTTTTATTTGTAGAAATACAAAGTTGTAATCTTTTCATATTGAGGTGATTCCTTGTTGAAGGAAAGCCTGAACTATCCTAATTCTCTTGAAAGATCTATCTGCTCTGGTATATGAGTAGGCAATCCATGAAGCCTTACTCTGAGCTTCTCATGTAGGGTCTGCCCCTGATCCAATCTTTGAATCAATTGGGAGGAGGCGTCTTTCTTCAGGTTTGGCAGTAAGAATCAGGATAGGATTTAAATTTTGTCCTTTCCAAGATAGATTTCTTCCGTCAAGATTATCTACTAAAAAGATAAGAGAGAAAAATTTTCTTATCCTGTGTCAAGTATTTAATTTCTCTGAAGTGATTGTACCAGTTCCTCTTGGCGGAACAGGATCAGAGTTTTTATTCCAACCCATTCATAGGTCCCTAGACAGAAGGGACTTTGACTCTTTTTAGACCTGAAGTGTCTCAAGTCATTTTTCTCAGTTCCGTCCTGAAATTGGTCTGGTTTATAAGGAGACTATTCTACCTTTTAATCAGAAGAGTCATTTCCTGACTACCATTGACCTGAAGGTTGGATATATTCATGTTCCTATTCTGGGAACAGTTCCCTTCGAATCTTTAAGAACTGGTTCAAATCCCTGCACAGACCTGTCGAGCAGAATACCTCCCAGTCTTTAAATGGAGGTTCTTGGTGCTTTTCTGGCAGTGGCCAGGATTCAAGGGATTGAGGTGGTTCCTTACATGGATGATATTTTGGTTCAGGTGCCATCTGTTCATTTGGCTAGATCTCTTACAGATTTTCTGTAGTGATTCTCCTCTCTTACGGGTGGTAGGTGACTCTGGAAGAGAGTTCCTTAGTGCCACATACCAAAGTATGTTTTTTGGGAACGATCATAGACTCTATCCCAATGTAGATTTTCTGACGGAGGTCAGAAAATCCAATTTTCTTACTGCCTGTATTTCTTTTCAACCCTATGTCCGTCCCTCAATAGCACTATGTATGACAGTCATTAGGCAAGTGGTGGCTTCTATGGACATTATTCATTATGCTCATTTCCATTTGAGTCATATAAAGTTAGGCATGCTCAGATATGGAACAGAACATTTGGTCCTCTCTGAGGATAATCTTAGACATCCGGACGAGAGATTCCCTGTCCTGGTAGTTCTTTCAGGTCCATCTGTCCCAGGACACATGTTTCCAGAGTCCATCTTGGGAAATTGTGTCTACGGACGTTAGCCTTTTAGAATGGGGAGTAGTCTAGGTTTCCATTGAGAGCTCAGGGACTTTAGAATCAGAAGGAGTCTGTCCTTCTATAATGCTCTGATAACAGACTCAACTGAGTTGCTCTGGTTTACCTTTTTTCAATCGGTCTACATTCCTTAGCAATGAAGAGGGTGACTCACATTCTTCAGTAGGATGGAGTTTCACAATTATGACTTTTCTGTAATCCACAAACCAGTGGTGGACTTCTGGGAAGTGGATGCTGTAGCCTAGTGGTTAGTTTTGTGGCTTGCGACTCAAGAATTGTTGGTTCGTATCCAGCTGCTAGCGCTGGATGTTCCATTTAGATCAGAAAGTATTCTCCATGATCATCCTCAGGTGGGGAGTTTCTGAAATTGGATCTTAGGGATCTTCGTCTGCACGCCATACCCCAGTTATTGTTTGAGATCAAGGGATCTGCAGCTGTTTTAGTGGACGCTCTGGCGATCCCATGGGACTTCGACCTAATTGATCCAATTTGGCCTCACAGACTAGGTTTGTGGACCTAGTTAAGAAGTTGTCCTTTCACTGTGGAACTTTCCTCTGGAGGTATAGCCTTCTACTTCGGAATCCTTCTTTCCTCCAATCCTAGATACTCTGAAGCTAACTATTTGGAGATTGATCACCTACTCTTGGCTAGACATGTTTTTCTGAGAGGGCAATTACTTCCGTGATTCAGGCTCGACCACCTCTCTGCCCTGAATGCACCCGATACAGGCTCGTAATCCAGTTCTCGCTAGATTTTCCATGAGGTGTGGTGTTTATACCTTTTGTGGTGTGAATCTAGGGGTTTCCCTTGGAGTCAGGAGAGGGTTTCCCTCATGTTGTATTTTCTTCAGGAGGGCCTGGATAAGGGCTTGTCATCAGTTCTCTGAAGGGCCAGATCTCTGTCCTTTCAATTCTTTTTGCATAAACTTTTGACCGACTGCTGTCTAGCTGTGAAAAACTGTCAAAATATACTGAGATAAGAGGTGGCCTTCAAGGCATGTGAGCCTACCTAGGTTTAGCTTTCATCAAATAATACCAAGAGAACAAAGCAAATTGGAAAATTGCATGCCCTATCTGAATCATAAAAGTTTAATATTGAATAGACTGTCCCTTTAAATTCTCTTAGTATTCTATGTTAAAGTGAATGTCAACTTTCAAGAATGAGTGCCCGTTTTTATGAGTCAGCACTGATTGGCTAAAATGCAAGTCTGTCAAAAGAACTTAGATAAGGAGGCAGTCTGCAGAGGCTTAGATTCAAAGTAATCACAGAGGTAATAAGTTGATATAACTGTGTTGGTTATGAAAAATTTGGGGAATGGTTACTAAAGGAATTATCTTCTTAAACAATAACGTTTGTGGAGTAGGCAGTCCTTTTAAGCAAAAATTATAATAAAAGTGAATAGAACAGTTGATCAAAATGTCATGCTCTATCCAATCCATGTAATTTTGGCTTTACTATCCATTTAATAATAATTTGCACCACAAAATAACTGAAATGTTGAGTCTGTTTATAATAACTTCTAGGTGCTGTAACACCAATGAATAAATAATCTTCAAATACACATCCATAGCGCAGGTAAAGTTTTTTGTATGTGCCCAACTTGGCAATAATTTTCTAAATATTCTTGAGTGCACATGGTACCCTTTTTAACATTCAAGAGAGATTAAAGAAGAATTCAAATGTTTTTTTTTTTTTCTTTCTAGTGCATTATAGTTATCAATAATTACTTTGTGTTCCACTCCCACTTAGATTATAAGCTCTCTAGGGATCATGAAATCCTTCTGTCCAACTCTGCCTTCCTTGTCTTTATTTACTGCAAAGCCTGTACAGTGCTGCAGAATAGTTAGTACACAATATGAATTCATGCTATACATCAGAAATGATTAAGAAAATGATTACTTACATTGCAGCCGCTTAAAAGGACACACCTCAAAATTTAACTTTCAGGATTTAGAAAGAACATACAATTTTAAAAGCTTTCCAAATGACATTACTTCCATTATGAAGTAGTTTGCAGTCTTTTTTATGCACACTTTGAGGCACCAGCTACTACTGAGCATGTGCAAGAGTTCCCAGTATATACACGAGTCTGTGATTAGCTGATGGCTATCACATGATTCAGGGGGCAGGAAATTGCAGGAAATAGGGATGAGCATTTCAGAGCTGAATTTAATTCTTGTGAAACAGCAACACACTAAAATCCAGATTATAGCTAGTGTGTTGCCGTTTCACAAGAATTAATATGGCTCCGAAAATAGCTGAATGACACGAAGTGCTCACCATCTTCCGCATTCAGATGTATCCCAAAACCTGAATGTTTATCCCTAAAAAGCTACTGCTCATTTGAAAATCATGTGTTAATGCGTTGTCCATTTATTACACATTTGTAATTCTAATATATTTGTAATTCTTATGTATTTAATGGTACCAAACAGTAGCGTGCTAGCCTAGAAGTGGAGTCCTGCAAACATTTTTAGGAGTGCTACACTAGGCACTTGTGCCATAGGTTTTTCAACCATACCTTAGTGCAGTGTTCTTCAAACTTTCTTTCCAAGACCCAGTGCAATGATACATTTTCGCAACCCTATTTTTATGTTTGGTCTGAAACACGTCTTAAGTAATATACAAGATAGCTTCAATTTTTGGCAAAGTGACTAATATGTATACGTACTTTATTCATATAAACACACATACACACCACTCTCCAAACACACACACATTCTCATACAACACACACCAACAAAACACACTCGTATACAACTCATAACATACACAAACACACTCTCATATCTCATCGCAGCCCAGTAAACATGGTGTTGTGACCCAGTAATGGGTCGTGACCCATGGTTTGAAGAACCCAGCATTAGCGGATTAAGATTTGTATGTGATACACATACAAACCATTCTCCAAGAGCTTCCGTCTTGTTCTTGACCCACACTTCCCAATCAGTTCAAGTTCTGCTACTGTCTCAAATACATATCCTTTTACACACCCTTTTGGTGCAACATTCCAGTTTCTCCATAATAGGCCAAAACTTGTACCTTTTCCCCTCTTAAAAATTCTTGGCTGGTCCTAACACATTACTCTTCCTGATGGGATTGGCTATGCAACAGGTCAACATACAGCATGCATATCCTTGTACCTATCTTCTAGAATTAATATATAATAAACTTTTGAGGGAAAAGCCCTCATAGTCTAAAAAATGTATTACACAGTATGAAATTGTAATATAAAATTATTAAAGGGATATTAAACTCAATTTTTTCTTTTATGATTGAGAGAACATGAAATTTTAAGCAACTTTCTAATTTACTCCTATTATCAATTTTTCTTCATTCTCTTGCTATTTCTATTTCAAAAGCAGGAATGTAAAGCTTCGGAGCAGCCCATTTTTGGTCCAGTACCCGGGTAGCGCTTTGCAATATATTTTCATTATGTATTTGCCCCCTTTTCCTTTAGTTAATTTTGAAAATGATTGTTTTTCTAAACTCCACAGAGTTTCTATAAGGTAATGGGCACTGCAATGTTTCAACTTAGGTTTTCTATTTATTTCTCTCGCCTGCTGAGGACAGATATAAAATAATTTATAAAAAGAGTGTATAAACAAGGTTGTGTGGGACATAGGATTGTTCAATAATTAACAGTTTCCACACCCTTGTTTGTGAGGGGGATTAGATGTATATAAATACTACAGAAAACTTTGCCAGCTGGGTGGCATTACAAATAGCAGGGTATGGGCATTGTAATATATTTATAAATGTTAAAGGGACAGTCTACACCAGAATTTTTATTGTTTTAAAAGATAGATAATCCCTTTATTACCCATTCCCAAGTTTTGCATAACTAACACAGTTATATTAATATACTTTTACCTCTGTGATTACCTTGTATCTAAGCCTCTTCTGACAGCCCCCTGATCACATAACATTTTATTTTTTATCTATTGACTTGCATTTTAGCCATTTAGTGCTGTGTCTGCCACAAGCGTGATCACAATGTTATCTATATAGCTCGCATGAACTAGCACTCCCCTGTTGTGAAAAGCAAATTAAAAAAGCATGTGATAAGAGGCGGCCTTCAAGTGCTAGAAATTAGCATATAAGCCTACCTAGGTTTAGCTTTCAACTAAGAATACCAAGAGAACAAAGCACATTTGATGCTAAAAGTAAATTGGAAAGCGGTTTAAAATTACATGTCTTATCTGAATCATGCAAGTTTATTTTTGACAAGACTATCCCTTTAAAGGGACAGTATACACTCATTTTCATATAACTGCATGTAATAGACACTACTATAAAAAATAAGATGCACAGATACTAATATAAAAATTCAGTATAAAACGGTTTAAAAACTTACTTAGAAGCTCTCAGTTTAGCTCTGTTGAAAAGGTAGCTGGAAAGCCCACTGCAAGTGGGAAATAAGACACTCCCCCCCTCCCCCTTCTTTTGCATATGAAAAGACCCTTTACACAAACAGAAGCAAGCTGGAGTAGATAGCTGATGGTATTCTCATAAAACTTTGGGGCTTGGTTAGGAGACTGAAAATCAGAGCAATGTTATCTAAAAATAAGCACAACTATACATTTAAAAAACAAAACAAAAAAACCCATTATGGGCTATATAAATAGATCTACAAAACATTTATGCAAAGAAAAAAATTAGTATAATGTCCCTTTAAGCTACCCAAAACACACATTAATTGCATAATTTAACAATAATTTGAGCAACAAACATTAGGGAAAAATTAATATTGCTTGATATTGTCTTAATTAGCCAGGTGGTCAGTAAAATCAGCCGGATGGTGTGCCCATTAAAGAGGCCCTCCAGAGAACTCTGCTAAATATGTATTCACCTAAGAAGCGGTTTGTGTGTGCTATAAGAATTTATAACTAATTTGAATGCATAGAATATGTATTTCTGTGTGGCTCTTGGAAATACAGATGTATACAATTCCCTGTATACAACAGGTGTTGGTGCAGTTACATTGTATATAAAGCTGCTGAATAAACTACAAAATATTTTATGAAGGAGCTAGTTGTAAGTATGAATGGATACTAAATAAAACAATTTATTAGGAAACAAATGTTAAAGAAAAGAAATAATAATGAAAGAGACAAATCTCCAAGGAAATACAAGAAAAAAAAAAAAATAAAAAAAAATCATTTTTTAAATGTAAGGATGCGATTCTTTAAAGGGGCATGAAACCCATTTTTTTCTTGTTTCATGATTCAGATAAAACATACAATTTTAAACAACTTTCCAATTCACTATTATCTAGTCTGCTTTGTTCTCTTGGTATCCTTTGTTGGAAAGTATACCTAGGCAGGCTTATGAGCTAGCTGCTGATTGGTGGTTGCACACATATGCCTCGTTATTGGCATACTGAAGTGTTCAGCTAGCTCCCAATAGTGCATTGCTGCTCCTTTAATATATCACACAGAAAATGGAGCAAAATTGATAATAGAAGTAAACTGGTTTAGAATTTTATGCATTATCTAAATCATGATAGAAAAAAAATGGGTAACATGCCCCTTTAATTAAAAAAAAAGGACAATATTTATACAATGTATAATTCATGAATGTGCTTTATGCAGATTTGTTTGAATACAGTGTTTTTGCCAGTCGTACCAGCTGATGAAACAAACGTATAAACCATCAGCTTATTTATCTGTTAAACTGAAAAACTTACTGAGGGGAAAACAAACAAACCATACTCCTACCTTTTAACCTTTTAAAGCCGTTATGCCGTTCCATTCCGTCATAATTAGACTGGGCTTTAAAGCCGTTATGACGGAATGGAACGTCATAACTAACGGCTGTCCTGAAGCCTTCTGTGCTTCAGGGATTTAATCGCGGTCTGGAGGGCGTTCCTAGGATTGTAGGGACGCCCCCCAGATGCGATCCAATAATTGAAATCTCGCGATCGTATGCACGATCGCGTAGTTTCAATTTGTCTACATCGGAACAGTTGTTCCGATGTAGGCACTTTAACCCTGTCACGAAAGGGTTAAAACAGGTTCACCGGACAGTCATGTTATTGTGTATAGATTCTATATGCTTTCCAGTGGAAAAAGACAATTTCCGTCTCTGCATAACAACTGTAGAAAACAGATAATGTCCACGAGACCCATTTGTTCAGTGTAACAAAATAAAATACCCACTAGCTAAAATATTAGGTGGATTGCTGTGCTAATCTACAGCTGCACTAAAAGTTCTTAGGCACATTCCATAATAAAAATGCATCTGAGAAAGACTCCTAGCCCCAGGTTGCTGATGGTTGCTTTAGACGACACTCCCTTCTGACCATTAAAAGCATTGTCATACTTGCACAACCCACCTTTCTATCTGCACAAACCATTCATTGATACCTTTCTCTCCTAAAGGGAAACACAGACTTGCTGTGCATTATTTTTCAAAACAACACTAGGCTAATCGAAACTGGGGCAAACTGTTATTCAAATCACTGCAGGACCATCAACAATTTGCTGTAAAAGGATTTAAATTCCATAATTACCTCTGGGACACAAAGCTTTAAATTTCTGCTTATTTCTGGCCACTCTTCAGCCGTCATAAGGACTGTGCTAAACTGAGTTGTCATTGTAAAGCAGAAAACTATAATACAAATTCTCTAATGACTAAAGAGTAACAGTGACTATTCTTGCATGTACTGAAATCTTACAAAAGACATAGAAAGACTACACCATATATAATGCTATTTTAAAGCAGTATTCAGTTTGCATTAGTCACTGACAGATTTCCAATTTACTGAAAAATTGTGTGGCAGCCAAGCCAATATGTTTTGTTGCCATAAATAAACAGACTAGCAGCACTTTGACCTGAACTCAGAAACTGAGCCAGCTAAGGCCACTTAGGATTTGTTTGTGAGTTTACCTTTAGGGTGGTATTAGCCTTCCATAGCTCAAACCCAAAAAGGTCTATTAATCAAAAGGTCCACGATAAAAGGACATTAAGATGCTCTAATGCATTACAGCTGTCAAATGCATTTAGATAAGAGGCGGCCTTCAAGGTCTAAGATATTAGCATATGAGCCTACCTAGGTTTAGCGTTCAACTAAGAATACCAAGAGAACAAAGCAAAATTGGTGATAAAAGTAAATTTGAAAGTTGTTTAAAATTACATACCCTATCTGAATCATGAAAAAATATTTTGGACTAGACAGTCCCTTTTACTATGTGTTTAAAGGAACAGCAAAAACCTTACAAGATATTTCTGTTGTGCTTGTACATAATAACATCATCCTCATTTTAAAACAAATTAACATAGTATTTACTGCAATTGTTTTTCAATAGCCAAACCCTATACATCATTTGCCTTACTTGGGAGAGCCAATCTGGGATTGAGTCCATAGACAACAAGGCCAACCACTGTCATCTTTGTATAAAGTGCATTGTTTCACAGTTGTTCTTTGTTAATACCAATTATGGAAATATATGTAGCAGGGTTAGCCTGAAGAAGGCTGCATTTCAAGTTCTGAAAATTAGAAAATACTCAACTTTCAGAGCGGATTTACATAAACAGGGGGTCAAATAAAAAAAAAAGCAAAGTTGTTTCATTACACATAACTACATTTTATATAAAAAGCTCAAGGTGTTTACTGTTCCTTTAACCCCACTGTGGGGTTAATCATCACAGAATTAAGCTTACTGAACCTGATCTAGCATAGAAGATCTTGAAATATATATTAAATGAAAACAGTGGTCAGAATTGATATTATTATGTATAGAATAATCTTAGCAATACACTTGCTTAATTCTAGAACTAGTACTGTATCAGTGCTAGCTTTTACTCTGAATGGGTGCATACAGAGCATATGTACATATGCTATGTACACCTGCAAAAATGCTGCGACTGGACTGAGTTTACCAACAAAGAAAATGCAATTTGAATCACCACTAAAATAATTTGTGTGCTGATAAACCCCATCTTTTTAATTTAAAAGTCATCTGGCATGGGCCCAAAAGCCAAAAAAAATAATTTTAAAACTAAATCTATCTGGCTGGGCAAACATTCCATCATTTCTTTATGAAGATACAAGCTCAGTCTACCATGTCCTTTACCCAGAAATGAGCTGGTCCTGATCTTAAACCAGAGCAGATTCAACATAAAGTCACACAGATTCCACAGGTCACACCTCACATTTAAATGCAAGTTGTTTAAATGACTGTGCCATTTGCAGCAGTGACTCCTCTAATTGCCCCATAAAATATATTCTTTACGCTTAGGCCTCCCCATAACTCCTAGTGAGCTGTCCCCAGTCTGCAGACAGAACTCTACCCCCTGGTTCTGGCCTTAAAGCCCCCCTCCTCAGGCACACCATAATAACTTTACACAGACAATGTGATCATTTACTGTCTGTGATTTCTATATGCAGCTCTGCACAAGCACACAATTAACTCATTAGCTGCCAGACAGGGCTAGAAACACTGCTGTGCAATGCGTTATAGATCCATTTCTGGGAGACAGGGGGTTAATTACACGTAATAGGGCACTTAGACATTACTGGCTGTGCAGTCAATGGACTCACTCACACACGGGTCACAAGTCTTGCTCCAGACTCATGGACTTACCTGCCATACTCATGGCTTCCAGGAAGCTTCAGGCGCTCGGGCCCCGATCCCCGGTCTCTCCTTGTTCCCTTTCCCTCCCGTGGTCTGTCCTTGCTCCCTCTCCCTCCCCCGGCCTGTCCCTGAGCTAGGGGAAAAGGCTTTCACAGGGCTGCTAGGGAAAGCCAGCGCCTGCAACAGAGAGAGAGAGGGAGGGTACAAGGAGAAAGGGAGGAGGAGACACACGGAGGAGGGGGCATGTAAGCAAAAGCCTCCACAAAAGCAGTGCTGCTCAGGCACATTAACCCCAGCGAGGCAAGGGGAAAGAATGGCAGGAACGAACTGGTTAAACCTCTGTATGGTAAATGCTAACTGTAAACAATGGAATGCAGGGTAAAGCCATTGCTGCCTTGCGCTACAAGATATAACAAGGGGGGAGGACATGATGAGTGCATGTGTTGTTTGTTGATATCTGCCATTATTAATCCCTCTAAACAATGTAATGTGTTACAGTATGTGACATTGTGTATATGTAGATACGCATATATAATGCATACAGTGTCACTCATAGCAGGTGGTAGAGGTATAATCTTATAGCAGTGTAGGACGTGTGATTACTTTTTGTGTTTAACCATACATATATATTTTTTAGTGAATACAATCGTCATTTTTTTTTAGTTATATATGTTCAGTTTACAATTGTGTCACTGTTTTAGGTATTTTATGCAGCACTTGACAAAAAAAGTTATCTATTCTATCTAAAGTGTCTGTATGTGAGTCTGCTTTTTTTTAGACTCTACCTGGACACCTGGCTTTCACCCTTGGTATATAGAGGTTTGTTTAAAGGGGCATTGTACACTAAATTTTTATTTGCATAAGTGTTTTATAGATGATACATTTATATAGCCCATCTGGGAGTGTTTTTGTAACAATATATAGTTTTTCTTATTTTTTTTAATAACGTGCTGATTTTCAGACTCCTAACCAAGACCCAAAATATCAGATGTAGACCCAGGTCTACAGAGTCCTGCTGCTCTTGTTTGTGTAAACTGTTTTTTCATATGCGGGGGAGCGGGAGTGTAGGCTCTTCCTGATTTCCCAGCCCCTTTCACTGGGTGTCCCAGTCTAACCTCATCAATAGTGCTAAACTTTGAGCTTCTAGGTGTTTTTTTTTAAACCGTTTTTTTCTGGAATTTTACATCAGTATATCTATCTATCATCATCTCCTTACCAATACAAAGAGCCCTCACTAATGGAATTTAAATAAATCAGAGGAAAAATCTTTCCCCAGTTTTTCACTTGAACCCCTATTTTACATATATATATATAAATATATATATATATATATATATATATATATATATATATTTTTTTTTATTTTTTATTTTTTTTTGCATAGCACATATTGTCAGTTTGTAGGTTTGTTGTTTTAATGTGCACATTTTCACACTATTTAATAATAAGCACAATTTTATCTGAGTTGAATAAAAAAAAATTGTGATCAATCAGACTTTTAAACTATGAAAACGTTAACAAATATGAAAGTCTGAATGCTGATTTATTAATTCAGTTAAGTGTATGGACATTACATAAATGAAATTAAAGCATTGATTGCATACAAGTCATACATTTATATACTTATTATTATAATGATACTTATTTTATTATTATTGCAAAAAAAATGTATTTGAAAGTCATTGTCAATATTTAATAAATACATTACAATGTTTTACTTTGGAATTGGCTGCTTATTTTTTGCTTTTAGATTGGTCGGTGGAAACCCATGGGAAAACCCAGAAAAACTTGAGTAAACAGGTATTCTTATTTAATACATTTTCACGTGCTTGCCTAGTTTGAATATAGGTAATACAGATGTTTCCGGAAATATTCTATTCAGAACACAGTTAAAGGGACAGTAAATGCAACCTTCATGATTCAGACAGAGCATCCAATTTTAAACAACTTTCCAATTTACTTATACTATTAAATTTGGTTTGTTCTCATTGTATTCTTTGTTGAAGCATATGCTCAGTAGCAGCAATGCACTACAGGGAGCCATGTCAACACATCTGGTGATCTGATGACAAGAGGTCTATGTTTGCAGCCACTAAGCACCAGCTAGCTCCCAGCAGTGCATTGCTTCTCCTAGTCCTACCTAGGTACACTATATGGCCAATAATATATGGACACCTGACCATCACATCTATATTAGCTTGTTGGACATCCCATACCAAATTTATGTGCATTAATATAAAGTTGCCCACTTTGTGGCTATAACAGCGGCAACCTCTCTGGAAAGACTTTCTTCAAGATTTCGAAGTGTGTCTGTAGGAATTCAGCTAAAGGAGCATTTGTGAAGTCAGGCACTGATGTTGGATGATAGGGTCTGGCTTGTAATCTACATTCCAATTAATCCCAAAGGTGTTCAGTGGGGTTGAGGTCAGAGCTCTGTGCAGGCCACTCACGTTCCTCCATACAAAACACGTCAAACTATGTTTTCATGGACCTTGCTTTGGGCACAGGGACACAGTCATGCTGGAACAACCACACAATTGAAAGCAACCAATTGTCTAAGATATCTTTGTATCCTGTAGCATTAAGATGACCCTTCATTGGAACCAAGGGTCGTAAAAGCAGCCCCCAACCATTATACCAAACTATACAGAAGGCACTATGCAGGTAGCCTACTCCTGACATCTACCATACCCAGATTCTTCCATCAGACTGCCAGATAGTGGAGTGTGATTCCTCACTCCAGGGAACGGTTCTCATGCTCCAGAATCCGCTGGCAGCGTGCTTTACATCAATCCAGTTGATACTTGGCATTGCTTGTGTACAGCTGCTCAGCCACAGAAACTTATTTCAAGAAGCTTTTTCATGCACTGTTTATTTGTTAATGTTGCTTTAAGGGCAATTTGGAAATCGGAAATCTGAAGTGAGTGATCCAGTGTAAGTTTTTTTTTTTTTGCGATGGGGTTTGTAGCAGTTTAAAGGTTAAGTAGTGTAGGGGGGGTTTGCGATGGGGGTTGTGGTGGTTTAGGATTTTTTGCTTTGGGGGTTGTGGTGGTTTAGAGGTTAAAGGGACAGTCTAGTCCAAAATAAACTTTCTTGATTCAGATAGGGCATGTCATTTTAAACAATTTTCCAATTTACTTGTATCACCAATTTTGCTTTGTTCTCTTGGTATTCTTAGTTGAAAGCTAAATCTAGGAGGTTCATATGCTAATTTCTAAGCCCTTGAAGGCCGCCTCTTAGCTCAGGGCATTCTGACAGTTTTTCACCACTAGAGGGTGTTAGTTCATGTGTTTTATATAGATAACACTGTGCTCACGCACATGAAGTTCCAGGGAGCCATCACTGACTGGCTAAAATGCAAGTCTGTCAAATGAACTGAAATAAGGTGGCAGTTTGCAGAGGCTTAGCTACAAGGTAATCACAGAGGTAAGAAGTGTATTAATATAACTGTGTTGGTTATGCAAAACTAGGGAATGGGTAATAAAGGGTTTATCTTTTAAAACAATAAAAATTCTATTCTGGTGTAGACTGTCCCTTTAAGCAGTGAAGAGTTTGTAGCGCTAGGGTTGTGGCGGTTTAGGGTTTAAGTAGTGTAGTTTTTTTTTTAGGGATGGGGTGGTGGCAGTTTAGTGGTTAATTAGTTTAGGGGTTTCTTGCTATGGGGTTGTGGTGGCTTAGGGGTTAATTAGTGTAGGTTTAGGACTTAAGGGATTAATATAGTGTAGTGGGTTTTTGCGGTGCGCACGCAGTAGTTAAATTGCACACATTGTAACTTTAAGAAACATGCCCGCATTCTGCTTCCTGATGTCAAAGGAGCTGCTTGGTCATCCAATCATGCTGCTTAGTAAAAAGATATGGCTGCCTCCTTCTTTCTGAGATAGCGTCACGTGAGCAGCCTGGTGACGTTGGATGACCCAGCCGGTCACGTGAGCTTAACATCAGGAAGAAGAATGCATGCGCACAATGTAACTAAGTATACCTAAAACAAGAGTTTGCTCATGATATTTTACATTGTGAGCACACTTTTTAGACAAATAGTGGGAACGTTTTAACATTTTATTTTTTAACAATAACACCAATAAAAATATATATATATATATATATATATATATATATATATATATATATATATATATATATATATATATATATATATATATAAATGAAACCATCAGGGCTCAGTAAATAACAGTGATAATATTGGCAGCTATTATTTTTATTTATTTTTTAATTTAAAATAAATTGTTTAAAATGGTAGAACCAAAACCTAGTCTAATAATTTATCGTTTTAATTTTGAGTATGATCCTTGTCGTCAATGAAGTATCCCTTTTTTTTCTTCCTGAGATCTGGTCACCCTAATCTAATGTGTTAGAGCATTTTATCACTGCACTATTGCAAGAAAAGAAAACATATCTAAAGTCAGCTCCACAGCAGCAATCCACTAGCTGTCTGGTGAGCCAATGGCAAAATGCATGTATGTGTATAGCCACCAATCTTCAACTAGTTTTGAGCAGTACATTATTGCTCTTGAGCCTCCATAGTTATGCTTTTCTACAAAGGATACCAATAAAACAAAGTGAATTTGATTATAATGTAAATTGGAACCTATCTGAAATGAGCCCAATTTTGTTTTCCAGTGAAATGTTTGCTCATATGCTCAGTCCCAATCTTTCAACATTTCCAGGGCTGGTCTGATTTCCCAGTCCAGCTCTGACTGCACACATCATGAATTAATATTGTTAAAAATTTACATAATAGTCAAAATTCAAATGTGTATGAGAAAATTCAACTTTGAATAGAAGCATGATTGCAATATACAGTATTGTGCAAAAGTTTTATGCAGGTGTGAACAAATGCTGTAAAGTAAGAATGCTTTCAAAAATAGAAATGTTACTTATCAGTTAATAAAATGCAAATTGAGTGAACAGAAGAAAATCTAAATCAAAACAATATTTGGTGTGACTACCCTTTGCCTTCAAAACAACATCCGTTCTTAAAGGTACACTTGGGCAAAGTCAGTGATTTTGTAGCCAAATAGTAAGAATTATGATTAAACAATCATACTAAACCAGTACTAAATATCATCAAATGAATGTGTAGGTTGAAACACAATCATTAACTGGAACAGAAACAGCTGTGTAGGAGGAATACAACTGGGTGAGGAACAGCCAAACAAGGTGCAGTTGCTGAAGACAGAAGGTAGTGCTAGTACATCAACAAGGTCTCTCATAGGCAGACATTTCAAGATTGAAAGGGGTTTCCAGATGTGCTGTCCAAGCTCTTCTGAAGAAGCACAAAGAAAAAGGGCAACACTGATAACCGTAGATGCAGTGGTTGCCCAAGGAAACTTGGTGCAGCAGATAAAAGACACATCATGCTTACTTCCCTTCACAATCCGAAGATGTCTAGCAGTGCCATCAGCTCAGCATTCCCAGAAAACAGTTGGGACCCTTTAACACAATCTACTTTCTGCAGAAGTCTGATCAGAAGTGGTTTTTATGGAAGCTGGTGCTTTGAAATGATGAGTAAAACGTTGAAATATTTTGCTGTAGCAGATGACAGTTTGTCCGGGCTTGAAAGTGGTACAACAATGAGTGCAGGCAAGAGTGAAGTATGCCACACTGAGCATGGTTCCTTCAAAGTTTTGGGCTGCATGTGAAGTTAGGGATTTGTTTAGCATTAATGGTCTCCTCAATGCTGAGAAATACAGGCAGATATATCCATCATGCAATACCATCAGGGAGACATCTGATTGGCCACACATTTATTAATGCATGATAAAAAGACAATGGAATAGCACTTAATCTGAACTTAAATAGTACATTTTTTTTCTGACAATTTTCAAAGTTATCTCTATTTCCACTCCTCCTGTATCATGTGACAGCCATCAGCCAGTCACAAATGCATGTGTATATATATATATATATATATATATATATATATATATATATATATATATATTCAGTGAATTCCTGCACATGCTCATTCGGAGACGGTGACTCAAAAAGTGTAAATGGATAAAGACGGTGCACTTTTTGTTAATGGAAGTAAATGGGAAAGTTGTTTAAAATTGCATGTTCTGTCTGAATCATGAAAGATTAATTTTGACTTGAGTGTCCTTTTAAGAGTTATCTTCAGTGTAAAGAAGAACAAGGAATCTTGGACTTCTTAGAGTCTGTCTGGGATTACATGAAGAGACAGAAGCAACTGAGGCTGTCTAAATCCACGGAAGAACTTTAGTTAATTCTCCAAGATGTTTGGAACAACCTACCATACGAGTTCCTTAAAAACTGTGTGCAAGTGTGCCTAGAAGAATTGATGCTGTTTTGAAGGCAAGGGAAGCTTGCTTACAACTTAAATAAAACCACTGGAATGTTAATGTATAAAAGGGAGATTCAATTATAAAAAAAGCTGAACAATATTGGTTTAGATAATAAACATACTCCTACTTACTTCCTTTTTGTTAGCACCCAGCATAGGGCTAGAGAACAAGTTAGGCACAAACGTTTTTGGGCTAGCGCAATCGTGTTTTTGCAAGCCATTTTCATTGCGCTGATATAACAAGTGGAGCTAAATCGGGATTGCGCTAGCACAATCTCTCTTTACCCTTCAACCCTTCCGCGATCACAGAGCTGTGATTAACAGCACAAAACACTTCAAAAATACATTACAAAGTACACTTACACTCATATTAACAGTGTCTGATAAAAAGATTTTTATAAAAATATTGCACAAAAAGGGCTCAAAGGCAGGCAAAGAGCTTTAAAATTGAAACATATACATAGCTAAAAATCCATTTGTATGTGTGTATGTGTGTGTGTGTATATGTGTATATATACAGGGAGTGCAGAATTATTAGGCAAATGAGTATTTTGACCACATCATCCTCTTTATGCATGTTGTCTTACTCCAAGCTGTATAGGCTTGAAAGCCTACTACCAATTAAGCATATTAGGTGATGTGCATCTCTGTAATGAGAAGGGGTGTGGTCTAATGACATCAACACCCTATATCAGGTGTGCATAATTATTAGGCAACTTCCTTTCCTTTGGCAAAATGGGTCAAAAGAAGGACTTGACAGGCTCAGAAAAGTCAAAAATAGTGAGATATCTTGGAGAGGGATGCAGCACTCTTAAAATATCAAAGCTTCTGAAGCGTGATCATCGAACAATCAAGGGTTTCATTCAAAATAGTCAACAGGGTCGCAAGAAGCGTGTGGAAAAACCAAGGCGCAAAATAACTGCCCATGAACTGAGAAAAGTCAAGCGTGCAGCTGCCAAGATACCACTTGCCACCAGTTTGGCCATATTTCAGAGCTGCAACATCACTGGAGTGCCCAAAAGCACAAGGTGTGCAATACTCAGAGACATGGCCAAGGTAAGAAAGGCTGAAAGACGACCACCACTGAACAAGACACACAAGCTGAAACGTCAAGACTGGGCCAAGAAATATCTCAAGACTGATTTTTCTAAGGTTTTATGGACTGATGAAATGAGAGTGAGTCTTGATGGGCCAGATGGATCGGCCCGTGGCTGGATTGGTAAAGGGCAGAGAGCTCCAGTCTGACTCAGACGCCAGCAAGGTGGAGGTGGAGTACTGGTCTGGGCTGGTATCATCAAAGATGAGCTTGTGGGGCCTTTTCGGGTTGAGGATGGAGTCAAGCTCAACTCCCAGTCCTACTGCTAGTTTCTGAAAGACACCTTCTTCAAGCAGTGGTACAGGAAGAAGTCTGCATCCTTCAAGAAAAACATGATTTTCATGCAGGACAATGCTCCATCACACGCGTCCAAGTACTCCACAGCGTGGCTGGCAAGAAAGGGTATAAAAGAAGAAAATCTAATGACATGGCCTCCTTGTTCACCTGATCTGAACCCCATTGAGAACCTGTGGTCCATCATCAAATGTGAGATTTACAAGGAGGGAAAACAGTACACCTCTCTGAACAGTGTCTGGGAGGCTGTGGTTGCTGCTGCACGCAATGTTGATGGTGAACAGATCAAAACACTGACAGAATCCATGGATGGCAGGCTTTTGAGTGTCCTTGCAAAGAAAGGTGGCTATATTGGTCACTGTTTTTGTTTTGTTTTTGAATGTCAGAAATGTATATTTGTGAATGCTGAGATGTTATATTGGTTTCACTGGTAAAAATAAATAATTGAAATGGGTATATATTTGTTTTTTGTTAAGTTGCCTAATAATTATGCACAGTAATAGTCACCTGCACACACAGATATCCCCCTAAAATAGCTATAACTAAAAACAAACTAAAAACTACTTCCAAAACTATTCAGCTTTGATATTAATGAGTTTTTTGGGTTCATTGAGAACATGGTTGTTGTTCAATAATAAAATTAATCCTCAAAAATACAACTTGCCTAATTATTCTGCACTCCCTGTGTATATATATATATATATATATATATATATATATATATATATATATATATATATATATATATATATATATATATATATATAAAATGTGTGTGTGTATATAAACATATATACTGTGTGTGTGTGTATATATGTATATATATGTATGTATATATATATATATATGCTGCGATAGAGAGCACTCCCACTTTCAAAATCCATACATGCCAGGGTGCCAGCGGATAAGTATAAGAGATAAGGAAGGCACTCACTGGTCTTTTAATCAAATAGTAATTTTAATCAAGTGTGACGTTTCGGGGACACACTCCCCTTCCTCAGACAACAAATATATATATGTTTATAGATGTGTACATCAATATTAATGTATTTATATGTGTATATATGTATTTACAGTCATATATGCACATATAAAAACATTAATATATTTATGTACACAGAGGGGGGGGGGGGGGAGCCAAATCTGAAACATTCAACACAAAACTCCAAAAATTTACTAGACAAAACTATTGGCACCTTCTCAAAATAATTGCATTCCAAGTTTGTGATGCTCCTGTAGTTTGTAATTAAACTCACCTGTATCAATTTACAGGTGCTGACAATATAGAAATCACACCGGCAACCAGCCAAGATGTACTCAACCTTTCTGTTGTGTGTCTCTGTATACCACACTGAACATGGAGAAGATAAAGAGCAGCAAAGAATTGTCTGCAGGTTTGAGAACAAAAAATGTGGAAAAGCATGGACAATCTCAAGGTTACAAGTCCATCTCCAGAGATCTTAATGTTCCTGTGTCCATTATGCGCAACATTCTCAAGAAGTTTACAGCCCATGGCACTGTAGCTAATCTCCCTGGACTGGACGAAAGACCCAGAGCAGGCAGACAGGGTTATGGAGCAGCGGTCTTTAGACCGCTGCTTCATAACTGCTGTTTCTGGCGAGTCTGAAGACTCTCCAGAAATACGGGCCATCAAGCTCCAACCAGAGCTTGATAGATAGGCCCCCATCTATATATATATATATATATATATATATGCAGCCATCCAATCAGCAGCTAGAACCTAGGTTCTTTGCTGCTCCTGGGCTTACCTAGATAAAGCTTTCAGCAAAATATAACAGAAGGAAGCAAATTAAATAAAGGAAGCGCACACACGATCTGCCCATATAAGCACATATGAAGTGGTGGAAGAGGGAGGGGGGAAATAATGTTGGGAAAGGGATCTGTGAGGGATGGGGGTAGGATATTGAGGGGGGCAACTACACTACAGAAAAAGTGGGAATAACTTAAAAAAAGCCCAATTTTATTGCAAAGTGACTGCCAGTACCCAAAAGGGAGGCAAATATTTAGTGGGGGGAGGGTTAGAGAACTGTTTGGGGGGGCGGGGGCTCAGGGAGGTTGGGTGGTAAGGGGGGATCCTACACTGCAGAAAATATATAATTTTAAAATAAAATTAAATAAACAAAAACAAAACCTTTTTTATTTTTATAATGGCAGACTTTCTGCCAGTACTACAGATGGTGGTGACAATAGTGAGGTGGGGGAGGGAAGAGTGCTGTCAGGGAGGGATCAAGGGGTGGGATGTGTCAGGTGGGAGGCTGATCTCTACACTATAGCTAAAATTAACCCGTCAAGCTCCCTACAAGCTACCTAATTAAACCTTCACTGCTGGGCATAATACAAGTGTGGTGCGCAGGGGCATTTAGCAGCCATTAAATTACCAAAAATCAATGCCTAAAGCCATATATGTCTGCTATTTTTGAACAAAGGGGATCCCAGAGAAGCGTTTATAACCATTTGTGCCATGATTGCACAAGCTGTTTGTAAATAGTTTCAGTGAGAAACCTAAAGTTAGAGAAAAATTTAACAATTTTTTTTTATTTGATTGCATTAGGCGGTGAAATGGTATCATGAAATATACCAAAATAGGCCTAGATCAATACTTTGGGTTGTCTATTAAAAAAATATATACATGTAAAGGGTTATTCAGGGATTCCTGACAGATATTAGTGTTCCAATGTAACTATCGCTAATTTTTGGGGGGGAAAAAATGGTTTGGAAATTGCAAAGTGCTACTTGTATTTATTGCCCTATAACTTGCAAAAAAGCAAAGAACATGTAACATTGGGTATTTCTAAACTCAGGACAAAATTTAGAAACTATTTGGCATGGGTGTTTTTTGATGGTTGTAGATGTGTAATATATACAGTGTGTGTGTGTGTATATATATATATATATATATATATATATATATATAGCTAGCAGAGATGTGCACTCTCACTTATTTCCAACTGCCAGGGTGCTAGTGTAGTTAGGTATACAAGAACAAAAGAGAACTTGCACTCACTGGACTTTTATCAAAATACTTTTTACTTAGCAAAGAAAATTAGTGACGTTTCGAGGACAGTGTGTCCTCTTCCTCAGACAGTGATTGCATCAAACAATAGTGAATTTATACATTTCAACAAACAAACCCTCCCCCCAATTAGCACAAAAAAACGCCAAATTGGTTGTCATGGTGACCTCTGAGTCACAAAATAAACACCATAGTGTTAATCTCATATTAGAGTGTATTGTGAGCCATCCTAGCTCATAAATCGCTTGTGACAGTGCAAAACTTAATAAAAACATTATAAAACAAATAACTTTAGGTAGTACTGGACCCTGCTGTGGAGCATACATATCACAGTTAAAAGAAAAGAAAAGACCTCAAAGCACTTAATCAGAATACTGCTTATTATCAACAAATATAACACCGAGCTTGCATTAAGTTTAAATGATGGTGACAGATGCCAACATACCAGACAGGGGATCAGACCGATCGTTGTAAACCGCATCACGGCACCAGTATACAACGCTGGGAGAGGAGAGAAACCCGGAACTGCATCGGCCGCTCACGTAGGAGCCGATGCACCAATCACCAGGGCTGTGGTCTGTTGCCAAGGAAACGAATCACAACGACCAAGATCTAGAGCGGAGTCATAAACAACAATAATTATTATTAATGGTATTAGAGATCTAGAGTATCAGCATTAGTTACTACATGACCCTAACCAATACATATATGTTAGATAACTTTGGATCTTTACAACATATCGTGCAATCACAATTTGGGTTATCAACCAATAGCAGGTAATGTATTATATATCGCCATAGCGGCGATAACAAATGCTGATAGGGCAACTTCACCCTACTAACTATACCACCAAGTAATTATATCAGGCCAACTATAAATCTGACTGAGAATAATGAGCATAACTGAAACTAATAAAGCACATATATTGGGAAAATTAAACTGGGACCATAGTCAGAATAAAAAGAAGAAGGAAGTCAAGAAAAGGGAGAAAAAAGAAGGTAAAGAAAAAAGGAGGTAAATAAAAAGAGACAAAAAACAAAGCAAAAACCAACTAAAAACAAACAAAAAACAAACAAACAGGAAAACAAAAAAGAAAACAAAAAACAAACACAACAACACAACAAAAAACAAAAAACAAAAGACAAAAAAACACAAAAACACAAAAACAAAAAACAAAAAGGAAACAACGAGAACAAAAACAAATAACATAAAAAATAATAATAATAAAAAAATAATAAAATAATAAAAATAAAAATAATAAAAAAATAAAAATAAAAATTAGAAAATAGAATGTGGCCTCTCCAAGTAGGATGTCTCTAATGTCGTGGACTCAAAATCAGGTAGCCTGATATTGTATGTGCGGCTCATAAAGATAGCCACATAAACAAGAAATGGCAAGTCATTAAAGAAAACAGTGCCAATCAAACATGGTGTTGAGTCCATGGGGTTGCAGGGTATTCAACCGAAAAATCCATTTGGCCTCGATCTACAAGAGGAGTGTGTCCCTATCACCCCCCCGCCTCAATGGGGGGACGTGATCAATTAGGGTGAATCTCAGATCCTGAAGTCCGTGTCCCTTCTCCACAAAGTGCCTGGCCACAGGCTGGTCACTAGAGCCCTTTTTCAGGGCGATTCTGATGGATGACCTGTGATTCGCAAAGCGGGTTCTGGCGTCATCGGTGGTTTTACCCACATAAAAACGACCACAGCTACAATTTAATAGATAGACCACATGAGTAGTAGTGCACGTCAACACATGCCTAATCTTGAATCGTTGATTTCGATGGGGATGACCAAAGGTAGCCCCCGGGATCATAGCATTGCAGGTGGTGCACCCCAAGCACCTGTAGCATCCCGTTTTTTTTCTCTGTGACAACCAGGTCTCAGGTGTATAACAGTGGGTTGGGTCAGTAAGCATAAGGAGATCCTTCAAATTTTTATCACGTTTATATCCCACTCGGGGATGCTGCCAGCCATTGAATGGGAGTGACGGGTCACCTTGTACAATATGCCAGTGTTCCCTCAATGATTTACCCAATGCTCTCGTTGATGGACTATATACGGTAGTGAAAGTCATCCGCTGCTCCTCTTTTTGTCCAGATGGAGTCGGTATCGTAGTTTCATTTTCCACTGCCGTTCTGCTCTGCTTGATCAGGTGTGGATTGTAGCCTCTTTGGATAAAGCGTTGCTGCATTTCGTTAAGTTGTTGATCTCTTCTGATCACATCACTGTTGTTCCTCACAGCCCGATGCAGTTGTGCTTTCGGGATTGCTTTCACCAGTGCTGTTGGGTGGTTGCTGGTGGCATGTAGAATAGAATTTCTATCCGTAGGTTTTCTGAACAGAGAGGTACCCAAATTCCCACTCTCTGTTTTGAAGATGTTTAGATCCAAGAACTCAATATTTGCAGAATCATATTTCAGTTTGAATTTTACTGGGTTTGTAAGTGAGTTCAAATAATCAAACCATGCTTCTAACTCATCAACTGTACCACTCCAAACGATCAGCAAATCGTCTATATATCGTTTGTAATATACTACTTCAGGTTTCTGATATATCTCCATTATAGATAGTTCATAATGCTCCATATAGATGTTAGCTAATGAGGGGGCCACGTTTGATCCCATGGCCGTACCTGATATTTGTTGATGGTACTTACCCTCAAACCTGAAGTAGTTTAGACGAAGGCTCAAATCCAGTAGTTTGATGATAAAGTCCCTAGGAGGACCTATGTAGGGATACTTATCCAAAGCATTAGACACATGCTGTTTCCCCGCCTCATGCGGGATGATTGTATATAGACTATTCACGTCTGCTGTGGCAAGAATATAAGGTTCTTCAAACCTGATGGTTTTTAGTTCTTCAATCAGCTGTGTTGAATCCCTTAGGTAGGACCTCATATTTCTCACAATTGGCTGCAAAAGATGATCAACAAAAATTGCTAGCCTGGAGGTAATCGAATTGCGTGCAGAGACAATTGGCCTCCCCGGAGGCTTCTCCAAATCCTTATGAATTTTGGGGTGTGTGTACAGTATTGGACAGATTGGATGTTCAATCTCCAAAAAAACGGCTGTATCTTCATCAATCCACCCCTCATTTAGCCCTTCTTGTACAACCTGATGTATCAAGCTTTGAAAGTTTTTTGTGGGATCTCTGGACAATGGCTGGTACGTCTCAATGTCACTCAATTGGTGGTTGACTACAAGTGCTACTTGTATTTATTGCCCTATAACTTGCAAAAAAGCAAAGAACATGTAACATTGGGTATTTCTAAACTCAGGACAAAATTTAGAAACTATTTGGCATGGGTGTTTTTTGGTGGTTGTAGATGTGTAATATATACAGTGTGTGTGTGTGTGTGTGTGTGTGTATATATATATATATATATATATATATATATATATATCTAATATCTAATTTGTTTCATTCTCTTGGTATCATTTGTTGAAGGAGCAGCAATGCATTACTGGTTTCTAATGAACGCATGGGTGAGCTGATGACAATGGCCTCTATTTATGAAAGGTCTTGCGGACCTGATCCGACAGTGCGGATCAGGTCCGCAAGACCTCGCTGAATGCGGAGAGCAATACGCTCTCCGTATTCAGCATTGCACCAGCAGATCACAAGAGCTGCTGGTGCAACGCCGTCCCCTGCTGACTCGTGACCAATCGGCCACCAGCAGGGAGGTGTCAATCAACCCGATCGTATTCTATCAGGTTGAATTGCATTGATTCCTGTCCGCCTGCTCAGAGCAGGCAGACAGGGTTATGGAGCAGCGGTCTTTAGACCGCTGCTTCATAACTGCTGTTTCTGGCGAGTCTGAAGACTCGCCAGAAACACGGGCCATCAAGCTCCATCCAGAGCTTGATAGATAGGCCCCAATCTATATATATATATATATATATATATATATATATATATATATATATATATATATATATATATATATATATATATATATATATATATATATATATGCAGCCATCCAATCAGCAGCTAGAACCTAGGTTCTTTGTTGCTCCTGGGCTTACCTAGATAAAGCTTTCAGCTAAATATAACAAGAGAAGGAAGCAAATTAAATAAAGGAAGCGCACACACAATCTGCCCATATAAGCACATATGAAGTGGTGGAAGAGGGAGGGGGAAATAATGTTGGGAAAGGGATCTGTGAGGGGAGGGGGTAGGATATTGAGGGGGGCAACTACACTACAGAAAAAGTGGGAATAACTTAAAAAAAGCCCAATTTTATTGCAAAGAGACTGCCAGTACCCAAAAGGGAGGCAAATATTTAGTGGGGGGAGGGTTAGAGAACTGTTTGGGGGGGGGGCCTCAGGGAGGTTGGGTGGTACGGGGAGCTCCTACACTGCAGAAAATATATAATTTTAAAATAAAATTAAATAAACAAAAACAAAACCTTTTTTATTTTTATAATGGCAGACTTTCTGCCAGTACTACAGATGGTGGTGACAATAGTGAGGTGGGGGAGGGAAGAGTGCTGTCAGGGAGGGATCAAGGGGTGGGATGTGTCAGGTGGGAGGCTGATATCTACACTAAAGCTAAAATTAACCAGTCAAGCTCCCTACAAGCTACCTAATTAACCCTTCACTGCTGGGCATAATACAAGTGTGGTGCGCAGGGGCATTTAGCGGCCATCAAATTACCAAAAATCAATGCCTAAAGCCATATATGTCTGCTATTTTTGAACAAAGGGGATCCCAGAGAAGCGTTTATAACCATTTGTGCCATGATTGCACAAGCTGTTTGTAAATAGTTTCAGTAAGAAACCTAAAGTTAGTGAAAAAGTTAACATTTTTTTTTATTTGATTGCATTAGGCGGTGAAATGGTATCATCAAATATACCAAAATAGGCCTAGATCAATACTTTGGGTTGTCTATTAAAAAAATATATACATGTAAAGGGTTATTCAGGGATTCCTGACAGATATTAGTGTTCCAATGTAACTATCGCTAATTTTTTGGGGAAAAAATGGTTTGGAAATTGCAAAGTGTATTTATTGCCCTATAACTTGCAAAAAAGCAAAGAACATGTAACATTGCGTATTTCTAAACTCAGGACAAAATTTAGAAACTATTTGGCATGGCTGTTTTTTGGTGGCTGTAGATGTGTAATATATACAGTGTGTGTGTGTGTATATATATATATATCTTACCTTAAAAAAAAACAACCTACAATTACTGGGGGGAAAAACTACCATTACAAAAAAAAATTACATTACAACAAAAACAAAAAACTACAATTTACAAAATACAAACCAAACCCTACCATTACAAAAATAAAAAAAACCTACCCTTACAAAAAATAAATTAAATTACCAAAAATAAAAAAATGAATCCTAGTCTAATACACCTTAAAAAAACTCACCCCAAAATAAAAAAACCCTATTTTAAAAATAAACTACCAATAGCCATTAAAAGGGCCTTATTTAGGGTCTGCCCTAAAGCGATCAGCTCTTTTTTTTTTTTTTTTTTTTTAAATAAACCTAACCCCTAACATTACAACCCCCACCTCCTAACCCCCCAAAATAAAAAAAAAAAAGTTGCTAAAAAATTCCTAAACTACCCATTGCCCCGAAAAGGGCATTTGTATGGGCATTGCCCTTAAAAGGGCATTTAGCTCTTTTGCTGCCCAAAAAAAAACCTAACCCCTATGTTGGTACTCACTGATGATGATGGGCGGCGCTCCATCTTCATCCGGCGGCACTCCGTCTTTATTCATCTTCATCGCGGATCCATCTTCATCCCGGCGGAGGTCCATCTTCTAACTTTGGTGTTTCGGCAGCAAGGTCAGTGGCAATGGTGGTGTCAACATCGGTGTTCCTCTTCCAATCTTCAACACGGAGCTCCCTCTTCATGCGGTCTCCAGCCGCACACTGAATAATAAATACAAGGTACCCCTTTTATATAGGGGTACCCTTGCATTCCTATTGACTGATTTGAATCTTAAAATTCAAATCAGCCAATATAATGAAAGGAAAAAGCTTAATTTTAACCTGAAAACAGGGTGTCTCGCTAAGGGGTGTATACTGCATTTTCAGCTGAATTTGGGCAAACCACTTGAAGCATTCATTGTGTTGAGTTATTTCAATGGCTTTTGTTTGATTTGTCCATTGCAAATAGCTGAACGTATTTAAATTTTGACAATAAACCTATAATAATGAATGAATGAATAATTTTTATTTTCTCTTTCTCTCTCTCTCTCTCTCTCTCTCTCTTTCTCTTTCTCTTTTTTTTGAAAAAAAAAATACCGGTATACACATTAGAAGCAGAGAAAAAAAATAATAGATTAGCATTAAACAGGCAACTTAGGCAAGCAGTACATTTTCTTAAATTGCTCTGTGCACAGCAGGTGTTATGAATGAGGTGGCTCCAGCAGCTTGGACTCCGTGACCATCAAAGTCGGTCCAGCACACTGTGTAACAGCATGATTGTCAGAGCGACAGTCATAGTATTACTAAGAGTCCACCTGATTTAAATACTGGTAACTTGTCCCATGCAGCGGCCGCTACTTAAAGGGACATGAAACCCCAAATTTTTCTTTTATGACTCAGATAGAGAATACAATTTTAAACAACTTTCTAATTTACTTCTATTATCTAATCTATCATTTGTTGAAAGAGCAGCAATGCACTACTGGTTTCTAACTGAACACATGGGTGAGCCAATGACAATCGGTTTATATATGCAGCCACCAATCAACAGCTGGAACCTAGGTTCTCTGCTGCACATGAACTTGCCTAGATAAAAATTTCAGCAAAGGATAACAAGAGAAATAAGCACATTAAATAATAGAAGTAAATTGGAAAGTTGTTTGAAATTGTATTCTCTATCTGAATCATGAAAGAAACATTTTAGGTTTCATGTCCCTTTTAAGCTGATCGTTGACTTTAGCAGTTAAATTACTGTTTCTCCTCCTTTCCCTCACTTGTTCCTCCTCTATGTTGATATGAAAATTGTGGTAGGAGAACAGGGAGTGACGTGCCAGAGAAAGGGGTTAAGGAAGGTATAGAAGCCATAACTAATCCCTGTTAGAAGCCATAGCTAATCAGCAATAGATTATTTGTATAAAAATATCATCTTCTTACCAGATAACTTTAAAGGAATACAGTGCCAGCTTCATAACAGGCTCCTACACTGCAGCTCATCATGTGCTCCACCCACGTCCTCCCTTCTCATTACAAAAGACCTTTACACTTATAATACCTTTACACTTATAATACAGTAATAAAATAAACACATTATAAATAAGTACCAGTAAATAAAAATTCATCTGAATACAGAGAGTAAGGCACCGCTGGTCTGTCCTCAGATTGCCGGACACATAACCAAGATGCCGTGGATAAATTATCGATGTGCCCAATTAGGGGCCCCACAATGAATTTAAAGATTTAAATTAGGGGGAGAAAGTGCAGCCTATACTCGGAACAATACAGTATATATATATCTCCATTATTAAAGTTATCCTTTGTAGCTCCAAAGGAGGCTGGCCCGCCTCACCCTTTTGAGAAAGCCGCACAGGCAAAACATGTCAAGGGTGGGAGGGATAGTTGTGGGGCTCTCTAATTTGTTTTAAATAATCTTAAACCTAACCTCAATACTATTATACTAAAACCGCTTAGCTAAATCTATTTGTTAGCCAATGCGTATGCTTGGTATTGTACTAGAACTGCTTAGCTAAATCTAATGTTGGCCAATAAGTTTGCTTGGTATTATACTAGAACCGCTTAGTTAGATCTAATGTTGGCCAATGCATTTGCTAAGTGTTAACAGAAGTTAGATTGCTGGGCACCAATAGAAGCAATCCAGCTTAGACTGGAACAAATGTTTTTTCACTAGCCCTCCATTGTACAGTATAGCAGCTGCAGCATAGCAGACTATTATTAGGAGTTGGAGAATCGAATGTACTCATTATGTTGCTTGATTAATATGTTGCAAACTAACGGCTAGATTTAGAGTTTTGTCGGTAACGACCCGCGTAGCTAACGCTGGCTTTTTTTCCCCCGCACCTTTTAAATACCGCTGGTATTTAGAGTTCACAGAAGGGCTGCGTTAGGCTCCAAAAAGGGAGCGTAGAGCATAATTTACCGCCACTGCAACTCTAACTTTGTTATTTTATTAGGGGGCTTAGAGTAGGTGTAATTAGTTTAACCTTTTAAAGCCGTTATGCCGTTCCATTCCGTCATAATTAGACTGGGCTTTAAAGCCGTTATGACGGAATGGAACGTCATAACTAACGGCTGTCCTGAAGCCTTCTGTGCTTCAGGGATTTAATCGCGGTCTGGAGGGCGTTCCTAGGATTGTAGGGACGCCCCCCAGATGCGATCCAATAATTGAAATCTCGCGATCGTATGCACGATCGCGTAGTTTCAATTTGTCTACATCGGAACAGTTGTTCCGATGTAGGCACTTTAACCCTGTCACGAAAGGGTTAAAACTGTTGTAATATTTTTCTAATGTTTGTAAATATTTTTTTATTTTTTGTAACTTAGTTCTTTTTTATTTTTTGTACTTTAGTTAGTTTATTTCATTGTATTTATTTGTAGGTATTTTATGTAATTAATTTATTGATAGTGTAGTGTTAGGTTTAATTGTAGGTAATTGTAGGTATTTTATTTAATTAATTTAATGATAGTATAGTGTTAGGTTTAGTTGTAACTTAAGTTAGGATTTATTTTACAGGTAATTTTGTAATTATTTTTACTAGGTAACTATTAAATAGTTATTAACTATTTAACCCCTTAACGACTGAGGACGTGCAGGGTACGTCCTCAGAAAAAAGGCAGTTAATGCCTGAGAACGTACCCTGCACGTCCTCAGTGTGGAAAGCAGCTGGAAGCGATCCTGCTCGCTTCCAGCTGCTTTCCGGTTATTGCAGTGATGCCTCGATATGGAGGCATCCTGCAATAACGTTTTTAAGTAATCCGGTGCAGAGAGAGCCACTCTGTGGCCCTCTCTGCACCGGAGATCGGTGGCTACCTGCGTTGGTGGGTGGGAGCCGGACCGGGAGGCGGGTGGCGGCCATCGATGGCCATGTGGATGTGAAGGGGGGCGGGATCGTGGGCGGGGGTGGCTGGGGGCGCGCACGGGCGCGCGTGCACGGGAGGGTGGGGGCGGGCGCGTGCACGGGGAGGGAGCGGGTGGGAACCGCTACACTACAGAAAATGGGAAATAAAAAATATATCAAATATGTCAAACAAAAATGTAAACAATAAGCAAGGTGGTGGGGGTTAGTCTGTGGGGGGGGGGGGGGGAAAGCTACACTACAGAAAAAAAACAAAAAAAACAAAAAAAAAGCATTTTTTTATTGTAAACTGGGTACTGGCAGACAGCTGCCAGTACCCAAGATGGCCCCCAATAAGGCAGAGGGGAGGGTTAGAGAGCGGTTTTGGGGGGGATCAGGGAGGTTGGGGGCTAAGGGGGGGATCCTACACAGTAGCATATGTAAATATGCTAAAAAAAAATTCATTTTTTTTTTTAAAAACCCTTTTATTTTAGTACTGGCAGACTTTCTGCCAGTACTTAAGATGGCGGGGACAATTGTGGGGTGGGGGAGGGAAGGGAGCTGTTTGGGAGGGATCAGGGGGTGGGATGTGTCAGATGGGAGGCTGATCTCTACACTAAAGCTAAAATTAACCCTGCAAGCTCACTACAAACTCCCTAATTAACCCTTTCACTGCTAGCCATAATACACGTGTGAGGCGCAACAGGATTTAGTGGCCTTCTAATTACCAGAAAGCAACGCCAAAGTCATATATGTCTGCTATTTCTGAACAAAGGGGATCCCAGACAAGCATTTACAACCATTTGTGCCATAATTGCACAAGCTGTTTGTAAATGATTTCAGTGAGAAACCTAAAATTGTGAAAAATTTTACGTTTTTTTTAATTTGATCGCATTTGGCGGTGAAATGGTGGCATGAAATATACCAAAATGTGCCTAGATCAATACTTGGGGTTGTCTACTACACTACACTAAAGCTAAAATTAACCCTACAAGCTCCCTAAAAGCTCCCTAATTAACCCCTTAACTGCTGGGCATGATACACTTGTGGTGCGCAGTGGCATTTAGCGGCCTTCTAATTACCAAAAAGCAACGCCAAAGCCATATATGTGTGCTATTTCTGAACAAAGGGGATCCCAGAGAAGAATTTACAACCATTTATGCCATAATTGCACAAGCTGTTTGTAAATGATTTCAGTGAGAAACCTAAAGTTTGTGAAAAAATTTGTGAAAAAGTGAACAATTTTTTGTATTTGATCGCATTTGGCGGTGAAATGGTGGTATGAAATATACCAAAATTGGCCTAGATCAATACTTTGGGATGTCTACAAAAAAAAAATATATACATGTCAAGGGATATTCAGGGATTCCTGAAAGATATCAGTGTTCTAATGTAACTAGCGCTAATTTTGGAAAAAAATGGTTTGGAAATAGCAAAGTGCTACTTATATTTATGGCCCTATAACTTGCAAAAAAAGCAAAGAACATGTAAACATTGGGTATTTCTAAACTCAGGACAAAATTTAGAAACTATTTAGCATGGGTGTTTTTTGGTGGTTTTAGATATGTAACAGATTTTGGGGGTCAAAGTTAGAAAAAGTGTGTTTTTTTCCATTTTTCCTCATATTTTATCATTTTTTTTATAGTAAATTATAAAATATGATGAAAATAATGGTATCTTTAGAAAGTCCATTTAATGGCGAGAAAAACGGTATATAATATGTGTGGGTACAGTAAATGACTAAGAAGAAAATTACAGCTAAACACAAACACCGCAAAAATGTAAAAATAGCCTTGGTCCCAAACGGACAGAAAATGGAAAAGTGCTCTGGTCACTAAGGGGTTAATAGCTATTGTACCTGGTTAAAATAAATACAAAGTTGCCTGTAAAATATATATTAATCCTAAAATAGCTACAATATAATTATAATTTATATTGTAGCTATATTAGGATTTATTTTACAGGTAAGTATTTAGCTTTAAATAGGAATAATTTATTTAATAAGAGTTCATTTATTTAGTTAGATTTAAATTATATTTAACTTAGGGGGGTGTTAGGGTTAGGGTTAGACTTAGCTTTAGGGGTTAATACATTTATTAGAGTAGCGGCGAGATCCGGTCGGCAGATTAGGGGTTAATAATTGTAGGTAGGTGGAGGCGATGTTGGGGGCGGCAGATTAGGGGTTAATAAATATAATATAGGGGTCGGCGGTGTAAGGGGCAGCAGATTAGGGGTACATAGGGATAATGTAGGTGGCAGCGGTGTGCGGTCGGCAGATTAGGGGTTAATAATTGTAGGTAAGGTAGCGGAGACGTTGGGGTGGCAGATTAGGGGTTAATAAATATTATGTAGGGGTCGGCGGTGTTAGGGGCAGCAGATTAGGGGTACATAGGGATAATGTAGGTTGAGGCGGTGTGCGGTCGGCAGATTAGGGGTTAAAAAAATTTAATAGAGTGGCGGCGATGTGGGTGGGCCTCGGTTTAGGGGTACATAGGTAGTTTATGGGTGTTAGTGTACTTTAGAGCACAGTAGTTAAGAGCTTTATGAACCGGTGTTAGCCCAGAAAGCTCTTAACTCCTGGCTTTTTGCTGCGGCTGGAGTTTTGTCGTTAGATTTCTAACGCTCACTTCAGCCACGACTCTAAATACCAGCGTTAGAAAGATCCCATTGAAAAGATAGGATACGCAAATGGCGTAGGGGGATCTGCGGTATGGAAAAGTCGCGGCTGGAAAGTAAGCGTTAGACCCTTTCCTGACTGACTCTAAATACCAGCGGTAGCCCAAAACCAGCGTTAGGAGCCTCTAACGCTGGTTTTGACGACTAACGCCAAACTCTAAATCTAGGCGTAAATACCTACTTGATCTGTAGTGTTCTGACATTGTTGCAAGTTTTGACACTTTTCTAGCAACTGCACATAACTGATTGTTTCTCCTCACTATTGGAGCTACGAAGGATAACTTCAATAATGGAGAGCTGAACCGATGCTTGTTTAACAAAGGCTAATACCAAGGCTCTCTGTTCCTTTAGTATTTAGCAAGCAATATATCCAGAAATATTTTTCTAGTCCTAATCCTTTACTCACGTAAGCACTGGTATTAAATACAATAAATTTAACAAAATATGATACAGTGCATATTCTAATTTTGGATGGGCCTAAACCTGCAGTAGCTTTGGCTACTATGTTACAATTTAGCCTATCCTAAATCTTAGGACAGCGGTGACTTTTTTTTTATATCATAGGTGATATGAGCCTTGATTAGTGTTTTTAATCTTTCACCCAAGATTTTAATAAATTAATAAAGATGTTATGTTTTAATCTATGCTTGTGAAAAAGTTACACTAAACACTACACAAACACAATATTACTCTTAGTGAGATGGAATAAAGAAAGTGCTATTTGTGTATTCTGTTGCAATTGGTGGACTCTTTACAACCAACTGTTTTTGTAAATATATATATATATATATATATATATATATATATATATATATATATATATATATATATACTGTATATATATTACACACACACATACATACATATTTAGATAGACATGTATGTGAATGTATCTCTATGTTAAAGCCCTTTGCAGCCCTCAAAACCTGAGTCCTCATATGTTTGAGCCCTTATAACTTTTTTATACAATTTTTTTTAAAATAATGTTTATCAGACAGTGTTAACATGAGTGTAACTATACTGTTAAATGTATTTTTTTATGTATTTAGTGCAACTTAATAGTCAAGCGTAAAAGCTCTGAAGTTGTGCTAATCAGGTGCGTGTTAAATTCAATTGCGCTCATTCGAATGTGTTTACTTTCAACTACGTGCGCTACTTCTGACTCGCACAAAGAGCCGCGATATTCCCTTTATCACTCGTAATCTAGCCCTATGTATGGTAACTGTACATGTGTTTATCATAGTTATTATTATAAACATTTAGTCTGTCAGGAAGCATTTATGATTTTTATTGTCCAATATTATTGCACACAGCTTTCAAACTATATCCCAGGAGATTTCTTTGTATCTAGTCACAAAAATGTTGTGATGTACATGGAAACAAGGCAAGCCAAAGGGTGAAATGAGGATAGAACTTTATGCCAGTGCAACAATCTGCAGAAAACGAAGGGCTAGATTACAAGTGGAGGTTAAATTATTGTGCGCCTGCAAACGGGCAAATTCATCCATTTGCAGGCGCGCAATAATTAACCAGCCAATACAAGTGGCTGGTTATTGCTACCATTAGCTCGCTGTAGCAATTAGCGCTCAGAAAATTAACCAGAGATCCGATCTCTGGTTAATTCTCTAAAAGTGCCTCAAATGCCCTCAAAATGGGGCATTATAGTTTATTTTTATATATATATATATATATATATATATATATATATATATATATATATATATATATATATATATATATATATATATATATATTAAAAAAGTAGCTTTTTTTTAAATAAAAAACAACTGCACTAGGCAGTTTTGGGGTCTAAAGTTGGTGGGAGTGGGGTGTTAGAAAAAAAAAAAGGCACTGAAAAGTGCCTTTACTTTGTGGTCTATGGGAACTGTGTGTTCCCAGTAAATATATACTGTGTATATATTATATATTATATATATATATATATATATATATATATATATATATATATATATATATATATATATATATACTTATATACACATATATATATATATAGATATGTGTTAATATGTGTATATACATATATATGGTTATCAGTGTGTGTATATATATATATATATATATATATATATATATATATATATATTTACAAATGCTGTTATCTCTGCGCTACTTACCTTCACTGCGCTTAGATTCTGATGCTGTCTCTGAGGCTCCTATGTTGGAAACTATGGAAGCGCACTCTCATGAGCACAATGCTTCGCAGCAATGAGAACGCAAGCTCATGTTTGCATTGCTGTAAACTTGTAATACCAGCGCACATTAGCGCTGCACTTGTAAACTCGCCCTAAGGGGCTGTAGCGGATCATGTCCGCCCGACATTGATAAATGCCGACAGCATACGCATTTATCATTGCTCAAGCATTTCATGTGAAATGCTTGTGCAATACCGTATCCGATCAGGATGATTGCTGTCCGCCACCTCAGAGGTGGCGGACGAGTTAAGGAGCAGCGGTCTTAAGACCGCTGCTTCTTAACTTATGTTTCAGGGGAACCTGAAACTACGGGGGTAGATAGCAGCATCCGCTGCTTGATACCCCTATATGTACACTGTAAAGAGCTGTCCAAGGCTGTAAAGCTGATGTGCCAGATTGGTTTTGTGCACATTACACTTTATTTATAGCAGTCTAGGGATCTTAAATGGACATGAAATATAAAAATGCTTAAAGGGCCATAATTGTTAAAAAAAAAATATAGCATGCTCCAATTTGTAAGATCATTATTATTATTATCAGGTATTTGTAGAGTGCCAACAGATTCCGCACCGCTGTAAACATAGTCAGTGTACAGGATAGCTTTTGTAGGGAGAGGGCCCTGCCGAGAGTTTCACTGTTGTAGTCGGCTCTTATGAAGGCGATCTGCAAACAGCTGGGCTCATAGGCTTACATTCTAAGGGGTTCAAGGGGAAAGCAATGGAGTTAGGAAAGGTTAGTGTTGGTTGTAAGCATCCCTGAATAGTAGAGTTTTTAGGGAGCGCTTGAAGCTGTTAAAACTAGGGGAGAGTCTTGTGTGGAGCGAGGCAGGGAGTTCCACAAGATGGGGGCCAGTCTGGAGAAGTCCTGTAAACGGGAATGTGAGGAAGTAACAAGAGAGGAGGAGATCCTGAGCTGATCGAAGGGAACGGGAGGGAGAGTATCTGGAGACAAGTTCTGAAATGTAGGGGGGAGCATCATGTAATTTTAAGACTATCGACCCTGCACTACTGTGTGTTTAATCCTCACAAAGGGGTTAAACACACAGTAGAAGTATTTCTAAGCACCTGCAGATAACTGCTGATTGTGAGTTGAAACCGCAGCTGATCCCATCAGCAGCGCTAGTTACTCAGCTGAATCATGCAGCTAGTTCGGCTGATTAATCAGCATCAGTTTCTGCTCGGGACGGGACCAGCAGTGCTCAGCGAGTCCCAAACGATATTTCTTTGTTGGGTTTAAACACACAACAGCGTAGGATTGATAATCTTAAAATGTGTCATGCCTCTGTCCTGCACAGTGTGAGACGGGACCTCCCTCCCACTATAACAGCTGCCCACAAGTTCACTAACCTCCCTGTCCAGTAGAGCTTCTGGGAAATGTTGGGAGCTATGTGATAGGAGTAATATTAAATGGTCATGTAACTTGTTTACCATAACAGGACCTTTATTTCTCTATTTCTTCTTCATTATCTATATTGACCTGAATCTTATATTAAAGGGACAGTAAAGTCATAATTCGACATTTATGATTTAGATAGAGCATACAATTTTAAACAACTTTCCACTTTACTTCTATTATTTTATTTGCTTCTTTCTCTTGTTAGTCTTTGCTGAAAGTTTATCTAGGTAAGCTCAGGTGCAGGAAAGAACCTTGGTTCTAGCTGCTGATTGGTGGCTGCATATATATACTGATTGTCATTGGCTCACCCATGTGTTCAGTTACAAACCAGTAGTGCATTGCTGCTCCTTCAACAAAGGATATCAAGAGAATGAAGCACATTTGGTAATAGAAGTAAACAGAAAAGTTGTTTAAAATTGTATATTCTACTTAAATCATGAAAGACAATTTTTGAGTTTCATGTCCCTTTAAGGTCAGATTTTTATGCAATGATTTAAAAGCATTGTAGGACGGAAACCACGGTGCTTACCTGCAGATGCTGTGATGCCCCTCCCTTCCTCTGGTGCTCCTTTCTAGCCCTATCTGTCAGCCATCCCATTGTTTATATTATTTGTACCACCCCAATAATGAGCAGGCTGCAGTGAATGTGCACAGTGGGGCAGGTGGACCAGCATCTGATTGGCTGTACTGCACTTTTTTAAGAAGTAAAAAAAGTCTCTGAAAGTGAAAGTTGGTTGAAAGTTTTATTATGTATTACTAGCGATGATCTCTTTATAAAATCCATATAAGCCACAACTACAGGTCTACCGTGGTCTATCACTTTATTTATGTAATAAATCTAAAAACAAAACAAGGGTAAAACCGTGTTACCTCAGATCATGTCACATGTTTGTCCTTATTTAGGAAACTAACAGTTTACATTTATTATCTGAATACATCACAAATGGGAAGCCACTATTCTGCATAGGGCCACATATGGGGTAGATTGTCAGAAGGGTTGTACAATATTTTTAGCCCTTATATAATACCTGCTTCAAAAGTGTTTTAATCTACTGCATGCATAAGATACAATGGATTGAATGGACATAAAACAAACTTAAAGGGACATTAAATCCAAATATTTTCTTTCATTATTCAGATAGAGAATACAATTTTAAACAAAATTCCAATTTACTTCTATTTTGCTTTATTCTTTAGATATCATTTGTTGAAGAGATAGCAATGCACATGTACGAGTCAATCACACAAGGCATCTATGTGCAGCCACCAATTAGCAGATACATAGTCTATTTAGATATGGTTTCCAGCAAAGGATAGCAAGACAATGAAGCAAATTAGATATTAGAAGTGAATTAGAAAGTTGTGTAAAATTGCATGCTCTTTCAACATCATACATTTTTTTAGGGTTTCATATCCCTTTTATTCTTGACTCCCATAAATAAAATGTATTAAAGCAAAAATATTGTTTACAGTATACAGGGAGTGCAGAATTATTAGGCAAGTTGTATTTTTGAGGATTAATTTTATTATTGAACAACAACCATGTTCTCAATGAACACAAAAAACTCATTAATATCAAAGCTGAATGGTTTTGGAAGTAGTTTTTAGTTTGTTTTTAGTTATAGCTATTTTAGGGGGATATCTGTGTGTGCAGGTGACTATTACTGTGCATAATTATTAGGCAACTTAACAAAAAACAAATATATACCCATTTCAATTATTTATTTTTACCAGTGAAACCAATATAACATCTCAACATTCACAAATATACATTTCTGACATTCAAAAACAAAACAAAAACAAATCAGTGACCAATATAGCCACCTTTCTTTGCAAGGACACTCAAAAGCCTGCCATCCATGGATTCTGTCAGTGTTTTGATCTGTTCACCATCAACATTGCGTGCAGCAGCAACCACAGCCTCCCAGACACTGTTCAGAGAGGTGTACTGTTTTCCCTCCTTGTAAATCTCACATTTGATGATGGACCACAGGTTCTCAATGGGGGTCAGATCAGGTGAACAAGGAGGCCATGTCATTAGATTTTCTTCTTTTATACCCTTTCTTGCCAGCCACGCTGTGGAGTACTTGGACGCGTGTGATGGAGCATTGTCCTGCATGAAAATCATGTTTTTCTTGAAGGATGCAGACTTCTTCCTGTACCACTGCTTGAAGAAGGTGTCTTCCAGAAACTGGTAGTAGGACTGGGAGTTGAGCTTGACTCCATCCTCAACCCGAAAAGGCCCCACAAGCTCATCTTTGATGATACCAGCCCAAACCAGTACTCCACCTCCACCTTGCTGGCGTCTGAGTCAGACTGGAGCTCTCTGCCCTTTACCAATCCAGCCACGGGCCCATCCATCTGGCCCATCAAGACTCACTCTCATTTCATCAGTCCATAAAACCTTAGAAAAATCAGTCTTGAGATATTTCTTGGCCCAGTCTTGACGTTTCAGCTTGTGTGTCTTGTTCAGTGGTGGTCGTCTTTCAGCCTTTCTTACCTTGGCCATGTCTCTGAGTATTGCACACCTTGTGCTTTTGGGCACTCCAGTGATGTTGCAGCTCTGAAATATGGCCAAACTGGTGGCAAGTGGCATCTTGGCAGCTGCACGCTTGACTTTTCTCAGTTCATGGGCAGTTATTTTGCGCCTTGGTTTTTCCACACGCTTCTTGCGACCCTGTTGACTATTTTGAATGAAACGCTTGATTGTTCGATGATCACGCTTCAGAAGCTTTGCAATTTTTAGAGTGCTGCATCCCTCTGCAAGATATCTCACTATTTTTGACTTTTCTGAGCCTGTCAAGTCCTTCTTTTGACCCATTTTGCCAAAGGAAAGGAAGTTGCCTAATAATTATGCACACCTGATATAGGGTGTTGATGTCATTAGACCACACCCCTTCTCATTACAGAGATGCACATCACCTAATATGCTTAATTGATAGTAGGCTTTCGAGCCTATACAGCTTGGAGAAAGACAACATGCATAAAGAGGATGATGTGGTCAAAATACTCATTTGCCTAATAATTCTGCACTCCCTGTATAGCAAAATTAGGATTGTATATATCAAACATATGAAAAAACAGTATTTCATTTTTTTAATTCTAAATTGTTTACATGAAACAAGGTTAATTTAAGCTGTTTCCACTGATTTTATATTTCTACACAACTCATCCTTGGGACACATCCTTACAAGCTATTGGTGGACTGTGACAGACCCTTAGAAGCATAAAAAAAGTATTTCTTCTCAGGCATTGCTATACATTTTAAAATACCCTTTTAAAGATGCAAAAAAGGGAAAACCACTTTAAAGGGGAATCAAATTCAACATAGAAAAACAGAAATCCATTTGAAGTGCATGTTTTTGTGCAACTGTTACTAAATAATTATAATGTTAATTTTATTAATGGACAGTAACACAGCTTAATTAGCAAACAAATATAGTTTTATTTAAAGGGAAACTGTACTGTAAAATGAGTTTCCTCTTAATCCAAAGGACTTTTTATACCTACTGAAAGTATTAAATGTATGGGAATTGTTCCTTTATGCTTATTTTTATATTTAAAATAGCTTGTTTTGCCCATTAAAACCTACTGTTCTCAAGGACATGTCCATATAAGGGCAAGATTATAAGTGGCGCACTAACTGTTGCGCGTAAACTAAAGGGGTTTATCACATTTATTTGCGTGTGTCAGAAGTAGCGTGCGTATTACAGGTTGAAAGGAAACGCCTTTGCACTAGTGCAATTGAATGTAACGCATGTCGGGATAGTACAACTTCAAAGCTCTGGTTAACTGTTATGCTTGACTAAAAAGCATCAAAAATATATTTAAAAGTACAGTTAAAATCATAACAATGCTATCTAATAAAAATTATTTTAAAACAAATTGCATAAAAAAAGGGCTCAAAGATATGAGGTCTCAGGTGTTAGAAATAAAAGGACTGCAAAGGGCTTTAAAGGGACAGTATACTGCAAGATTGTTTTTCCCTTAAGTGTTCCAATTACTTTTTTACCAACAGCAGAGTAGATAATGTATGAGAATTAACTTTTTAAGGTTTATTTGTGTATATGAATTAGATGATTTTGTGTTTTGAAGCCACAACCTAATAAAATTGGTTGAGCTTGTAGGTATAATCAGATCTTGTTACTTAATCACATTTGCCTAGATTACGAGTTTTGCGTTATGGTGCGGATACGGCTATTACCACTAAAAAATTGGCCATTGTGCTGGAATGGCCGGCAATGCATATTACGAGCCGCGGCAGAATAGCTATACCACAAGCATTTTAGCCTGTAACGCAACGTCCATTCTGCACTCAAAAAAATGAAGTTACAGGTTGTGCGGTCCGGCTAAAATGCTTTTGTTACAGCCTATACCTACAGGAGCCATGCCGCCATCTAGTAGTAGTAATCCAGTAGTTATGGATTTTGCAAAACAAAAATGTTTCAGAAAACTCATAACTAAAATGTTACAAAGTACACTAACACCCATAAACTACATATTAACCCCATAAACCGCCATCCACCCGCATTGCAAACACTATATTAAACCTATTAACCCCTAATCCACTGCCCACCCACATTGCGACTATTAAATAAACCTATTAACCCCTAATCCACTGCCCACCCACATCGCCAACACTAAATAAACCTATTAACCCCTAATCCGCCACACATTCACATCGCCAACACTAAATAAATCTAGTAACCCCTAAAACGCCGCCCCCGACATCGCCAACACTAAATAAACCTATTAACCCCTAAACTGCCGGGCCCCCACATCACAACTAATAAATAAACCTATTAAACCCTAAACCGCCAGACCCCCACTTTGAAACTAATAAATAAACTTATTAACCCCTAAAACGCTGGACCTCCACATCGCAAAACACTAAATTACAATATACAATATAATTTATCTTAAAATAAATAAAAACTTAACTATGAAATAAAAAAAACGAACATTAAACTATAAATTAACCTAAATTACTATTTTAAAAAAAAACAAAAACAACCAATTAAAAAAAACCGAAATTACAAATTAAAAAAAAAACCTAATACTATGAAAAAAATAATAAACACTAAATTTCGAAAAATAAAAACCTCTAAGATTACAAAAAATAATAAACGAAATAATCAAAAATAAAAACAATTACATCTAATCTAATTGCCCTATAAAAATAAAAAACACCCCCCTAACCTACAATAAACTACCAATAGCCCTTAAAATGGCCTTTTGTAGGGCACTGCCCTGAAGCAATCAGCTCTTTTATCTAGAAAAAAAATACAAAGTCTCCCCAACAGTAAAACCTCCTCACCCAACCAACCCCCCAAAATGAAAAACCTAAGCTACCTATTGCCCCTAAAGGGGCATTTGAATGGGCATTCAGCTCTTTTTACTGCCCTTACTAGGGCATTCAGCTCTTTTACAAGCCCAAAGCCCAAATCTAAAAAAAAAAAAAACCTACAAAAAACAACACTAACCCCATAAAATCTACTCATGGTTCCTGAAGTCCGGACATTCATCTCCATCCAGGCGGCGAGAAGTCTTTATCCAAGCGGCGACAACTCTATCCATCGCGGGGGCATCTTCTATCTTTATCCCGGCGGCACGGAGCTATCCAGGACCGGCAATGACATCCTACGTGGAGCATCCTCTTCTGTCATGATCCAGCCTAGAATTGAACCTGGGACCTGTTTCTATTTCTGCTGCTGTTCTTTCCCAGCCTACTGACTTACCTCTTCACCATCAGATGGCTTCGTCACAGGCTGAATATTGGTTTTCTGATTGCTGCAACTTTGGCTCTCTGGCTCCACCTGTCTACCAGCTATAACAAATCATATAATCAGCAGCCTGCTATATTCGGCGGTTTACTTTCAGTTCTGGTCCTTGACATTGAGTGTTGCACTCTGACAGAGCCTTTGGTCCAGATTCCTGTCTGAATACAGATTTGTTTTTTCTGGTGCCTGATTTCTGCTTCATTTTGAGACTACTCTTCTGGATTTTCCCTTGGCACTTTGTTTTGTATCTGGACTGATTTCCTGGCAATTGACCTTGGCTAATTCTCTGATATTTCCTAAGGACTGCCTCAGGTACTTTTGCTTGCTTGTTACCTGCTACTACAGAGTTCCAGCCTGCAGTCTATGCAAGTATCCTGCCTGTTATTACAAAGATCTGCATTCCTATCTGTTACTACAAAGTTACCAGTCTACAGCCTATGCAAGTATCCTGCCTGTTATTACAAAGATCTGCATTCCTGTGTCTTACTACAAAGTTACCAGTCTACAGCCTATGCAAGTATCCTGCCTGTTATTACAAAGATCTGCATTCCTGTGTCTTACTACAAAGTTACCAGTCTACAGCCTATGCAAGTATCCTGCCTGTTATTACAAATTTACCTGATTACAGCATCTCTTCATAGCCTGCCTGTTACTGACAAGTTTTGGTCTACAGCATATCTACGTATCCTGCCTGCTACTGCCAAGTTTCTTGTCTACAGTTTATTTCGATTTTTGCCTGCTTTAAGACTGTCTGAAACAAGTTACTTTGTATTATTGTCTGCACAGAGGCTTTGCCTTTTATCTAGTTTGCATCTCTCTGCATTACTAATTAACCTATCAATAAAACCTTCACCTTTTATTTCCTAAAATCTTTGTACCAGTTTAATTATGCCAAAAAGGAAAGACTCACACAGACAAAACACAACTTTAACTCCAGAACCTGACACCTCTGCACAACAGCTTCCAACACCTGAACCTGCTCCCTTGAAGAGCGTGACATCTTCATACGATCACTGCCATACACTGAAGTTGAATGCAAGGTACCCGTTAAAAAATGGCATACCTTGCATTCCTATTGGCTGATTTGATTCTTCAAATTCAAATCAGCCAATAGGATGAGAGCTACTGAAATCCTATTGGCTATTCAAATCAGTTTTTATTTATTTTAAGATTGTTATATTGTAAGTTTTAATTTAAAGTTAGCGGGTGTTAGGTTTTGGGGTTAATAATTTAATTTAGTGTTTTACGATGTTGGGGTCCGGCGGATTAGGGGTTAATAACTTTTATTGCAGGTGTTAGATTTTTTTCTAACACTCTCTCCCCATCGATGTCTATGGGGGAATGCGTGCACGAGCACGTAAACTCAGCCCTTGGCTTTTATGTGGTATGGAGCTTAACGCACAATAACACACAGCACAAGGAGGTTTTTCAGTAACTCGTAATGGTAGCGCTATGGAAAGTGCTCATTTTATTGCTATTATCTATAGCTTGGACCTAAGGCCAGAAGCTTTTCAGAATAGGTGGGGATATAACATGTTAAATAAACTATTTCAAATGCCAATATAAGGGTAAAGGAGCTGCTTGTAAACTATTTAAAGGGACACTCAGGTTTTATTAAATTTTCATGATTCAGATACAGCATGTAATTTTAAACAACTTTCCAATTTATTTCCATTAAAAAAAATGCGCGCAGTCTTTTATATTTACACTTTTTTGAGTCACCAGCTCCTACTGAGCATGTGCAAGAACTCAAACTATACATATATGCATTTGTGATTGGCTGATTGCTATCACATGGTACAGGGGGAGTGGAAATATACATAACTTTGAAATGTGTTAGAAAAGAATCTACTACTCATTTGAAATTCAGAGTAAATGCTATTGTATTGTCTTGTTATCTTGCATTTGTTGATTATGAAAATCTATTGTGTTTACTGGTCCTTTAATACACTCCAGCAGGTAAAGTGGATCATTGGGAACAAATTAAAGGGGAAACATTTTTGAGTAAACTGTCCCTTTAACATAGAGATACATACATGTGTATTTATGTTTTATATGTGTATCTGTTGATTTACATTCCAATGTTGTTCACATAGGGGAATATGTTATTAGTATTTTTAAATTGATATTATAGAGATGTTCAGTAGCCATTGGTGTAAATTTAATGGTAGCAAGTGAAAGTTAGTGAGTGAATGTTGAATCAACATTTACTCACAGTCCGAAGTCTGGTACTGGCGTGTTGTAAGTAGCAAAGTTAACACATTTGCAGAATGTACATTCCTATTGCAGCATTGACAAACACACATTTTGGACTATGTGTTAAACATATTATCTGAAGAGATATTATATATCCTAGAAAGGGCAAGGGTTCTCCAGGGCTATATGAACATCATTAGTGCTTAGATTATTACTTCTGAGAGGGTAAACAGGGGATGAGAGAGAGATTGGAGAGGAAAAGTAAAAGTGGAGAAGATAGCTTAAAGGGACATAATAGTCATATGCTAAATCACTTGAAACTGATGCTGTATAACTGTAAAAAGCTGACAGTAAAATATCACCTGAGCCTCTCTATGTAAAAAAGGAAGATATTTTACATCACAATCTCCTCAGCTCAGCAGAGTAAGTTCTGTGTAAAAAGTTATACTTAGCTGCTCCCAGCTGCAGGTAAAAAAAAAGAAAACAAAATGAACAGCAGTCAATCAGCATCAACAGTGCTGAGATCATGAACTCTTTTACTGTGATCTCATGAGATTTCATAGTAAACTTCCTTAAACTGAATAAGGAAATAATATTAGTATGCACGTAAACTCACTCCCTTAGCTGTCCCGGGACATTTGCTGCTTAGAAGTCCTTTACAATGGGATGTGGCTACTGAGGAACTTTTGAGGTAAAATATCTTTCTTTTTTACATAGAGATGTTCAGGTGATATTTTCTAGTCAGCTTTTTACAGCTATGCTGCATTTTAACATTTGGGTATCATGGCCCTTTAAGAGAGAGTGGAGAAAAAAAAGAAAGAATAAAAAAATATGAGTGAGGGGGGAGTGTACAGAGAAGATATGGCCTAAGAGATAATGTAGAGGGTAAAAAGAGAGTTTGAAGAGAGGAGGGAGGGGAGAAAGAAGGGAGAGATCATAATTGGTAAAAAAAAAAAATCTCCAGGACTGCTGAAACCTTCCATGACTGTCAGCACTCTCTTTTTCCTCTCTCTCACTTCAACAACTTTCTATTTCTATCCAGCTGTTTTACCAAGAACCACCAAGTTGATGTTGCTAACTGCTATCCACTTCTTTTTGTTAATCTATTACTGTATGTAGCATTATTTAATTTTTAAGGTATAAAATATTTTTTTTTTTATTAAAAATGACTGCACAATAATGTGTTCACAATGGCTAAACATATGCAAAGAGAGGGGGTAGTAGTGGGTGTGGTGTGGGAAGGTAGTGGGTAGGATCAGAAGTGAGAGTAACAGTTTGGCCTGGTGCTTACAACCTGGTATAAATATATATTTTACCAAAAACCCCATATATATTTTTGTTTGGGATGCTGTTATTGTGAGACCTAGCTCTACACACTTGGTGGTTGGTTGAGTAACGTATCCCTTACGGAGCACCAGCAGGTGAGGGGTGTGTGTTTATCCTCCTATGGGAACACGTTGTTTTTGGCAGTAGCGAAGGTGAGTGAGTTGGGTCTTTTACAGTTTATTCTTTAGTTTGTCTGTTTCATTGATTTACATGAGCTCAAAAGATGGAATCCTTTGCCTAGTAGCACAATTTTTTTTTTTGTTGATATATAAGATTATTTATACTTTGTATTTTACACACGCTGTCTTTTTATTGGTAGACCGGTTGGGGAGGGCCTCACGGGCCTATTTAAGTTTTGTTTGTATCATATTGGATTGTCAGAGGAAGGAGTTTGTTTACTCCGAAACGGCACACGCTTGAAATAAAATTCTACTATTTAAGTTATTGCTGACTTAAGACCAGTGAGTGCTTTTCTGTTGTGCTTGGACTGTGTTCTTTTAATATAGCACCCTGGCAGTTGTGGAACATTTGGCGAGAGTGCATATACAATGCTATTTATATATATATATATATATATATATATATATATATATATATATATATATATATGTGTGTGTGTGTGTGTTTAAGAATAAATAGAAACTATTATGCTGTGTGGAAATATGAAATATTAATATTTCACATTGGAATGTGAAATATGAATTCATGTTGAGTTAGCACACTTGAGAAAGTGTGATTGGGTGTTGAGTGTTTTGTTCCACTTTTCAAGCTCCATTGAAGTCTAGGGGGTCAATTTATCAAAGTGTCAATCTCAGTGCATTCGCCGGCATCAATACGCTCACAAGGCATTCGCCGGCACCAATACGCTTGCAAGACATCGCTGACGCTGATCTGAATATGATACCCTTATTTATAAAAAAACCCTGTCAAGTACACTACGAAGAGCATCGGACTGTTAACTAACAGTCATCAATGATGCGGTTATTCGGCTTTTTCCCAACTTTATTTATACCATTTCATTACTGTCCATGAACAAGCGCATTTCTCTAAAGATAATCTTTTCTTTTTCTTTTTTTTTTTTAAATGATTTTTATTGAATAAAGAACAGGTATTACATAATAAGAGAATACATGTAAATAATATAACAGTGTGAATCAAGGACTGTAAACATGGATATGGATATGCATATCTGGATATTGACCCAGGGTTCAATCATGTAATGTTCAAAACTCGAAACCAAAATTTTTGCATTTTGTTAATACATGGTATTATTAAGTATCTTACAGAAGTAAATACTGAGTGGAACAAAGATCTAGTAGAGAACATAGGTTGTTGAGAAGAGTAATCTAACAGGGAATAGGGTGGGTTAGGGGGAGAGAGAAGAAGAGGAAGGAGAGAAAGAGGGAGAGGAGAAAAAAAAAGAATCTTAACCCCAAATGATCTAGAGTTTTAAAGTTTATCTATTTGTTTCCATACAGCCCATATCTGCGAGTGTAGTAGTGGCTTATTGTGTTGAGTGAAAATTGGGTCTTCCATGAGTTCTAGGTAGGTCATTATTTTAACTACCTCACCCCAGGTAGGGAGCGTCTTGTTTCCAAAGCCTAGCTATCGACAGTTTTGCTACCATGAGTAAATATATGCTAAGGAGGTCAGTCGAGGTTGAAGAAATCTTGATATCTAAATGAAAGAGAATGGTTTGTGGGGTATTCTGTAGAAGGGGGTCTAGCTTAGTACATTTGTATGAGATCTCAGTCCAGAAAGGCTGCAGTGCGGGACATTCCCACCATATATGGGCCAGCGATCCCACCAACCCACACCCTCTCCAACACAGCGGGAAATTTAGGGGAGAAATTTTGAAAAGCCTGAGAGGTGTGAGATGCCACTGTGTGCATACTTTAATATATAATTCTAGTAGGGTAATACAATGAAGATCTTGACTGGTAAGTGCAACAGCTCTGGACCACTCACCTTTCTCTGCATGGAATTGAAGGGCTCTCTCCCAAGCCATGATGTAGGCTGATTTATAAAAGGTGGGGGGTTTAAAAAAAATCTCTGTAAGAAATCAATAGCGCTCTGGGAACCTTGATGTTATTAGCCCATCTTTTCTCCCAGTTGGTAGGTTCACGCAGCGGTTGATCAAGAAAACCCTACGATCTCAGCAAACTGTGGAGTCTCCAGAATTCAAACCATAATAGTTGTGGTGGGTTACATATAGAGTAGAACTGCAATGTCGTAATGAAGTGCCCGTTAGGAAACAGGTCGGCTATGTAATTTATACCAGAGTCTTGCCATAAAACCGGGTGAGAGTCCTTAAGGGCTGTGAGAAGGCTTGCAAGAGAATGAGCGGGGGAAGAATGAGGAGCTATTTGTGGCAACAAGCAGATTCTATCCCACAAGCAAAGAGCATGTAAGATAATGATGTTTTGGATCTTGAAAGAGGATCTAACATGTTTAGTTAGCCATATAAGATCCAATAACATGAGTGAGCTAGGTAGTGTCGCTTGTTCTAGAATCTTCCATTTGCTATTACAGGATTCCGTATTCCAAGAGAGAATATGGGCTAGCCTTGAAGCCTCATGATAAAAGGTTAAGTTGGGGTCGCCTGTGCCCCCATTAAGAAGCGGTTGTTGCATTATTCTCGTGGCTACTCTGGGGTGTTTGTTCCTCCAGATATATCTATTACAAACCAGTTGAAATTTACCTATGAGAGATTTAGGTACGGAGATGGGAAGTGAACGGAAGAGGTATGTGAGTTTGGGGAGCAGTACCACCTTGAGCGCTGCTATGCGACCCATCCAAGAGATGCAAGGAACACTCCACTTGTCAGCACTTTTTTGAAAGTGTTGAAGAAGGCGGTAGAAATTAGACTCAATAATAGTAGAAATGTTACAAGAAAGGAATACTCCTAGTTGCTTGAGTCTTTGCTGAGACCAATTAAAAGCATATGTTCTTTTGAGTTCTACAAGTTCTCCATCTGATATATTAATGACATAAGCATCGGTCTTGCCAACATTGAGTTTGTAAAAGCTAATTTGGCCAAAATGATGAAGTAAGTTAAAAAGGACAGGGAGGGAACGAGTAGGGTTCCCTAAAAATATAGTCAAATCATCTGCAAATAGCGCAGTTTTTTGCGTCGTCCCTGAATCATTTATTTTCCAAGAAATAGCTACATTTATACCTCAACAAACAATATCTCATAGAAAGTTATTTTTATATTTATTTGTTATACAAAAAAATCTGTTATATGATACTTTCACATAAATGTGTATTTGTATTTCTAGGAGTCATGATATGCTTTTATCTCATATTTTTTTATAAATGATTATTGATGCTAAAATTTGTACATATATCTTTGCACATACGTGTGTGTATGTATATGTGTATATATATATATATATATATATATATATATATATATATATATATATATATATATATATATATATATATATATATATATGCGTGTGTTATGTCAGAAATCTTTTGCAAACATATTTACGTGTCCCTAAAATCCTTTTCTTGTTCTAAACAATGTTGTCTTTCATATCTCTGTGTTTATTTATACCACTATATGTATATAGTGTAAATTTATTATTATTCTGAGCAGGAAAAATTGCAAATATAACATGTAATCAGGGTATCCTATGTATTTATTTGCAATCAATGGATATTTTAAGAGCTGGGCCAGTTTTCTCTCTGTATCTGTGTGACCCCTCCTGATTGCAATCTATTTTTGAATACCACCCCTTCACAGGTGTTCTAAAATGGGCTGGCATATTACATGACATTTTTTACTGAAAAATAAAGTCAAGAGAAGGAAAAAATACACTGAAAATAGTATGACAGTAAAGAGGTGATTTTAATTTCTACTGTATCTGAATCATGACAGTTTAATGTTAGGTGGGCTATCCCTTTGAGCTATCAGCTTAAGATTATATTGAATCAAACATCAATTCGAATTTTAAAATCCTTTTCTAAAATATTACACTGTGTGTCCTAATGTCATCATCAATGTTTATCTTTAATTCTAAATTCACATATACATACTTTCAAAGTATAATGCACTATGTAACACTTATAAGTTCTGATGAGTGATCAATGACACAAGTATCGAGTATTTTGATTCGTTAGTGATAGTTTAAAATGTATATTTGAATCAGATTGGCTGATGTCATAAATCATGTGATTATGCATATTCCAAAATGCACTAGTGTGTGGGTTGTTTAGGAGTTTGCATCATAATTGGTGCGAAATGTGTTGCGTCAAAATTGGTGTGAAGTGGAGAGTGTGACTTGTATTACATGGCTTAAACATGGTGCACACAGATTTTTCACAAAAAATAAAAAGGAAGTTAGTTATATTATGTTGTGTATTTATTTCATTTTTATCTCTATCTATGAGTCCGACAAGTTTGGGGCAAAACTTTTCAACAAATTTGTAGAAATAATATTGTCCCCTGGCTTTGTAATGAGAGACAAAATTGTAGCATAATCCATAAGTAGTAATGTATTTTTCATTTTTATCCCTATATCTACTAGTGCACCAAATGTGTAGCAATAATATTGTTTGATTTAGAAAGGGTATACAATATTAATAGAGTTTCTAATTTACTTTTATTATGTAATATACTTCATTCTCTTGCAGCATCGAACATAAGCTTTCTCTGTTTTCAGACTCCCATTGAGTTCTATAGCATCCACGACCTCAAGGGTGGTGGATTGAAAACTAGGTACACTGCGTTGGAATAGATGAGAGCGTACCTGTTAAATGTTTAATCAATTAGGAAAATGTTCAAATAGAGTAGAATCTGAATTCGAAACATCTGTAATGACGCAAGCATCGATCTGAGTTGGATTGAGATTGCAGGATCGTATACTAAGTCACAAATTTCAACATTTGCCAATATTGACGCTTTGATAACTACGGCGGATCAATCTCGCAACAAATAAGATGCGGAATTCAAGCGTATTTTCAGTTGCCGCTTTGATAAATAGACCCCCATGGGGGAATACGTTAGCGCGGTTGCAATAATATAAGTTTCGGGTTAGTTTTGTGGGAAAACATTTTCCTTTCAACTTACGCCCATTACCCGAAGCACACAAAAAGCTTACTTCCAGCGGCGATAAATATCGCTCCACTTGTAATATAGCCCTAAATGGGCTATGTGTGCAAGTAAAGACCTGTATCTCTGTCGAAGCACACATCCTAATAGTTAGGCATTGAAATTCTAGTTTTGCCTAGGAGGGTGTTCAATGAGCAGAACTAGCTATTTCAGATACAAAATCTCTCTTGCCCCACACTGGAATTTTAACATGTATTGTTGTCTCCAGTTTAGATAGCCTGTCTACAGAGAATACATCTGTATGCATTTTTTTCCGTATAGGTGGTGGTTTTAACAGACAAATGTGGCTATTTCTAATAACAAAATAAATTTAGAGGACCTGTTTGCAAACAGTTAAATATCTCCAGCAGGTACAATGTCCCACTTAGGTAGGAACATACAGTTTTAAACACACATGCTTTCCCCCTCCCCCAGAGTGATTTGAGACCTGAGGGAATAGTGCAGTTATCCTGAGATTATCTGTGTATAGGACTGTGCTACAAGGAGTCTCACATTTCACTTTAGAGAAGTCTCTGATTGACCACATCAAAATGAGAACTCAATAACAAATTCTATCAGGCTTATTTAAGGGGTATATCCCTACCCTTCTCGTAATATTATATTTTGCTACCAAAATGCGAGTTTTAAATTATTTAAACATTTTTGAGCCAGATGAGGAGTGGAGCGCAAATGAAGGCTCCTGCTTTAGCGTTAAATTGTGCTAGAAGTAAGATTTTGGTGCTCGTCGGGTTGTGAAAGTAAACTCTTGTGGTAACCCGACAAGTGCAAAATCTGAAGTTACAATATCTCGTGTGCGTTCACGTATTCCCCCATAGGAGTTAACGGTGAAAACAAAATGGGAAAAATACCTAACACACCAATCTCGTGCAAACACAATTGCATATTCTCATTTGCCGACATGAAAATTTCACATTCCAATGTTCTTTACATAACAGAATATGTAATATTATAAATACATAGAACATATTCTGCTATGTGCAGAACATTGGAATGTGAAATATTTACAGTAAATAAAACCTTTATTAAATATAAATATTGCATAAATATGCTTTCACATGTTTTCGTCTACTTACCGGCAAAGGGCTCTAATGCACTTCTATATGTCTATAAATGTATACATATGTATTTATGTGTTTATTTGTGTATATATGTATTTACAGACATATATACACAAATAAACACATAAATACATATGTATGTATATATATATATATATATATATATATATATATATATATATATATATATATATATATATATACACACACACACACAATACACATCCATCTTTAGACATGTATATGTATGTATCTCAATGTTAAAGCCCATTGCCTGACTTTTTTTTTCTAACACCTGAGATTGAATAATTTTTTTATTAGATTGTGTTATTATGAGTGTAACCGTACTTTGTAATGTATTTTTGTGGCACTTTTTAGTTTTGCAAAACAGTTATCAAAAGCTCTGAAGTCGCGGTAATCATTCTAGAGTAAATCACGATTGCGCTTAAGCGCCTGCGTTTACTTTTAACTAGTATTACGAGCAGTAAGCCCCCCTTTGTGTGCAGATGTTTGCAATGCAGAACTGTCTAGCCTATATACAATGCAAATATATATATAAAAAAAATGTTTAAGTCCCTTCAGGCGAGGGAAAGGGACTTGAGACAGTGTCGGTGTTTTGTATAACAGATGAAATTTATTCTCAGTAGGTAGAAAAGGAAAATCCTTTCCTGCCTAAGAGATTTGGATGAAGACTGCAGAGAAAGCTTTGGTGGGCTCTTTGTGTCGCTAGCTGCTAGTTTCCCTCCACTCTCCTTTTCACTCAGTGTATGGATTTATATTTGTCATAGGGTGTCCTTATTTTGCCTTCTTTACAGGATACATAACAAATAGAAGCAAGAAAGTGTCCTCTGCATGCACTATATAAGCTCACAGTCAGAGAGATGATGAAGATCCACAGGCAGACATAATTGTTTAGTTTGTATAAGACTCTGTGTACTATGTACATGTACTCTGCCATTGTCTGTTATGGAAATAGGGATGTCTGCTTTTCAACGTAAACAAATGTCAGGCAACAGTCTTGATTAATATGCACATATATAATAAGCTCTGGAGATGTTAGAGGGAAATCAAACACAACAGCCTACAAGATTACTTTACTGTCAGAAAACGCCATTGGCAAAAGTCATCGGAATTAAAGGACCAGTCAACACAGTAGATTTGCATAATCAACAAATGCAAGATAACAAGACAATGCAATAGCACTTAGTCTGAACTTCAAATGAGTAGTAGATTTTTTTTCTGACAATTTTAAAAGTTATGTCTTTTCCACTCCCCCTGTACCATGTGACAGCCATCAGCCAATCACAAATGCATACACATACCACGTGACAGCCATCAGCCATTCACAAATGCATACACACTTATTCTTGCACATGCTCAGTAGGAGCTGGTGACTCAAAAAGTTTAAATATCAAAAGACTGTGCACATTTAGTTAATGGAAGTAAATTGGAACGTTGTTTAAAATGGCATGCTCTATCTGAATAATGAAAGTTAAATTTTGATTGAGTGTCCCTTTAATGTCTTTGTCTCAGCATTTCAGATCAGTGAACTTGATTCAATAAAGTTTCATGAAACTGTGAGGTTCAACTCAAAATGTAATAACAGATAGTCTTGCATTATGGGTCCAATTGTCAAAAACTGACACAACATGGACAGAATCAGACACTTTTTTTTTAACCATTATATTTCAATGTAGGTTTCTTCTGTACAGATTCACAATCCTGCATAGCAAGTTAAAGAGATCGAAAACCCAAAATGTTTATTTCATGATTCAGATAGAACATACAATTTTGAACAACTTTCCAATGTACTTCTATTATCAAATTTTCTTTGTTTTCTTGTTATCATTTGTTGAAAAGCAGGGACATAAGCTTAGGAGTGTGCACGTTTCTGCAGCATAATATGGCAGCAGTTTTGCAACAATGTTTTGCATTAGCAAGAGCACTAGATGACAGCACTATTTCCTGTCATGTGGTGCTTCAGGTATGTGCACGCTACCTACCTAGGTATCTCTTTAACTTAGAATAGCATGAGAACTAAGCAAATTAGATAGCAGAAGTAAATCATAAACTTTTTTTAAAACTGTATGTTCTATCTGAATAATGAAAGAAACATTTTGGGTTTTATGACCCTTTAAACAGCTCTCAAGCTAACAATTGCCCTCCTAAAATTATCTGGATTCGGGGCTCTAAGTTGCGTATTTCACTTATGGTATAAATTTCTAATGCTCTCTAACCAGGTGAGATTTTTTTTAAGGCAGTTACTATTACAAGGTCCATAGAATTCTAGAAAAGCACATTGAGAGCTATGTATCATTTCAAGTGATTTTTGCTACATTTCTTTATGACCTGGTTTCTCAACAGCCGGACCATGGCAGCCCTGCTGGTCCTCCGCGACTTGACACGCCCCTGACGCCTGCTATGACAACCCTGCCGTTCCACACATAAGGTCTGTCAGAGTGCCATAGCACATGGGCGTGTGTGCATGTAGCGGCTGTTCAGTGGGAGGCCAGGGTGGGACAAGAAGCAGAGGAGGCTGGTCCTGGACACAGCAGGTAAGTGATACCAGCCCACTGACACCAATGAACACACTGAAACACTGAAACCAATGAAAGTATATATCTTCTATCCCCACTGACACCAATACCTTTTTTAATTTGATATACTGTATATGTGTGTGTGTGTATATGTGTATAATATATAATATATATATATATATATATATATAAATATATATAAAATCAAGCCTTGAGGTCACTGCTTAATGACAAGGATTACAGCATAGTTCTCAATAGAATAAGCAACTCACATACAGTTTGCACAATACCTAAATGCTTAATTTCAGTCCCTGCTATGGTATATACATTTAACTGTAGATGTTATGTTTTTCTAAGGACAGAATTAGTGCTACATTTAATATGCCAGATTTCTAATTGTGAGCAATAGTTCAAAAACAGATAGATTACGAGTTTTGAGCTCTATAGGGAAATTAACGAACGCAACAAAAGTGGCGTTATTTAATCCCCTATAGCGCTGCCATTACAAGTTTTAAAAAAACAGGCTTGTGTGTGCGATATGGGGTTTTTAAGCTCCATACCGCACACAAACAAGCGCTTGTGCGCACTTTCCCCATAGACATCAATGGGGAGAGCAGGTCAGAAAAAAAACCTAACACCTGTGATTGCGGAAAGAAAAGCTCCGTAATGCAGCCCCATTGATGTCTATGGGGAAAAAGAAAATACAGTTTAAACCGAACACCGTAACATAAACCCCACGTCTAAACACCCGACGCCTGCCTACAGTTATTAACCCCTAATCTGCCGCTCCTGATATCGCCGCCACATAAATAAAGGTATTAAACCCTAATCTGCAGCTCCCAATATCACCCACACTATAATAAATATATTAACCCCTATTTCGCCGCTCCCCTAAATCGCCACAACTAAATAAAGCTATTAACCCCTAAATCTCTGCCCTCTCACATCACTAAATAAACCTATTAACCCCTAAACCGCCAGCCCCCCACATCCCAACAACCTAAATTAAACTATTAACTCCTAACCCTAACGTAACCCTAACACCCCCTAAATTTAACATAATTAAAATAGAGCTAAATTAAACTTACAATTATTAACTAAATAAAGCTATTTAGCCCTAAACCACCAGCCCCCCACATCACAACAACCTAAATTAAACTATATTAACCCCTAAACCTAACCCTAACGTAACCCTAACCCTATTCCCTAACACGCCCTAACTTTAACATAATTAAAATAGAGCTAAATTAAACTTACATTTATTAACTAAATAATACCTAGTTAAAACTAAATACTTACCTGTAAAATAATACCTAAACTAGCTACAATATAACTAATAGTTATATTGTAGCTATCTTTGGTTTTATTTTTATTTCACAGGTAAGTTTGTATTTATTTTAACTAGGTAGACTAGTTAGTAAATAGTTATTAACTATTTAATAACTACCTAGTTAAAATAAATACAAAATTACCTGTCAAATAAAACCTAAGCTACCTTACACTAAAACCTAAAATTTAAAAAAATGAAAAAACCTACCATTACAAAAAAAACAAATGAAATTATCCAAAAAAATAAAAAATATATTCCTATTCTAATACCCTTTTTTAAAAAAAAAAAAAAAAAAAAAACACCCCAAAATAAAAAAAGCCTAATCTAAAATAAACTACCAAGGGCCCTTAAAGGGGCCTTTTGGGTGCACTTAAAAAGGGCCTTTTGTAGGGCATTGCTCTAAGTTAAACAGCTCTTTTGCTACGAAAACAAACAAACACCCTCTAACAGTATACAAACCCCCATCCTCCAAACTACCACGGGCCCTTTAAAGGGCCTTTTATAGGGCATTGCCCTAAGTTAAACAGCTATTTTGCTACAAAAGAAAAACAAACACCCCCTAAAAAAATACATTACACAAAATAACAAACAAATTCTCAAAAATAATTACAATTATTCATATTCTAATACCCATTAAAAAAAAAAACCCCAAAAACAAAATAAAAAACCTAATCTAGAATAAACTACCAATGGCCCATAAAGGGACAGTCTAGGCCAAAATAAACTTAATTGATTCAGATAGAGCATGTAATTTTAAACAATTTTCCAATTTACTTTTATCGCCAATTTTGCTTTGTTCTCTTGGTATTCTTAGTTGAAAGCTTAACCTAGGAGGTTTATATGCTAATTTCTTAGACCTTGAAGGCCACCTCTTTTTAGAATGCATTTTAACAGTTTTTCACCACTAGAGGGTGTTAGTTCATGTGTTTCATATAGATAACACTGTGCTCGTGCATGTGAAGTTATCTGGGAGCAGGCACTGATTGGTTAAACTGCAAGTCTGTCAAAAGAACTGAAATAAAGGGGCAGTTTGCAGAGGCTTAGATACAAGATAATCACAGAGGTTAAAAGTATATTAATATAACTCTGTTGGTTATGCAAAACTGGGGAATGGGTAATAAAGGGATTGTCTATCTTTTAAAACAATAAACATTCTGGTGTAGACTGTCCCTTTAAAAGGGCCTTTTGTAGGGCATTGCCCTAAAGAAATCAGCTCTGTTTATGAAATAAAAATACAAATACCCACTAAAATTACAACCCCCCCCCAACCCACAAAATAAAAAAAAAACTATCTAAAATACCTAAGCTACCCATTGCCCTGAAAAGGGCATTTGTATGGGCATTTCCCTTAAAAGGGCATTTTGGTCTTTTACTGCCCTAACCCTAATCTAAAAATAAAACCCACCCAAAAAAAACTTTAAAAAAACCTAACACTAACCCCAAGACGATCCACTTACAGTTTTTGAAGTCCCACTTGAACGATCTTCATCCTGGCAGAGAAGTCCTCATCCAGACGGCAAGAAGACTAAATCCAGGCGGCCTCTTCAATCTTCATCCAGGCGGCAAAGTCCTCATCTAAGTGGCGAGAAGTCTTCATTCAGGCGGCATCTTCTATCTTCATCCCGGCGGCAAAGTCCTCATCTAAGTGGTGAGAAGTCTTCATTCAGACGGCCTCTTCAATCTTCATCCCGGCGGCGAAGTCCTCATCTAAGTGGAGAGAAGTCTTCATTCAGGCGGCCTCTTCAATCTTCATCCAGCCGGCATCTTCTATCTTGATCCTGGCGGCGCAGAGCGGGGCCATCCTGAAGACATCCGGCGCGTAGCATCCTCTTTATATGGTCGCCACCGTACACTGAATCTTCAATGCAAGGTACGCGATTCAAGATGGCGTCCCTTGCATTCCTGTTGTCTGAAAATTTGAATCAGCCAATAGGAATTAGAGCTGCTAAAATCCTATTGGAGCTTCAAATCAGCGCTCATTCTATTGGCTGATTAATCGCTATTTTGTGTAATGTGTAATATAATGTATTTTTTTAGGGGGTGTTTGCTTTTCTTTTGTAGCAAAAGAGCTGTTTAACTTAGGGCAATGCCCTACAAAGGCCCTTTTAAGGGTCCCCAAAATGCCTTTTTAAGGGCCCTTAATAGTTTATTTTAGATTAGACTTTTTTATTGTGGGGTGGTTTTTTTTTTTTTGTTTTTTTTTAAAGGGTATTAGAATAGTAATCATTTTTATTTTTTTGGATAATTTTTTTTTTTTTTGTAATGGTAGTTTTTTTTTAATTTTTTTGTTAAAATAAATAAATAGTTAAAATAAATACAAACTTACCTGTGAAATAAAAATAAAACGGCTAGATTACGAGTTGTGCGTTAAGATAAGAAAGCAGCGTTAAGAGCTCCTAACGCTGCTTTTTTACGCCCGCTGCTATTACGAGTCTTGCAGGTATAGGTGTACCACTTCATAAAGTCTTTTTTTCTATGGGACTTCCATAGCGCCGGTATTACGAGTCTGTCCTAGGAGGCCAAAAAGTGAGCGGTACACCCTACCCCGTCAAGAGTCCTAACGCATTATAAAGTCAGTAGTTATGAGTTTTATGGTACAACGCCGTAACATAAAACTCATAACTATAGTGCTAAAAAGTACACTAACACCCATAAACTACATATTAACCCCTAAACCGAGGCCCTCCCGCATCGCAAATACTAAAATAAAATTTTTAACCCCTAATCTGCTGCCCCCAACATTGCCGACACCTACATTATATTTATTAACCCCTAATCTGCCGCCCCCAATGTCGCCGGAACCTACCTACACTTATTAACCCCTAATCTGCCGCCACTATAATAAACATATTAACCCCTAAACCGCCGCACTCCCGCCTCGCAAACATTAGTTAAATATTATTAACCTCTAATCTGCCGTCCCTAACATCGCAGCCACCTACCTACACTTATTAACCCCTAATCTGCTGCCCCCCAACGTCGCCGCCACTATACTAAATGTATTAACTCCTAAACCTAACACCCCTTAACTTAAATATAAATTAAATAAATCTAAATAAATATTCCTATCATTAACTAAATTATTCCTATTTAAAACTAAATACTTACCTATAAAATAAACCCTAAGATAGCTACAATATAACTAATAGTTACATTGTAGCTATCTTAGGGTTTATTTTCATTTTACAGGCAAGTTTGTATTTATTTTAACTAGGTAGAATAGTTATTAAATAGTTATTAACTATTTAATAACTACCTAGCTAAAATAAATACAAAAGTACCTGTAAAATAAAACCTAACCTAAGTTACAATAACACCTAACACTACACTATAATTAAATACATTTACTAAATTAACTACAATTAAATAAATTAAATTAGCTAAAGTAAACCCCCCCCCACTATATTAAAGAAAATAATAAACAAATTACAAGATATTTAAACTAATTACACCTAATCTAATAGCCCTATAAAAATAAAAAAAGCCCCCCCCCAAATAAAACAAAAAACCCTAGCATAAACTAAACTACCCAATAGCCCTTAAAAGGGCCCTTTTTGCGGGGCATTGCCCCCAAAGTAATCGGCTCTTTTACTTGTAAAAAAAATACAAACAACCCCCCAACAGTAAAAACCTAAGCTCCCCATTGCCCTGAAAAGGGAATTTGGATGGGCATTGCCCTTAAAAGGGCAGTTAGCTCTTTTGCGGCCCAAACCCTAACCTAAAAATAAAACCCACCCAAATACGCCCTTAAAAAAACCTAACACTAACCCCCTGAAGATCGACTTACAGTTCTGAAGACCGGACATCCATCCTCAAGGAAGCGGCAGAAGTCTTCATCCAACCGGGCCAAAGTCCTCAACGAAGCCTAGGAGAAGTCTTCATCCAAGCCGGGTGTAGTTGTCCTCCAGACGGGTAGAAGTCTTCATCCAGACGACATCTTCTATCTTCATCCATCCAACGCGGAGCGGGTCCATCTTCAAGACATCCGACGCGGAGCATCCTCTTCATCCGACGACTACCCGACGAATGAAGGTTCCTTTAAGTGACGTCATCCAAGATGGCATCCCTTAGATTCCGATTGACTGATAGAATTCTATCAGCCAATCGGAATTAAGGTAGAAAAAATCCAATCAGCCAATAGGATTGAGCTTGCATTCTATTGGCTGTTCCAATTATAGTGTAGTGTTAGGTGTTATTGTAACTTAGGTTAGGTTTTATTTTACAGGTACTATTGTATTTATTTTATCTAGGTAATTATTAAATAGATAATAACTATTTCATAACTATTCTACCTAGTTAAAATAAATACAAACTTGCCTGTAAAATAAAAATAAACCCTAAGATAGCTACAATGTAACTATTAGTTATATTGTAGCTAGCTTAGGGTTTATTTTATAGGTAAGTATTTAGTTTTAAATAGGAATAATTTAGTTAATGATAGGAATATTTAGTTAGGTTTATTTAAATTATATTTAAGTTAGGGGGTGTTAGGGTTAGACTTAGGTTTAGAGGTTAATACATTTAGTATAGTGGCGGCTACATTGGGGTGGCAGATTAGGGGTTAATAAATGTAGGTAGGTGGCGTCAATGTTAGGGACGGCAGATTAAGGGTTAATAATATTTAACTAATGTTTGCGAGGCGGGAGTGCGGCGGTTTAGGGGTTAATATGTTTATTATAGTGGTGGCGACATTGGGGGCAGCAGATTAGGGGTTAATAAATATAGGTAGGTGTCGGTGATGTTGGGGGCGACAGATTAGGGTTAATAAATATTATGTAGCTGTTGGCGATGTTGGGGGCAGCAGATTAGTGGTTAATAAATATTATGTAGGTGTCGGCGATGTTGGGGGCAGCAGATTAGGGGTTAATAAGTATAATTTAGGTGGCGGCGGTGTCCGGAGCGGCAGATTAGGGGTTAATAAGTGTAAGATTAGGGGTGTTTAGACTCGAGGTTCATGTTAGGGTGTTAGGTGTAGACATAACTTTAGTTTCCCCATAGGAATCAATGGGGCTGGGTTACTGAGTTTTACGCTGCTTTTTGGCAGGTGTTAGACTTTTTCTCAGCCGACTCTCCCCATTGATTCCTATGGGGAAATCGTGCACAAGCACGTACGACCAGCTCACCTCTGACTTAAGCAGTGCTGGTATTGGAGTCCGGTCATGAGCAAAATTTTGCTCTACGCCCACTTCCTGCCTTTTAACACCGGGTTTGTAAAAACCTGTAATACCAGCGCTGCATGTAAGTGAGCGGTGAGTAAAAACTGCTCGTTAGCACCGCACAGCTCAAAACAAAAAACTTGTAATCTAGCCGTAAGTTAGCTACAATATAACTATTAGTGTAGTTAGCTTAGGTTTTATTTCACAGGTAAGTATGTTTTTAGTTTTAAATAGGAATTATTTAGTTAATAATTGTAAGTTTAATTTAGCTATATTTTAATTATGTTAAAGTTAGGGGGTGTTAGCTTTTGGGTTACGTTAGGGTTAGGTTTAGGGGTTACTAGTTTAAATTAGTTTATTGCAATGTGGGGTACTTTCGGTTTAGGGGTTAATAGTTTAATTTATTATATTTCGTTGTGGGGGGGGCTTTTCGGTTTAGGAGTTAATAGGTTTATTATAGCGGCGGTGGTGTAGGGCTTAATAACTTTAGTATGGGGGGGGGCGATGTGGGCGGATGGCAGATTAGGGGTTAATAATATTTAAATAGTGTTTGCGATGTGGGAGGGCATCAGTTCAGGGGATTAATAACTTTAGTATAGTGGTGACGATGTCGGGAAGCGGCAGAATAGGGGTTAATAAATTTTCTTAGCAACATCGATGTCGTCAACGGCATAATACGGGTTAATAAATTTAATATAGTGTTTACGATGTGGGAGGGCCACGGTTTAGGGGTTAATGGGTAGATTATTGGTGTTTAGTGTACGTTGTAGCAGTTTAGTTATGAGTTTTATGGTACAGCTTTGTAGCGTAAAACTCCTAACTACTAACTTTAGATGGCGTTACGGATCTTGTCGTTTTAGAGTGTAACACTTGCTTTTTAGCCTGACCGCACAACTCATAATACCGGCGCTATGGGAATCCCATAAAAAAAATTTTTTTTATGTGTGCGGGACTGACGTTGCGTTGCAGGCTAAAAGGCTTGCGGTACAGCTATACTGACAAGACTCTTAATGGCTGCAGTGCTGTTTTAATGCTTAAAATACCATATTTTCAGCATTAACCCCTTAATGACCACAGCACTTTTCCATTTTCTGTCCGTTTGGGACCAAGGCTATTTTTACATTTTGCGGTGTTTGTGTTTAGCTGTAATTTTCCTCTTACTCATTTGCTGTACCCACCATCGGGTACATTTTCATCATATCTTATAATTTACTATAAAAAAAAAAAATATGAGAAAAAAATGGAAAAAACAGACTTTTTCTAACTTTGACCCCCAAATCTGTTACACATCTACAACCACAAAAAAACACCCATGCTAAATAGTTTCTAAATTTTGTCCTGAGTTTAGAAATACCCAATGTTTACACGTTCTTTGCTTTTTTTTGCAAGTTATAGGGCCATAAATACAAGCAGCACTTTGCTATTTCCAAACCACTTTTTTTCAAAATTAGTGCTAGTTACATTGGGACACTGATATCTTTCAGGAATCTCTGAATATCCCTTGACATGTATATATTTATTTTTAGATTGATCTAGGCCCATTTTGGTACATTTGATGCCACCATTTCACCGCCAAATGCGAGCAAATAAAAAAAAAAAAGTTAAAAATGTTCACAATTTTAGGTTTCTCACTGAAATTATTTACAAACAGCTTGTGCAATTATGTTCAGAAATAGCAGACATATATGGCTTTGGCGTTGCTTTTTGGCAATTAGGAGGCCACTAAATGCTGCTGCGCACCACACTTGTATTATGCCCAGCAGTTAAGGGGTTAATTAGGTAGCTTGTAGAGAGCTTGCAGGGTTAATTTTAGCTTTAGTGTAGAGATCAGCCTCCCACCTGACACATCCCACCCCCTGATCCCTCCCAAACAGCTCTCTTCCCTCCCCCACCCCACAATTGTCCCCTCCATCTTAAGTACTGGCAGAAAGTCTGCCAGTACTAAAATAAAAGGTGTTTTTTTTTTTTTTTTTTTTCTATTATTCATCTGTGATGGACCCCGGCCTTTAGCCCCCAACCTCCCTGATCCCCCCCAAACAGCTCTCTAACCCTCCCAACCTACCTATTTGCCACCATCTTGGGTACTGGCAGCTGTCTGCCAGTACCCAGTTTTCCCAAAATAAGAGAGGTTGTTTTTTTTCTTAAATACATAATTTTCTGTAGTGTAGCTCCCCCCCCCCATAACCCCATCCCCCTACCCTAGCAGATCCTATTAGTATTTTTTAAAAAAAAAATGTTTTCTGCCCCCTTCTCTCTTCTTTAATCCATGGCGGTAGTGGTTGCTGCGCGCGCGCACACACGCGCACGCGCCCCCGCAGGCCCCCCTCCGCATGCTCCCAGCATCCGGCGTGCACAACTGCATCTCTCTGCATCGGATGCTTGTTAAAGGGTATTGCAGGATGCCTCAATATCGAGGCATCACTGCAATACCCTGAGAGCTGCTGGAAGCGATTGCGATTGCTTCCAGCACTCTCTTAAACAACTGACGTACCAGGTACGTCCATTGTCACTAACTGTTAGTTTTTGCAGGACGTACCTGGTACGTCAGTTGTCATTAAGGGGTTAAATAATACAGTATTTGGGTTTGGGGTTAATAGGGTCCTTCCTTTTGGCATGTCTGACATTTTCTTACATTTGTTGTGTGTATTTTACAGCTGCAGATCTTACTGTTTTGTAATGCCAAATGTAAGCGAGTTTGTCTCAAATATACTGTGTACTTATTACACTGTGAAACATGTGAAACTAGAAGTAAATGTTTAAAAATGTTTATAATTGGCTGGTATATTAATTTATAGAAAAAGAACATAAATATATTGTAGTTACAAGGGCCTAGATTACGAGTTTTGCGTTAGAGGCTGTGCGGTGCTAACGAGCAGTTTTCACTCACCGCTCACTTACATGCAGCGCTGGTATTAAGAGTTTTCAGAAACCCGTCGTTAAAAGACAAGAAGTGAGCGTTGAGCAAAATTTTGCTCATTACCGCACTCCAATACCAGCGCTGCTTAAGTCAGCGGTGAGCTGGTCGTACGTGCTCGTGCATGATTTCCCCATAGCAATAAATGGGGAGAGCCGGCTGAGAAAAAGTCTAACACCTGCAAAAAAGCAGCGTAAAACTCACTAACGCAGCCCCATTGATTCCTATGTGGAAATAAAATTTATATTTACACCTAACACCCTAACATGAACCCCGAGTCTAAACACCCCTAATCTTACACTTATTAACCCCTAATCTGCCGCCCGACATCGCCGACACCTACATTATATTATTAACCCCTAATCTGCCGCTCCGGACACCGCTGCCACCTACATTATACTTATGAACCCCTAATCTGCTGCCCCCAACATCGCTGACACCTACATTATATTTATTAACCCCTAATCTGCCACCCTGTCAGGGTTTTTTCCCTGTTTTGTTTGCCATGTGCTGCTGGCAGCCATTTTACTCACCTCTCTTCCTGACTATGGTGCATTGTCGGGGATGCTGCTCATTTCCTGCACTTCCTTTTATGGCCAGACTGGTATGCATCATCCGTGTAAGACAGGATGCAGTCTCAGAATTGTGATGTCATCACTTATTATTTAAAGGACCTCTGTTCAGTATGCTTTGCCTTTGCGTTGTCTCAGACCTGTTTGTGAGAGTTCCTGTGTATTACCTGGCTGTCTGACGTCCTTCCTGGTTCCTGATGCCTGGCTTGTTCCTGACTCTGCTGTTTTCCTTGTTGCTGATTCCGGCTCGTCTGACTATTCGCTTTGGCTCCTGACTCGGCTCGTCTGACTACCAGCTCTGGTTTTGACTCCTGGCTTGTTATTTGACTTGTGGACTTTTTATTATTTTTTGCTATTAATAAAGGTGTAATTATTTTTGAACTTCTCGTCTCAGTCTGATTCCTGGCACCCTGACACGCCCCCAATGTCGCTGCAACCTACCTACATTTATTAACCCCTAATCTGCCGTCCCCAATGTCGCTGCCACTGTATTAAAATTATTAACCCCTAAACCTAAGTCTAACCCTAACCCTAACACCCCTAACTTAAATATAATTACAATAAATCTAAATAAATATTACTATCATTAACTAAATTATTCCTATTTAAAACTAAATACTTACCTGTAAAATAAACCCTAAGCTAGCTTCAATATAACTAATAGTTACATTGTAACTATCTTAGGGTTTATTTTTATTTTACAGGCAAGTTTGTATTTATTTTAACTAGGTAGAATAGTTATTAAACATTTATTAACTATTTAATAACTACCTAGCTAAAATAAATACAAATTTACCTGTAATATAAAACCTAACCTAAGTTACTCTAACACCTAACACTACACTATAATTAAATAAATTAAATACAATTACCTAAATTAAATTAAATTAGCTAAAGTACAAAAACAAGCAAACACTAAACTACAGAAAATAATAAACAAATTACAGATATTTAAACTAATTACACCTAATCTAATAGCCCTATAAAAATTAAAAAAGCCCTCCCAAAATAAAAAAAAAAAACCCTAGCCTAAACTAAACTACCAATAGCCCTTAAAAGGGCCTTTTGCGGGGCATTGCCCCAAAGTAATCATCTCTTTTACCTGTAAAAAAATACAAACAACCCCCCAACAGTAAAACCCACCACCCACACAACCAACCCCCCAAATAAAATACTATCTAAAAAAACCTAAGCTCCCCATTGCCCTGAAAAGGGCATTTGGATGGGCATTGCCCTTAAAAGGGCAGTTAGCTCTTTTGCGGCCCAAACCCTAACCTAAAAATAAAACCCACCCAATACACCCTTAAAAAAACCTAACACTAACCCCCTGAAGATCGACTTACCGGGAGAAGTCTTCATCCAAGCCAGGCCAAAGTCCTCAATGAAGCTGGGAGAAGTCTTCATCCAAGCCGGGCGAAGTGGTCCTCCAGATGGGCAGAAGTCTTCATCCAGATGGCATCTTCTATTTTCATCCATCCGGCACGGAGCGGGTCCATCTTCAAGACATCCGACGTGGAGCATCCTCTTCATCCGACGACTAAAGCTGAATGAAGGTACCTTTAAGTGATGTCATCCAAGATTGGCTGATATAATTCAGCCAATCGGAATTAAGGTAGAAAAAATCCTATTGGCTGATGCAATCAGCCAATAGGATTGAAGTTCAATCCTATTGGCTGATCCAATCAGCCAATAGGATTGAGCTTGCATTCTATTGGCTGTTCCAATCTCCATTGCAGAAATCTTCATTACTTTCTAGGGAAGACGGCTCGCTACTCACTGGACTTCTCCAGATTCAGCTTCTTTTTCTAGAGAATTGAATGACATTTGCCCATGCAACGGTCAGCATTAATGATTTCATTTCATGCTGACAAGTTTTAGAGAATTAGGCCCAAAGAAACATTCTTGGTATTTCTTGATGAGATTCCAATATAAATGCAATGAAACTGAAGTGTTATTCACTTTAGCTTTCATATCTTACGTTTTATGTATAGCAGTACATTTAGCAATCCAGTTTCTAACAATCTGCCAATTTTATTTGCATTATTGCTATATGTAAAATGGGTCTTGAAATGCCAGGAACAGAGATGAATTTCTTGAGAGTATTTTGTGTTCTCACGACTCTCATTGTATCAAAAGGTTTCCTTTATATTTGTATTATTTAGTAAGGACCATAGTAACATGTCCTTGGGGTAGATATTTCATGAGAAAGGCTGTGTCGTCAGGACATGCTAATAGGATAAAACATTTTAATTAATCCAATAAGAATACTTCTTAATAACAGTTTTATGAGACTTGGTGTCTTACTGGGAACAAATAAAATCAACATGTTGGGAATCTTTTAAATAGTAAACATAAGCAAACAATAGCTATAAACATTAAGAACCATTCATTACAGTGGAATTGTATAATCAACAAATGTATAATAAATGGAAAATTAAAGGGATATGATACCCTAAAATTGTCTTTTGTGATTCAGACAGAGCATACAATTTTAAGAAAGTTTCCTATTTACTGCTATTATCAAATTTGCATCCTTCCCATGATATTCTGTGTTGAGGAGATACTAGGTTGGCATCTGGAGAGCTACATGGCAGGAAATAGTGCTGCCATCTAGTGTTCTTGCAAATAAATAACATTATGCAAAACCGCTGACATATAGTGCTCCAGAAATGGGCTGGCTCCTAAGCATTACGTCCCTGCTTTAAAACAAAAGATAATAAGAAAACAAAGAAAAAAATAATAAGAAAAGTAAATTAGAAAGCTGTTTAAATTTGCATGCTCTATCTGAATCATGCAATAAATAAATTTGGGTTTCATGTCCCAATGCTCCTTTTCAATTTTCTTATAGAAATGTATACACATGTTTTAGTGCACAACAGATTAATTGCACACACATCACCTTTTAGCATCACTACACACGATTAGAACAGATCGATCAGCATACAGACCCTTCAACCTATGATTTAATTGCTAAAATCGCAAAATCGAGATTTTATTTGTCATTAATAGTGCTTATTTCTTTTTTCTGATTACAGATACAGATACCTATTTTGTGTCATTTTTGGAAGCTAAGCATTTTGAATTTGAGGGGTATTAGTTGCAGAAACAAATTTTGATTGCTAGGCAACCACACTGACAATACCAATCAAAGTTCAGATATCGTTATCTGCTGAAGACAAGTGTAAGATTCTGATCCACCCCTATATCCAGCTGATGAAGTCCATACACCTGTCTTTGGATGTACACTCCATGGGCTCCATTTATGAAGGAGCGAATGCTTGCTTCGCAGTCCCATTGTTTTAGGCTCGCCTGAAATGGAAGTTAAGAAGCAACGCTGCTCCTAACCCCCATACATCTTTATTGGTTACTTTACTTAGAGAAAAATTATCTTCTACTTGTAAACTTTACAATTAATTGTACAACCAAAATTGTACAATATTGTCTAGGAAGTATTTTGTTAAACTGTGAAATAGAATCTTTTTTGTTTTTGCAATGTTAGGGTTTCTTTTTGTAATGATAGTGTTTTTTATTTTTGTAATGGTAGCTTTTTTTATTTCTCAGGTTTTTAAGGTAGTTAGTTGCGGTTTTTTTTGTAAGGTAGGGTTAGTCTATTTTGGGTTATCTTAGGGGGTATTAGGTTATGGTGTTTATATGTTATTGGGTTACTTTGCATTGGGGGGCTGGCGGTTTAGGGGTTAATAGTGTAGTGAAGCCTTTGCGTTGGGTGGGTGTGGGGTTTAGTGATTAAAGGGCCATGATACCCAAATGTTGAAACACTTGAAAGTGATGAAGCATAGCTGTAAAAAGCTGACTAGAAAATATCACCTGAACATCTCTATGCAAAAAAGAAAGATATTTTACCTCAAAATGTCCTAAGTATTCACACCCCCATTGTAAAGGACTTTAAGCAGCAAATCGGTATGTCTGTCCCGGGACAGCTAAGGGAGTGAGCTTACGTGCACACTCATCTTTTTTCCCTATTCAGTTTAAGGAAGTTTACTATGAAATCTCATGAGAGTTAAGTGAAATCTCATGATATCACAGTAAAAGAGTTCATGACCTCAGCACTGCTGATTGGCTGCTGTTCATTTCTTCATTTTTATTTTTTTTACCTGCAGCTGGACAACAGCTGAGTATAACTTTTTACACAGAACTTACTCTGCTGAGCTGAGGAAATTGTGAGGTAAAATATCTTCTTTTTTTACATAGAGATGCTCAGGTGATATTTTCCTGTCAGCTTTTTACAGCTATACTGCATCAATTTCAAGTGATTTAGCATATGAGTATTATGTCCCTTTAATAGTGTAGGTAAGACTTTGCTATGTGTGGGTGACGGTTTAGTGGTTAATAGTGTAGTGAAGTCTTTGATGTGGGGGGGTGACAATTTAGGGGTTAATAGTGTAGTGAAGACTTTGCGATGTTGGAGGTGGTGGTTTAGGGGTTAATAGTGTTATAGGGACTTTGCAATGTGGGGGTGTGTCAGTTTAGGGGTTAATAGTGTAGTCTGGACTTTTCAATGTTGGAGTGTAGCAAATTAGGGGTTAAAAGTGTGGTAGGGACTTTGCTATGGGTTACATGGGTTATTAGAGTAGGGGCTTATTGTGATTCGGGTAAGCACGCAAGTAGGGTGTTAGGTTCTTATTACCACTTTTTTTCTCCATTGACTTCTATGGGGGAATAGGTTATCGCCTGCATTTTTTACTCGTAATACCAGCACAACCTGATAAACGTGCAAGTTTTACTTCTAGCTCAGTTACCAGTCTAGCGAAAGCAGTAAATAGCGCTCCACTTGTAATGTAGCCCTTTATTGAAAGTGGCTAAATTTAAAGGGACATAAAACCAACATTCTTTTTTTCATAGAGCATGTGATTTTAACCTCTTAAGGACATATGACGGAATTTTTCCGTCATAAAACAATTGAGCAAACTGAAAGCTGTGTCCTTAAAGGGTTAAACAACTTTCCAATTTACTTCTATGAGCTAATTTGTTTTGTTCTCTTAGTATCCTTTGTTGAAAAGGATACCTAGGTATACTCAGCAGCTGCTGATTGGTGGCTACACTTATATGCCTCATGTTATTGGCTCACCCAATGTATTCGGCAAGCTCCCAGTAGTGCATTGCTGCTTCTTCAACAAAGAATGCTAAGAAAATGAAGTAAATATAGATAACAGAAGTAGATTGGAAAATTGTTTCAAATTGTATTATCTCTCTGAAAGAAAATGTTTGGGTTTCATGTCCCTTTAAATGTATAAATACTACTCCAAAATATAGAAACATATATTTAGAAAATTGAAAGTTCAATTGGGAATTTGGTAGATTGTAAATTATTCACTGTGAAAATACTTAAGATTAGTTAAAAAAAAAAGTTTTACATAAAGGAAATTAATTAAAATATTTTAATGGAAAGTAAGATTCATAGTGGGATAACTGTTAACTGGTCTTTTCTCTGTGACTGATGAAGAAACCCTGATGTAAACGGTTTCCTACACACCTGTTCATTAAGAACAGGTAGGCTGGGTATTATATATAGATGTGTTCTAGGTTTGAATGAGTACAGCTCATTTGAATTTGTTTTATATGTTATTGGCTCTTGAGAAAGGCGGTGTAACCGCTGAAAAACAGAGCTTTTTAAATACATTTTTAAGAAGCTGTGTAATTGCTTGGGATTCATTGGCGTGCAGCGTTACTCTAATAAAGGAAGTTGTTTTTACCTCAACCTTGTGAGTACTGTCCATTTAGTACAAAATTAAGTGTGATGTTACAAGTGGCACGATATTTAGAGCTCCCGCTCGAGTGTAACTTCTGGATTTCACGTTATTAACACCGATCACTCGCACAGTAAAACCGCCAGGAGTTATGAATACATTAGAAAATGTCATTTTTCAGCTATAATGGCCCTTTAAGCAAATTTACATGATTCAGATATATCATTCAATTTTAACCCCTTAGTGACCACAGCACTTTTCAATTTTCTTACCGTTTGGGACCAGGGCTATTTTTACATTTCTGCTGTGTATTTTCCTCTTACTCATTTACTGTACTCACACATATTATACCGTTTTTCTTGCCATTAAATGGACTTTCCAAAGATACCATTATTTTAATCATATCTTATAATTTACTATAATCTTTTTTATAAAATATGATGAAAAAATGGAAAAAAAACACACGTTTCCTAACTTTAACCAAAATCTGTTACACATCTAACAGAACAAAATCTGTTGTACATCTATTTTTTTTCCTGAGTTTAGAAATACCCAATGTTTACATGTTCTTTGCTTTTTTTGCAAGTTATAGGGCAATAAATACAAATAGCACTTTGCAATTTCCAAACCATTTTTTTTCAAAATTAGCGATAGTTACATAGTAACATTGATATCTTTCAGGAATCTCTGAATATCCCTTGACATGTATATATATTTTTTTTAGTAGACAACTCAAAGTATTGATCTAGGCCCATTTTGGTATATTTCATGCCACCATTTCACCGCCAAATGAGATCAAATAAAAATAATCGTTAACTTTTTCACAAACTTAAGGTTTCTCACTGAAATTATTTACAAACAGCTTGTGCAATTATTGCACAAATGGTTGTAAATGCTTCTCTGGGATCCCCTTTGTTCAGAAATAGCAAGCATTTATGGCTTTGGCATTACTTTTTGGTAATTAGAAGGCTTCTAAATGCTGCTGCGCACCACACTTGTATTGTGCCCAGCAGTGAAGGGGTTAATTAGGTAGCTTGCAGGGTGCTTGTAGGGTTAGTTTTAGCTTTAGTGTAGTAGACAACCCAAAGTATTGATCTAGGCCCATTTTGGTATATTTCATGCCACCATTTCACCGCCAAATGTGATTAAATAAAAATAATCGTTAGTTTTTTCACAAACTTTAGGTTTCTCACTGAAATTATTTACTGGGATCCCCTTTGTTCAGAAATAGCAGGCATATATTGCTTTGGCGTTGCTTTTGGTAATTAGAAGGCCACTAAATGCCGCTGTGCACCACACTTGTATTATGCCCAGCAGTTAAGGGGTTAATTAGGTAGCTTGTAGGGTTAATTTTAGCTTTAGTGTAGAGAGCCCCCCTGATCCCTCCTTGCCCCCCTCAAACAGTTCTCTTCCCTCCCCCACCTCATAATTGTCACCGCTATCTTAAGTACTGGCAGAAAGTCTGCCAGTACTAAAATAAAAAGCTTTTTTTTTTATATATAATTTTATTTTTATTCTGCAGTGTTGGATCCCCCCTTAGCCCCCCAACCTCCCTGATCCCCCCCAGACAGCTCTCTAACCCTCACCCCCTCTACCTATTTGCCGCCATCTTGGGTACTGGCAGTGCTTTTTTTTCTCTCCAATTTTCTGTAGTGTAGCGGCCCCCCCTCAATAGCCTACCCCCCTCCCATATCTCTTTCTTAACATTTTTTAACCCCACCCTTTCCCTCTCCCTCCATCTCATCACCTTCAATGTAATTTATTTTAAAGTACTAGCGCACGCGCACTCCCAACCACTTGCGTGCACCAGATCAGGAAGTGATCCAGTGATGGGCCACCCACCCGCCTCCCTGCTATGGCTCCCACCCACCAACGATCGGCACCATCGCTGGCCGATGCAGAGGGGGCCACAGAGTGGCTCTCTCTGCATTGGTGGGTACAAAAAAGATATTGCAGTGATGCCTCAATATCGAGGCATCGCTGCAATACCTTGAAAGTGGCTAGAAGCAATCGCGATCGCTTCCACCGATTGAAACCCCTAAGGACGTACAGGGTACGTTCTTGGCATTAACTGATTTTACCCTGTACCCTGTACGTCCTTGGTCGTTAAGGGGTTAAACAACTTTCCAATTTTCTTCTATTATCTTCTGTGCTTCATGTTAAAAAGCATTCCTAGGAAGGCTCAGAAGCAGTAATGCACTACTGGGAGTGGGAGCTTGTTTTTGATTGGTGGCTGCACATATATGCCTTCTGTCTTTGGTTTAACCAAAGTGTTAAGCTAGCTCCCAGTAGTACATTGCTGATCCTTTAACAAAGGATACTAAGAGAATGAAGCAAATTTGATAATACAGGGAGTGCTGAATTATTAGGCAAGTTGTATTTTTGAGGATTAATTTTATTATTGAACAACAACCATGTTCTCAATGAACCCAAAAAACTCATTAATATCAAAGCTGAATAGTTTTGGAAGTAGTTTTTAGTTCGTTTTTAGTTATAGCTATTTTAGGGGGATATCTGTGTGTGCAGGTGACTATTACTGTGCATAATTATTAGGCAACTTAACAAAAAACAAATATATACCCATTTCAATTATTTATTTTTACCAGTGAAACCAATATAACATCTCAACATTCACAAATATACATTTCTGACATTCAAAAACAAAACAAAAACAAATCAGTGACCAATATAACCACCTTTCTTTGCAAGGACACTCAAAAGCCTGCTATCCATGGATTCTGTCAGTGTTTTGATCTGTTCACCATCAACATTGCGTGCAGCAGCAACCACAGCCTCCCAGACACTGTTCAGAGAGGTGTACTGTTTTCCCTCCTTGTAAATCTCACATTTGATGATGGACCACAGGTTCTCAATGGGGTTCAGATCAGGTGAACAAGGAGGCCATGTCATTAGATTTTCTTCTTTTATACCCTTTCTTGGCAGCCACGTTGTGGAGTACTTGGACGCGTGTGATGGAGCATTGTCCTGCATGAAAATCATGTTTTTCTTGAAGGATGCAGAGTTCTTCCTGTACCACTGCTTGAAGAAGGTGTCTTCCAGAAACTGGCAGTAGGACTGGGAGTTGAGCTTGACTCCATCCTCAACCCGAAAAGGCCCCACAAGCTCATCTTTGATGATACCAGCCCAAACCAGTACTCCACCTCCACCTTGCTGGCGTCTGAGTCGGACTGGAGCTCTCTGCCCTTTACCAATCCTGCCACGGGCCCATCCATCTGGCCCATCAAGACTCACTCTCATTTCATCAGTCCATAAAACCTTAGAAAAATCAGTCTTGAGATATTTCTTGGCCCAGTCTTGACGTTTCAGCTTGTGTGTCTTGTTCAGTGGTGGTCGTCTTTCAGCCTTTCTTACCTTGGCCATGTCTCTGAGTATTGCACACCTTGTGCTTTTGGGCACTCCAGTGATGTTGCAGCTCTGAAATATGGCCAAACTGGTGGCAAGTGGCATCTTGGCAGCTGCACGCTTGACTTTTCTCAGTTCATGGGCAGTTATTTTGCGCCTTGGTTTTTCCACACGCTTCTTGCGACCCTGTTGACTATTTTGAATGAAACGCTTGATTGTTCGATGATCACGCTTCAGAAGCTTTGCAATTTTAAGAGTGCTGCATCGCTCTGCAAGATATCTCACTATTTTTGACTTTTCTGAGCCTGTCAAGTCCTTCTTTTGACCCATTTTGCCAAAGGAAAGGAAGTTGCCTAATAATTATGCACACCTGATATAGGGTGTTGATGTCATTAGAACACACCCCTTCTCATTACAGAGATGTACATCACCTAATATGCTTAATTGGTAGTATGCTTTCGAGCCTATACAGCTTGGAGTAAGACAACATGCATAAAGAGGATGATGTGGTCAAAATACTCATTTGCCTAATAATTCTGCACTCCCTGTAGAAATACATTAGAAAGCTGTTAAAAACTGTATGCTGTCTGTATCATGAACATAAAAAATGGTGTTTCATGTCCCTTTAACTCTTTAGTTGGTGTTAATAATCTAGGGTCAGTAATGCCATAATGAATTAGATCATGACATTTTATGCATTAGAAGGTCAATTTAATGCTGCACGCAATCCTCAGTTTGAGTCTAGACTTTCTTATATCTTGGCACAGGGAAAAGGGCCTGTATCTCTGCAGTCCTTTTGGGAAGATAATGAACTTCATGTGCCCTTTATTTTTCAGAAGTAAAGAATGTCACAAGTGTCCTTGGGGCTGTGTGATTGTGTGTGTTTTTCAGTTCCTTATATTCTGATATTATGAAACTAGTCAATACTGAGAATGTGAGAACTACACCTGTGTACTGATCATGTGTGCTTGACGCTAGAAACAGAAAAATGTGTAGCCGTGCGTTTTATTCAGTCAGTATAACATCCTGTGCCTGCTATTGGCCGGTGGTTGGGATCAGAGCTACCTGCAGTAAATTGCCCTATAAAAATAGCAATTGTTGTTAAACACATTAGGACAATTGTTTAAATTAGATTTTTATTTAGCGCTTCCAGTTACAGATATACAATGATAGCAACAGAGCTTGATTCGATTAATTGCGTCTAGTTCAATGTGAACTATTTTATATCAGATTACATATATGTATCACAGTGATTTACACTATATTTACAGGCACAGTCTACTCCAGCATTTTTATTATTTAAAAAGATAGATAATCCCTTTATTACCCATTCCCTAGTTTTGCATAACCAACAGTGTTATATTAATATACTTTTACCTTTGTGATTACTTTGAATCTAAGCCTCTGCAGGCTGCCCCCTTATTTTAGTGCATTTGACAGACTTGCATTTTAGCCAATCATAAATAACTCCACGGGAAGTGAGCACAGTGTTATCTATATGGCACACATGAAATAGCGCAGTCTAGCTGTGAAAAACTGTAAAAACTCACTGAGATCAGAGGTGGCCTTCAAGGGCTTAGAAATTAGCATATGAGCCTACCTAGGTTTAGCTATCAACAAAGAATAACCAGAGAACAAAGCAAATTTGATGATAAAAGTAAATTGGAAAATTGTTAAAAAAAATAATTCTGTAATGAACATAAGTGTATATATATATATATATATATATATTAGATTTGCATAGTTTTTAATTAATACCTTTGTCTGCTGTACCTCCCTCAGGGCAAACATCCTACCACACACAACCAAACTCTGCCCACACCATGCACTATCCTGCACCCAATATCTCCACCCTTTCCATCATGGCTCTGCCCACCAAGTACCGGTTAGCCACTGAAAATCAGCACCTCCTTGTCTCAAAGCCTCTGGCAAATGTTGGGAGGTATGATATAGCCTTTTGAGTGTTCTTGTAAAGGGACATTAAAAAGCTTGGTGTTTTAAAACATTTTTAAAAATTCTCTTTAGCGCTGGTTTAAAAGACTTGGTTAACAAACTACAAGGAAACCTGGTGACGAGAATGAGTCTCTGATCTCCCTTTTGGCAAATTAGGGATAGCTATAAATGAATTTGTGCACTGCTCTAAGTGATCCCTGTATTCATATGTAGCTGTTTCAGGCATTCTGCAGCATACTGAGGTTGCAAAATTTAACTTTTTTTTGGTAAAACAAGCCACTTTTGGACCTGTATTGATCATTCGCACCTCACATGTCTTCCAGGACCCTGGGTAGGTCCAAAATAAACTTAAAGTTAAACGGAGGGCGGAAGAACTAGAATGATATAAGCTCATACATAGCTTGGACCATTAATAACAAATAATTCCTATATTGAGTAGGTATAGCCATCACAAACATTATGTAGATATGGTGATATAGACAGGTAATGATGGGACAATTTTAGGCAACTTTAGGTCCTTACTATATGAATTTTTATATGTCTGTTGGGATATTAGCTACTGCTGTTGCCGTCGTCTCAAGACAAACGCTATTTTCAGCTATTGGTGTGTGCTACACGCAGTACTGCCGAGCAAAAACTTTGCTGGAAGCTGTTCGCTTAGCATGGCATTGACCTAAATAGTAAGCTGAAACACCAGAAGAGTAACAGATGCTAGGGACATAAAATAACAGAGGGCCGCTCTTGGGCCTCTGACAATTCGGTCCACTTTTGGACCCTCTAAAAGAGAACATTTGTATGAAACTAAGGAACTATTAATTGCAACATATCTCTGTAAGAAGCAACATACTTATAACCTTTCAAGCTATCCAGTAAATGATAAGGACATCTATAATACACACAAACATTATGTAAATATGTTGATATTACCGGTAATGATGAAGTAATTATAGACCACCTTAGGTCCTTACTCTATACCTTTTATTCGTCTATTGAGGTATTGACTTACTGCCACTGCTAACGTCCCAAAACAAGCCCTATTTAGCAAAAAAATTGATTGTCTATTGGTATTTGCAACACGCAGTACTGCGGAGCAAAAACTTTGGAGGGAGCTGTTAGCTTAGCATAGTAACACATATAATTTAATCAAAATAGCAAGCTTAGGCACCAATGTATGACAGATTTGGGGTACAAAAAATAGTGGTAGGGCCACTCTTGGGCCTTTGACTGACATAAAGACTATTAAATTCAATACATCCCTACTGCAAGTAACATACTTATAGAACGTTTAGATTATCTAGTGGATGAAAAGAACAATATAGTACGCTAACATTACATGGCTATGTACATATAGCTAAGTATTTAGGTCAGGAAATGTCATCATGGGGTAAAGGATAACACCATAATGTCAATATTGGCATAATAACAGAAGCGGTAGGCCAGACCCCAAATGGTTCGCAACGCCAGGATGTAGTTCCTACCCATGGGTACCAGACAGCAGGCAATACGCTTTGAACCCCTCAATCCTCCTCTGAACCGCAAAGCACAGAGAAAACTCCCATATCTTTCAAGAGAAGGTGAATTGATGTCGGTATCCTTATCTAAGAGTATGAGCTCTCCAACGACAGCACCTCAGTATACACATTTCCCCGGACCTCCTCCAGAGAGTCGGCCGCATTTCTCAGGCTAGAGATCAAGGTAGGTGTTAAGCTCTCGCGGGCCCTGAACTGCAATTTCACAGCAGCGTGGAGGCTTGTATGAGTTTGCGCATCGCTGCACACTCCAGAAGACTCTGCATTCATCTCTTTCTGGCCCCCGGAAGCTACCAGCTCAGTGTGGGTACGTTTCATGCAGGACAGAAGGCGATCAAATCTAGCGCACAATGTGTGTTCATAGTTGGCCAGCAGATTTCTCATGGCCTTAGATATTTCCACCATGTTTGAAATTTCAGAGATTGCAGTGATGATAAGTAGGAGGGGAGAATTTACTTTATTCTCCTATTACCCGGTTACCCGGGGGGGGGGGTGCTAAGGTTTTCTCCCGCGAGGGCCGCCTAAAACCTTAACGGTCCAGTCTGCGAGGTTCCCCAACATACAATATTTGTATTGCCCAGTCCAGCAAAATTAAATCTCTTGCACACATTGAAATCGTGAACGGGATGGCATCTGTAAAGTCAGATATCTTTGTGGAAAGTATATCCTTTAGATAGACCTCCCAGATTAGCAGCCATCTTCGGCTAGAGCATGGATACGCCCCCCAGAATTTAACTTTTAGCCTTTATATATAAATTTGTTTTAATTAATTTATTAATTAAAAGGACACTATAGTCAAAATTAAACTTTCATGAATCAGATGGAGCACACAATTTTAAACAACTTTCCAATTCACTTCCATTATCTAAATGCGCACCATCTTTTTATATGCAAACTTTCTGAGGCACCAGTTCCTACTGAGCATGTGTAAGATTTACAGAATATACAGTACATATATGCATTTTGTGATTGGCTGATGGCTGCCACATGATGCAGTGGGAGAAAAAATAGAACTAACATTTGTAAGAAAACTTTACTACTCATTTGAAATTCAAACTAAGTGCTTTTGTATTGTCCTTTTATTATGCATTTACTGATTAACCCTTTGAGTGCTAAGCACTTTCCCACCTGGGTGCTAAGCTTTTATAAAAATAAAAAAAAAATTTTTTAAACTTTTTTCTTTTTTTAATCAGATTCCAAAGACATACACTGTTAGAAAGTTTAGGTGATTACCTTTCCAACGGTGGGTCTTGGGGGTCTGTAGCTGCTTAGATGCCTGAGATACAGGCTTCTAAGCAGCATGCCCCCTGCTCCTATACTGTACTTGTTAAGTATAAATAAAGTTTATACTTAAAGTTGCACGGTGACGTCATCACGTCATTGCGCGTGACGTCACCGCGCATAACGTGAAGCCCCAGCGATGTGTATTTGAAAGAAGCAGGAGACCAAAAAGAACCAAATAGTCCAATTAATCTAAGTTTTCTATGGAAGTAATAGCATGTATGTCTGTGGAAGCACTTCGTCATATATCTGTATGCTTTCACAGACATACATGTATGGTGAATCAAGGAGACATCTAAGATGTACATTTACGCTAATATTTCAATATTTCAATATGCTCAGAGATTTTATCCAGTGTTGGAGTAAGGAATGTAGTATGTTGGTTATTTAATGAATCTTTAAATTTTGTAATATTTTTGAGGTTTTTGGATTTTCCGAGTGATTGAGGAGAAAGTCAGCTCCTGGACGTAGCGGAGCTTAAGGTAAGGGGCCTTTGACCCCTGGGAGGAGACAGTCCTTACGTTGCGTAGGAAGGGGTGGGGTATAGGGGGAGCACCTATGGGCAGTAGCGGCAGCCATTTTGGGTCAGTCAGAAGTTAACAGCAAGCTAGCAAGTTGTCCCTCAGCGCTCCGCAAAAATTTTCCTGCAGCATGGAGGTTGCAGAGCTGCTAAAGCGGGTCAGAGAGCTTGCTAATGAGAGGGGATCGGCTTGGATGCAGGAGCATTTCGCCGATGTCATTTCCCCTGCGGTCCCTGGTGCTTCGTCTGGGGACAATCCACGGCAGCGTCCCACGCGGCGATCTCGCCCCCCTGACAGGCTCAGCCCTGAGGTCGGCCAGGGAGCGGGAAAAAAGCGGAAGAGCCATTGCCTTGAGTCCGGGTCTGGAGGCCGCCGTGAGCAAGATGTTGCGGCCGTAGTCGTGGAGGCTGGGATTGGAGTGCAGCAGGAGGTCCCGGTGCAGCCGCATGTTTATGCAGAGGTACTCCTTGTGCGGCAGAATTTGGAGACAGGTGAGTCCAAGGAGCAGGAGGTGATACACGGCCCTAAGGGGCCTGATGATGCAGCCATCAGCCCGGTATTAATTGACGGCTCCTATGAGCCTGAAGGGGGGCAGGGTAGGCAGGTATTCATTAGTCCCAGGGTGCAGGAGGCCCCGGTTTCACTTGTGTCCCCTCAAGGGGAAAGGGATACTGTTATTGTGCTTGACCCTCTTCCTGTTATTAGTGGGGGCCATGATAAGTTGGGGGCAGGCTACACAACCCCTAGTCCTGGTTCGCTGGCCAGGGATGGTGCTACTGTGAGGCCTTATCGTCACGGCCAGAGATGGCCTGCCAGGGGTACTGTTCAGAGATTAGGTTTTGGGATTCGGTCCGCTAGGGGTTCAAAACAGAAGGGTAGGGCTTCCTCAGTGGCCGGCACTTCCAGAGCTAGAGGGCGGGCAAGAGGGGCCGGAAAAGGGAGAGTTTCTCAGCATAGTAACTTGGTAGAAGGGGCGATTGAGTCCTTCTCTAGCCTTTCAGAAAGTGAAGATGTTATCCCCCCCTCCCCTGCAGCGAGGAGTCAGGTTAAAACTGTGCAATTTCAAATGCAATCTCAGAGAGGCCATGGGCGGATGTGCGCAAGGGGGGCTGTTTCATTTGTAGGGAGGGGTAGGGGTTTGAATATTCCAACTCCTCATATGCTTTCTTCCACAGATAGACCCAGGGCCCAGCACACGGGCATCAGGGTGGATGAGGCCACAGACGGCGGGGAGGCTGACGCCTTCCGGCTCGCTGATTCCTGGACGGATTCTATTAGTTTGGATCCTGATGAAGGTGCTATTGTTGCCGAGGAACAGGTCAGAGGCGGTGTGGTGAGTACTGGGGCTCTGGCGGGAAGTAGGGATGTTAGGTTTGATGAGGAAAGGGAATCTATAAGGAGGCCTGGGGCAATGGCTGGGGTTGGCGCGGGGCCTGCTCAGGGTTGCCAGCAACACAGGGGTGGTAGAAGTGGAATGAGAAGTAACGAAGTGCAGAGGTGGTCGGAGAACACCGGGCCTACTGTGGCAAAAAGACTTAGGGGGGGGCCCTCTGGGGGAATGGTCGGTCCTTCTGGTCAGCCGCAAAGGGGGACATTTGCTTGCAGGGATGTATCTCAACATGCTATTTTACAGGTGCAATCGGATCAGTTACGGCCGGTGGAACCGGGCCTGAGTGTTGTTGGGTCGGATCGAGTGTCAAGGGATCCGACACAGGCGGTGGATGTCGCGGCGGCAGCAGGTAAGCCAGCGCTGTTGGTAAACTTGGGGGAAGAGGGCGGAAGTGTGGGTCATGAATGGGCCGCTAGTGATTCCGCTTCGTTTAAAATTTTGGAGGGTATCCAGGAATTGTTAAGGAGGGCGGAGACCGCCAGGGTTGTGGATGTCCCGGCTCCCTCTGCTGCTAGAGCATGGGTGTCGGATAGGGGTGTTGTTGCCACCCCAGCGGCAGCGACAGGTGTTTGTGTTGGGGGATCCGGAGGGACAGTTTTGCCGGCTGCGTCGGGGCAACCTGCCCAGGCTGTGCCGGTTGCCCGGCAGTCTACTGGGAATGAGAAAGCTCAGGATGGCCCGGAGTTGAGGGTGGCTGATACTGCTATGTCCAGGTCCTGCTTATGCTCCATTGGGCCTTTGGGGCTACATTTAACTAAAGAGGTTAGGGAAAAAATTTGGAAAAGGGAGTACATTGAACTGTTTTCCTTGTTGCCTCTGGAGCAGTCTTTCGAATTGCCTGAGGACTCAAAGAAGGAGGCATCTAAAAAGGAGGAAGATGAGCGCAAAAAACGTTATAGGAAACTTCCTAAAACATTTACGAACTGGTTCCAAGCCTTCGTAATATACGCCAGTGTAATGGCGGAGAGGTTTCCTGAACAAGGCGCCTCTTTGTTTTGTTACTTGGACGAAGTGGCTGCAGCGCAACGCACTTATGGGGGTATGGCCTGGTGGTCGTATGACGAACAGTTTCGTCAACGACTAGCAGTGAAACCGGAAATGAAATGGGATGACCGGGACATGGGGTTGTGGTTGAAGGTTATGACACCTCTGCGTGCTTCACAGCCCTTTCGAGGGACGGCCGGCGGTCAGGCTGCGGCCGGTTCGTCGGCCCCTCCCTTTAAAAAAGGTTTGTGTTTTGCCTTCAATGAGGGGCAATGCAAGTGGGGATCCACATGCAAATTTCGTCATGAGTGCTCTGGCTGCGGCGGTAGCGGACACCCCTACGCCAAGTGTTTTAAGAAGGGAAAATTGCCCGGCAGACAGGATTGGTCTGACAAAGGGGGCAACTCCGGTACGAGTGGAAAGGATGGAGCGGTGGCTAGGCCGTTACGGCAGTAAACGTGGATGTTTTGAGAAAGCTGCCATTCTGCTCCATGGGTTCACTTATGGTTTTGTTATTCCGTCAGTTGGCGGCCTGACGCTGTCTTCTGGTAATTTAAAATCGGCAAGGGAGTGGCCTCAGGTGGTCAGGGAGAAAATTGGCAAGGAAGTGGAGTTGGGGAGAATGGCGGGACCTTTCTCCTCTCCTCCTATTGATGGTTTACGTATTTCGCCCCTAGGCGTCGTTCCAAAAAAGGAGCCTGGAGCCTTTAGGATGATTCACCATCTGTCATATCCCGATGGGCAATCAGTGAACGATGGTATCCCAGTGGAGTTGGTGTCGGTAAAATATGCCTCTTTCGACCAGGCGGTGGCTTTGGTCAGGGAGGCGGGTAGACATGCCCTGTTGGCTAAGGTCGATATAGAGGCGGCTTTCCGCCTTTTGCCGGTGCACCCAACTTCACATAAGTTGTTGGGGTGTACTTTTGACGATGCTTTTTACGTTGATTTGTGCCTGCCCATGGGGTGTTCCATCTCATGCTCCCTGTTTGAGACTTTTAGTTCTTTTCTCGAATGGGTTGCTCGAAAAAAATCGGGTTTATCGTCCATGGTTCATTACCTGGACGATTTTTTGTTCGTCGGGCAGGCGGGCTCTCAGGTTTGTGCACGGCTCCGGGATACTTTCTGTGGCATTGCTAGTGATTTTGGGGTCCCCATAGCACACGAGAAATCGGAGGGGCCTTCAACAGTGCTCAGTTTTTTGGGAATTGTGATTGATTCGGATCTCATGGAATGCAGACTTCCAGAATCCAAGGTGTTAGACTTGCAAAAGGTGATAACCTCCCTTTTGAGCGTCAAAAAGGTAAAGCTGAGGGAGTTGCAGTCCTTATTGGGTAAACTAAATTTTGCTTGTCGCATTATTCCCATTGGTAGGATTTTCTCGAGGCGTCTGGCCTTGGCTACGGCCGGAGTTCTTCGCCCTCATCATTTTGTACGGCTTTCTAAGGAACTTAAATCCGACCTACGAGTCTGGGCGGATTTCCTTAATGAGTTTAACGGGTCTGCTTTGATACAGGCGCCTAGGCTCACCTGTGACGAATTGGGGTTGTACACTGATGCAGCAGGCAGCGTGGGTTTTGGAGCATTTTTTCAGAATGAGTGGTGCGCGGCTGAATGGCCGGTGGTTTGGAAAGAGGTTGGTTTGACCAAAAATTTGGTCTTTCTGGAGCTATTTCCTGTATTGGTGGCCATGTATGTGTGGGACAGGGCATTTGTGAACAGGTCGGTGTTGTTCTATTCTGATAATATGGGAGTGGTTTCAGCAGTTAATACACTGACGGCGTCTTCTCCGCCGGTCATCAGGTTGTTGAGAATGCTGGTGTTCCAATGCATGCGTTTGAATGCCATGGTGAGAGCGAAGCATATTGCTGGGGTTTCCAACTCAATTGCGGATGCTCTTTCTCGCTTGCAGTGGCAACGATTCTGGGAGCTGGCACCTCAGGCGGACAGAGAGGGGAGGTCCTTTCCGAGCTGGTTATGGAACCTTGGCATGGAGGATTAGCTACTTTGGTGAGGTCGTCCTTAGCACCCAGCACATGGTCTGCTTATGAAAAAATTTGGGCGGAATGGGAAGCTTTGCTTGCCAGGCGAGGTACTGTGGAAGGTGACAGAGCATGTGTAGAGGTTTTTCTGCAGTGGTTATCTGGGTGGGGAGCCGTTTCATTGTCCCGTTCGATGATTGATAAAAAGCTAGCGGCACTGGCTTTTCGTTTCAAATTGCTGGGTGTCACAGATTTGACAAAGTTGTTTTGTGTTCGTCAGATCGTAAAAGGTCTTAAAAAAGGGGCTGGGCGTACTATGGATAAACGGCGCCCAGTTTCCTTTTCACTTTTGGATAGGTTGGTGACGGTCTTGAAGACGGTGTGTTCATCAGGGTACGAAGCCTCTCTGTTTACGGCCGCGTTCGCGGTGGCATTCTTTGGGGCATTCAGAATTTCTGAGCTGGTTAGTGGCAATACCTGGTCACATGGGGGTTTGGGAGTGAAGGACGTGGTGGTCACGGACTTACAAATGTCCATTTATATTAAAAAATCAAAGACTGATCAGTTGGGAAAAGGGAAGTCGGTGGTGTTGTTCCCGACAGGGGCTTCAGTTTGTCCTTGTACGGCCGTGAGTGACTATTTACGTTTACGGCCTAATGTGGGGGGGTCTTTGTTGATTCATGAGGATGGTGGTGCTTTGTCAGCATTCCAGTTCAGGTCTGTTTTGGCAAAGGCGTTGGCTGAGGTGGGGTTGGATCCTAAAGATTTCGGATCTCATTCCTTTAGAATAGGGGCGGCCACTGAAGCTGCGGTGTTAGGTTTGGGGGACAACATCATTAAGAACGTAGGTAGATGGACCTCTTCCAGGTTTCTTTCGTACGTGCGGCCGCACTTGAGAGTGTAATTCATGATGTTTCATTTATTTTGTTGTAGGTCCGGTACACGTATGGGTGTTTGGTCACTCATTTATTTATTGGGCCAGGAGAGCGGCGGCGGTCAAGTCAGATGGTCTACAGTTGGGTTTTGATAGATCGGCAGTGATCGTGAAATGGTTCGGCGTTAGGGGTCTCAGATGGGACCAGTTGTTGTTGTTGGTGATTGACTATGCAAAACAATTTCCACCTCCAAAGTTTTTAGTGGTACACGCGGGTGGAAATGACTTAGGTTTTTTGCCCCAAAGAGAGCTCGTCCGTAGGATCAAAAGGGACTTAGCTAGGTTATTGGAATTGTTTCCGGGCTTGACTGTTTTATGGTCGTGCATTGTCCCTAGGTTGGTGTGGAGGTCAGCCTGGAATCATGACAGGCTGAATAACAGTCGTAAGAAGGTTAATAAACTGGTCGCAGCTTTTATGCGAAGGGTGGGAGGGTCCGTGATTTATCACAAGGACTTGGAGGATGTTGGTAATGGCGAGTTTTATTCTAATGATGGTGTGCACCTTAATATTTTTGGTTTGAGACTGTTCATATTGGGGATCCAAGAAGCATTAAAGGAGATGTTGTGAGGGGTGGCGGGTCCGGTCTGCCTGGCAGGCAGTCCAGTCCATGGCGGGTGTTAGTCCCCTCACGTAAACAAGTTGACTATGGCCATAGGTGAATGGGTTAATCTCCCCACGGGGTGGGAGAGCAGTTTAAGTAACTTCTTGGACACGGGGTTCCTTGGAGTTAAGGTTAAATAACGGACTTATTAAGTCCAGGTAATATCAAGCACGGCCTGGTCAACAATAAAAGGTGAGGATGATGTGGACAATGGGGGACTAGCATTTACATCTGGTGTTACTAGCTGGTTCTAGTTATGCAAAGTTATTAAAGTTATTTATGTTTCATAAAGAGTTATTTATTAGTTTTCAAATTGTTATTTAAATAAAAGGCTGTGGCCAGATTTTTTCACCAAGCAAAGTCTCAGTGTGTTTATTTATTAAATAAGTTTGGGGTAATTAAGGTTCAAAGGGACGGGTGTTTGACGAGTCAGGGGGTCAAGTCAGCTCCTGGACGTAGCGGAGCTTAAGGTAAGGGGCCTTTGACCCCTGGGAGGAGACAGTCCTTACGTTGCGTAGGAAGGGGTGGGGTATAGGGGGAGCACCTATGGGCAGTAGCGGCAGCCATTTTGGGTCAGTCAGAAGTTAACAGCAAGCTAGCAAGTTGCCCTCCCTCCCTCCCAAGTTGTTGTATTTTCATTGTCACAGCATGGGCGGGTGTTAGTCCCCTCACGTAAACAAGTTGACTATGGCCATAGGTGAATGGGTTAATCTCCCCACGGGGTGGGAGAGCAGTTTAAGTAACTTCTTGGACACGGGGTTCCTTGGAGTTAAGGTTAAATAACGGACTTATTAAGTCCAGGTAATATCAAGCACGGCCTGGTCAACAATAAAAGGTGAGGATGATGTGGACAATGGGGGACTAGCATTTACATCTGGTGTTACTAGCTGGTTCTAGTTATGCAAAGTTATTAAAGTTATTTATGTTTCATAAAGAGTTATTTATTAGTTTTCAAATTGTTATTTAAATAAAAGGCTGTGGCCAGATTTTTTCACCAAGCAAAGTCTCAGTGTGTTTATTTATTAAATAAGTTTGGGGTAATTAAGGTTCAAAGGGACGGGTGTTTGACGAGTCAGGGGGTCAAGAGGAAAGAGGGAAATCATTCTATGAATAAGTTAACATCATATCTCTTGTTGATCCCTAATGGTGTTCTCGTTATTAGTGTGAAGATCCAATAAACTTCCCTTTTAAGTAGGGATTTCAGTCTATCTCCTCCCTGGGGTTTATTATTTGTTTTGTCCTTTTGCCCTGTTAAAAGTAAAAGTGCTGCTATATTTCCCTCTAGTGACCCACTCATAACAGTTCCTCATTGGCCTCAAGAGAAGGAAACACAGATTACAACAGGCAGTATCCATTGATATAAGGACACTAAAACTTTACACTTATTTTTTCAATATTTTAACAGCTAATATAATTTAAAAAAGTACAACATGCATCTGCATATTATTCTCATGTTGAACCTTGCTATGAATAAATCCTTAAATCTATCATTTATTTAGTGTTTAATGTCCCTTTAAGTGAAAGCTACCTATTTTGATCATCATACTAACAGGGGGTACTCTGTACAAGCTGTAGATTCTTGACAATTATGTTTAAAGGGTGATTGAGCAAGTACCTTGGACCACGTAGAATAGTCATCTTTATATGATATCTCAATACTTAGCCGATAGCACCTACAACAAAAGGAGCTTGTTATTTGACACTTTGCTTTTTTGCTTCCCTGGAGCATGGAAAGTTTTGGTTTCCTTTACCCAAAATAGCTAGTTTAATTAAATAAATAAATAAATGATTAAACAAGTGATTTTGCACCTTCTTTTACTAATGATCTTTAAATGGCTTTGTTACATTCTTTAATATAAATGACTCTTGCTTTAATTTAAACAATTTCTAAAAAAAGCCAGATTCTATGCCTTGAAAATACAGCAAAGCAATTGGGAGCACGGGGGTAAGTTTGACATGCACAAAACAGAGCTATGTAAAGCTACTGATGAGAATATCTACCAAAATACCCCAGCCGCAAAGTCACCATGGCCAGAATGTGGAAGATGCATTGTTGCCAGCACAGGAATCTAGCAGCTGACACTCATTAAATACTCATTAACCCCTTGGATTCCAGATAATTTTACCCGGCATCCTAGGGGTCAACTCCTTATCTGTAACTCCTATTTCAAACCCTAACCCTCATCCCGAATCTTGCTTGAGATTGCAATTGCTGGCTATAGCATTTTTTTTTAGCACTGCAATGTCATTAGTGCGCCACGAAACAGAAATCACCACTGGATAATATGTTTTCCATATTGTTCTTTTCCATCTTTTTGTGTTTATATAAATCTCCTGAAAGAGTTGTAGGAAACTAAAGATAACAATTTCAGACTCCTCAGTAGTTTGTCTTCCAAGTAAATTGCAAAATAATGAAATTAGCTATTTCTTTAATATAAAACTTGCTTGATGTAATTAGAGAAAGCAATTAGAATGTTGCATTCATCGCAATAGTATATTTTCTGGCCTGCTGAGAGCAATGCAGCATCAGTGGAATAAAGATAATGAGATGTACTAAGGCCAGATATAATATCAACGTAAAAAAAAACGCAAAATAGGATTTTTTTGAATTAAGTATTCAAATTTCATTGTATAGACATAAATCATTCTGTAGTGATTTCAGTTATTATTATTTTTTAATTTCCCTATGACCAGAAAGAAATAAGTATTTTAGATTTATTTTGTTGGTGAAAAAAAAGTAAAATTGCTTTGCTCGGTTATGATACAACAAATAAGATTATAGCTTTTTTGGAGATAATAAGACTTATTGCATATTTTTGAAGCAAGTAATTATAGAAACGATATTGCAAAGATTACAGTAACATCTTGGGAAAAAAAACAATGGTCAAAATATAATGAAACAATGTGTACATTTACTAAAATATTTGTTATATATGAATAGCGTGCAAAATACATGCTTATTGTTCATAGTTTGTAGTAACATATGTTTTGGGTTACCTCAAGCAGAAAACAAATATTTGACACTTTATATCACCACATTAATTTTTTAATTTTATATTTTTTTATAATCCTGATAATGTTAATTTGCATTTTATTTTTTTTAGACATTTCACAGAAAATATTGTGTAGAAAAGCATATAAGCTGCAAATTTTCACATTTAAAAATATCAATGGTAAGGTCCACAAATAGTTTGTAATTCAGTTACAATACTCCATCTTCTGATTCATGGGGGCCGATTTAACAAGGGCCGAATGGCCCTGAATGTAACTGTTTCCGCGCAAGCCTTCAAGCTTGCCGGAAACAGTAGTTAAGAAGCAGCGGTCTTAAGACCGCTGCTCCTTAACTCGTACGCCTCCTCTGAGGCTGTGGACATCAATCCACCCGATCGCATACGATCGGGTTGATTGACACCCCCTGCTAGCTGCCAATTGGCCGCAAATCTGCAGGGGGCGGCATTGTACAAGCAGTTCACTAGAACTGCTTGTGCAATGATAAATGCCGACAGCGTATGATCCGCTCGCACTTTTCTAAATTGGCCCCACAGTCTCAGGCCTAGTGGATGCACTTCATATTCTGTTACTCACTGATGTAGACTTTTCCCTGATAAAGATGTGTACAATAAACACTATACTAAAAATACATTTCTTTCAAACAGAGAAGTATTTAAAAAATGTTGAAGTTTTGTTTTGCCTCAGAAAAAAATGTTATGTAAAAGCTGTTTTAATATAAAATTATACTAACATACCATTTAAACTTCCTTTAATGTTGCCATCAACCAATGATTATTAGCAGAAAGTACCTATCATTACCTGTCTGCCAATGAACTGTATTAGTTTCAATGTAAATTTTAAAGTGAATGTCAACTCAACCATACCCGTTTACGCCATATGTTAAATCGATACAATTTAGGGGGACTTTCGTTCATTGTTTTTGCAGATCTTATATTTGAAAGTTGATAAATACCTTATAATATAATTTTTTCGATCGCGCTTCCTCCACCTGCCATTTAGTCCCTCTTTTTGTGGTTGATTGACATCAACGATTTCAAATCATGTTTCCCCCCCCCCCCGGGGCAATCAGAACCTAGACTCCCTGTGTACAGTGACCGAGTATATTGACAGCTCTGCCAGGGTAACATAAGACTCACTGTGCCTGAGATTCTTACACAATAGGCTCCCTCTCTTTCATGGGGGATATACAGACACTGTCTCCTAGGGGTCTTGCACTACAAACAGAGGTTGTGTGATTTTTGAATCACTGGGGTTTGCAGATAACTATTCTTGAAAGCAGCTCAGTCCCTTCCTATGCCAGCTGATTACTCCATGTCTTTCCTATGTGCCCGCTCTGTCAATCAGCCTACAGGACCCCAATAATCACTAGAAGTGCAGCTGTGCAGCGTTCACTCGGGTTATATAGCGCTAATGTAGCCCACCCAATGCCTTTCGCTGATTGGCTGGAGTAGTGTGTGCTGAAATGCATGCGCCGATTGAGTACATCCATTTTGAATGCATGCGCATAGTAAGGGTGCATAGTAAGGGCTCCACGGGTGCGTGCTTTCTGAGATTAACAAGGAAGTGCCGGATGGGAGGAGTTCCATCTCAAAACGAAGCTAAGTTATTATTTCAAATAGATTACAAATGGTTTATATTTTTATTTTAAAAAGTTAGCGGTTTTAATTGCAAGGTGTTAAAGAATTGTTAGGAGGCTTCAGGAGTTGGAAACTTGACATTCACTTTTAATAGCTTAACATTTTCCATGCTAAAACAAATGACACAACTATATATATATATATATATATATATATATATATATATATATTCAGATATAAATACATACACAGTGCTAACACTATTTAGACCATTCTTAGTTGAAATAGATATTACAGTCAAAATAGACTGTATTTTACAACATACCAGAGTCCCCCATTTTACAGTTTAAAAGCTCCGATCCACTGTTCTACTTTGACACCTTCCCAGTGTTCCCACTCCCAGATACTAACCCATAAATGTTGGGAGGTTTGAAATTATTGCACTTCAATGTGTTAAAAAGTCTTCTAGTAAAGACACGACTAATATAGAGATGAATTAAATGCACTTGTGAAGTAGTTGACCATAAGATCTGGATTTGCACAGATCTTAGTGTGGTGATCTTTCACAAACTCTGAAAAGTGCCAAAGTCAACAAAGGGCCGCCTTCTGACTAACAAAGCTAACAAAACTGCCGAATGCCCATGTCTATTCTACACACATTGCTTGATTAGTACAAGAGCTCTTTTATCTCCGTTCATAACTGGCCACTCAAGGAGATAAGACAAACATACTCAAGAGGATTTTCCAAGGGTATGTTCCTGGACTGCAAAACAACATACATTTTTTCAAATGACAGTTTTTCTATCTATACTATAATCGCGTTTGTAACACGTCCGTCGGTGTTGTCAGTTGCGCACACATCCTCAAAGGAATGTTGGCAGCGCGAGTGGATTCTTTCACCACCCTGACATTTATTTTCGGAATCCACCGGGATGCAGTGAAGGCAAACGGAGCATTAAAAAAAAAAAAAAAAAAGCCCGCCATAAGTATTAAAAAAAAACAACCTAACCGTAACTAATAAAACAAAAACTAACCGCCCGTACGAACTATTAAGAAAAAATAAACTAATTGCCCACACAAAGTATTACGAAAAAAAAATACCCAATAAAATTATTAACTCCTAAATCCGCCAACCACAACATCGCAAACTACTTAATACATATATTAACCCCCTAATCCGCAAACCCCCCACAACGCATTAAACCTAATTTACCTATTAACTCCAAAACCGCCAACCCCCACAACGCAAAAAACTAATTTAATGACTAAGCCCCCTAACCTAACACCCCTTAAATTAACCCCTTAGTTACATAAAAAAAATACTACATGACAATTAAAATAAAATTACATTAATCTAAAGTTACAGAAAATAAAAAAAGGCTAACATTACAAAAAATAATAACACTATCCAAAATAAAAAAAATAAACCTAATCCCTATGAAAATAAAAAAGCCCCCCAAAATAAAAACACCCCCTAATATAAGAATAAACTACCAATAGCCCTTAAAAGGTTTTTTTTGTAGTGCATTGCCCTAAATAAATCAGCTCTTTTACATTAAAAATAAACACAGTCCTCCCTAACAGTAAAACCCCACACACACCAAACCCCCCAAAATAAAAATAAAAACTAACACTAATAAACCTAAACTACCCATTGCCCCTAAAGGGGCATTTGTATGGGCATTGCCCTTAAAAGGGCATTCAGCTCTTTTTCACTGTCCTTAAAAGGGCATTCAGCTCTTTTGCAAATTGCCCAATAAACCCTAATCTAAAAAACAAAACCACCCAAAAATTAAAACAAAAACCTAACACACGGCCCCAAATAGGTACTCACGGTTTCAGAAGTCCGGCGGAGAAGGTCTTCTTCCAGGCGGGTCCATCATCTTCATCCACAGCGAAGGCTGAGCGGAGGTCCGGAGCGGTCTTCCCAGATGTGGCAGTCTTTCCAGATCTGTGCGTAGCGAAGGCGGCACGGTCTTCCCAGATGTGGCACTCCTCGGCAAAGGCGTGGAGGTTCCTCTTCATGCGATCGTCCGCCACACACTGAAGATTGAATTCAAGGTACCCCATATTTATTGGGGTACCTTGCATTCCTATTGGCTGAAATTTTCAAAATCAGCCAATAGGATGAGAGCTAATTAAATCTTATTGGCTGATTTGAACAGCCAATAGGATTATAGTAGCTCTAATCCTATTGGCTGTTTTGAAAAATTCAGCCAATAGGAATGCAAGGTACCCCAAATTGATTGCGTTACCTTGCATTCAATATTCCGTATACGATGGACATCGTATGAAGACGAGCCTCCATGCCACAGAGGACCACCACTATCGCAGAGGACCGCCGCCACTGCCACAGATGACTACCACCGAGGATCGCCACATCTAGGAAGACCGCTCCGGACCTCCGCTCCGCACTACCTTTACTGTGGATAAAGATGATAGACCCACCTGGAAGAAGACCTTCTCCGCCGGACTTCTGAAACCGTGAGTACCTAATTGGGGCTTTAGAGTTATTATTTTTTTTTTTTTTTAGATTAGGGTTTATTGGGCAATTTGCAAAAGAGCTGAATGCCCTTTTAAGGGCAGTGAAAAAGAGCTGAATGCCCTTTTAAAGGGTAATGCCCATACAAATGTGGGGACTTTGTTTATTTTTAATGTAAAAGATCTGATTTCTTTAGGGCAATGCCCTACAAAAAGCCCTTTTAAGGGCTATTGGTAGTTTATTCTTAGATTAGGGGGTGTTTTAATTTTGGGGGGGGGGCTTTTTATTTTCATAGGAATTAGGTTTATTTTTTTTATTTTGGATAGTGTTGTTTATTTTTTTCTGTATTTTTATTTTTTTATTTTTTGTAGCTTGGGGTTACATTTTCCACACATAGACTGCCCTCTGGGCAGGCTTAAAGACTAGTTGTTTATAGATAAGTTTGTGTGCAGAACTTTTCCAATACAATGCTTAGTATACTATACCAATTTATTCATGCATTGTGAATAAGACCTTTTCACATGTGCATACAGAAGTGTGCATGTGCCTTGGGCACTATATTTTATGTATAACATTGTTGTAGACACTGCTACTATATAGCACTCAACACCTGTGCACACTTCTGTGTTCACCTCAGTATGCTCTAATAGAAAAAAAACTAAGTTTCAATAAGGATGCAAAGTAAAAGAGGTAAATTTGATAACAGATTTTTTTTTTTTATAATAGTAAGCTGTATATAAATAATGAATGTTTCATTTTGGCTTACATGTGCCTTTTCAACTACAAAAAGTATATAGTGCAGTTATATAGGAGGAAGACGTGCAAAATGGTTTATCAGATTAATTAATTATATTATTATTGAATCCTGAATGTTAGTATGGAAGATGAAACTAACAGTATATGTTAGATTAGCGATTCAAACAATTACAAATATTAATGTAGCTCTTATAAGGAACATCTGTATGAACTGAATTGTTAAGTGTAATCCAATGGCACCACTCTATGGTGAAAGGGTTAATCATGAGTAACATTCTCAGATGCGGAATCTTCAGTACTATACTGCTATGTAGAATTCCTGCACAAACCTGCCACATAATTCCACACATTTTTTGAAGCTGATACTCAAAATTTTAATCTTCCCTATGTTTCCCTGGGGGCTTAAAAAGCTTACAGTACAAAGGGGAGAAATGTGTCAGTGGCTATTTATTAATAGTTCCCCGTCAGAGACCAAGTCACACGGTGATTATAACAGTAATATATATTTATAAGGTTAATGTTGTATTTGTTTTACATTGTAAACACTTTGGCTAGATTACAAGTGGAGCACTTAAGTATCGGGAGCCTGGAATTGGGCAAATGGGCGTACAATAATTAACCAGCTGTTACAAGTGGCTGGTTATTGCTACAGCGAGCTTGCGGTAGCAATTAGCGCTCCGAAAATTAGATCTCTGGTTAATTTTCTAAAAGTGCCCCAAATGCCCTCAAAATAGAGTGCATAAAAGTTTTTTATTAAAAAAAAATAAGTACAATTTTTTTTATTAAATAATAACTGCACTAGGCAGTTTTTGGGCTTTAAAGTTGGTGGGAGTGGGGTGTTAGAAAAAAAACATAATTGAAAGGTGCCTTTACATTGCGGTCTATGGTAACTGTGTTAATATAGACCGCAATATAAGCATATATGTATATGATTATATACATATATATGTTAATATGTGTATATCCACATATAAACACATAAATATATATGTTTATTTTCATATACATATATATTTAAAAATGCTGCCCATCACTGTGCTACTTACCCCCTTTGCTACGCAAGGTTCTGATGCTGTCTGAGAAACCTATGGAAGCACGCTCTCGTGAGCGCAATGCTTCCTAGCAATGTGAATGCGAGCTCACGTTTGCATTGCGATTTACTTGTAATACCAGCGCACATTATCATGTACTGGTATTACAAACTGGAGCTCTAATATTACTTGCACGCAAGCGATATTTAGCGCTCCACTTGTAGTCTAGCCCAATGTGTGTTTTTGTTTTTTCTCAAAAATATTTTTATCTCATTTTGGCTGATTTGGCCCTTGCAGCAAAGATAGTACATTTGATAAGAAATAATGACACAAGTCTATGTATGTGCTCAAACACCACTAATGAATATTTTACTATTTAAAAGGGCAACATTTTTCTTTCAAGATATAGATAGAGCATACAATTTTAAACAACTTTCCAAATTACTTCTATTATCAAATTTGCTTAATTCTCTTGTTGTTGGATGAGCCAATGACAGGAGGCATTTATATACAGCCACCAATCAGCAGCTAGCTCTCAGTAATGCAGTAATGCTTCTGAACCTACCTAGGTATGCTTTTCAGCAAAGGATACCAAGTGAAAGAGTCAAATTAGCTAGTAGAAGTAAATTGGAAAGTTGTTTAAAATTGCATGCTCTAACTGAATTAAGAAAGTTTAATTTTGACTTTACTGTCCCTTTAATAAATGTGCTAAAATGTTCTAAGCTAGGAAAAGTACAAACTGTAGGGTTTTTATACAGCAAAAGCAGAACTGTCCAGAATTTTGGGAGATTGGGTCTAATTTTTTGCAACAGATTTCTTTATTTCTTTCCTTTTTAAAGCCCAGTTTAATACAGAGCAAGGAGTGTGGAAAAGAAGAAAAGGGGTTTTAAAGGCCCACTTTTTGCAGAGAATCAACATTTGTAAAGTGTAAAAATGAGTGCTTTGCAAAAGTCCCTCTTTGGTTTCATTTTAATGCAAAGGACTATTAAAGTTCACATTTCAAGAACACATAAAATGTTTCATTATTTGGCAGCATTTTGTTGTAAAATACATCTAAAAAATGTGTTTGTTTCACTTTCGCCAAAGGAGGCTTGGGTTAATACTTTAAGGCAATTTATGTGAGCTTCTGTTTACTTTTCCCTCCCTCCCTAAGCTTCTATAGTGTCATTATTTTGTATCAAGAATCATGATAGGCAAATCCTTATGTGCAATAGTAACCAAGTTGAATCAGTGCTAAACCACCTTATTGGAATACAAGAGTTCAGGCTACCCCGGTCTGCACATAGAATAACCATACAAAATATACTAATTTGACAAAATAAAGCTCCCCTTTAAATTATTCCCAATGATCCTTTTTACCTGCTAGTGTATAAAAATGGTTACAAGTAGCTCCTTTACTCCTATTTCAGCATTTGAAATAGCTGATTTAGCCTGTGGTATAACCACCTATACTGAAAGTTTTGATACTGGAGTATACGCTATTGACAAGCCTAAGTAAACACAGCTACCAGAAGTTACACTCTCAGTGGGATGCAGTGGGTTAAGCAATAAAATGATAATTGTCCATTGTTCTCTCTATGTATTGAGCTTTGGTGTTCCAGCCAAATATAAGATAAGGAAGCAAGTGTGTGTACACAAAGTGATGACATAATGAGATCTGATATTACCTTTAAAGGAACACTAAACCCAAAAAAATTATTTAATGATTCAAGTAGAGAACACTATTTTAAACATCATTCCAATTTACTTCTATTATCTAATTTGCTTCATGTTTTAGATATCTTTTGTTTAAGAAATAGCAATGCACATGGGAGAGCCAATCACACAAGGCATCTATGGGCAGCTACCAACCAGCAGCTTCTGAGCCTATCTAGATATGCTTTTCAGCAAAGGATATCAAGAGAATGAAGCAAAATAGATAATTGAAGTAAATTAGGAAGTTGTTTAAAATTGCTTGCTCTTTCTAAATCGTGAGAGAAAAAATTGGGTTTCATGTCCCATTGTAATAGGTTGTGGTTTCAAAGCACAACATCAGCTACTTCATATACACAAATAAACCCGAAAATGCAATTTCTCAAATATTTTATACTCTGCAGCTGGTATAACAAGTTATTTAAAATACATTAAAGGGACATAATACTCATATGCTAAATCAATTGAAACTGGTGCAGTATAACTGTAAAAAGCTGACAGGAAAATATCACCTGAGCATCTCTATGTAAAAAAGAAAGATATTTTACCTCACAATTTCCTCAGCTCAGCAGAGTAAGTTCTGTGTAAAAAGGTATACTCAGCTGCTGCCCAACTGCTGGTAAAAAAAAATAAATAAATGTAGAAATGAACAGCAGCCAATCAGCATCAGCAGTGCTGAGGTCATGAACTCTTTTACTGTGATCTCATGAGATTTCACTTAACTCTCATGAGATTTCATAGTAAACTTCCTTAAAGTGAATTGGGAAATAAGATGAGAGTGCACAAAGCTCATCCCTTTGCCTGTCCCGGGACAGACATACTGATTTGCTGCTTAGAAGTCCTTTACAATGGGATGTGGCTACTGAGGAATTTTTTAGGTATAATATCTTTCTTTTTTACATAGAGATGTTTAGGTGATATTTTTTAGTCAGCTTTTTACAGCTATGCTGCATCACTTTCAAGTGTTTCAACATTTGGGTATTATGGCCCTTTAATGGAAAAACAATTTTACAGTGTACTGTCCCTTTAAGCATTCTGTTTTACCAGTATGCAAAAACTCAGCAGGTAGTAATCATAATCTTTGTCCACTTTAGTTAATGTCAACACAAAAACTGGATAAAAACACTGTTTTGAACATATAGGGGTATATATAACATAGTGTGAGCGGACATGATACAATGTAGCGTATCATGTCTGCTGCACATCGGTAAATGCCGACAGCATACGCTCTCAGCATTTATCATTGCACCAGCAGTTCTTGTGAACTGCTGGTGCAATGCCTCCCCCTCCAGATTCCGCTAGCAGGGGGTGTCAATCAACCAGATCGTATTCAAACGGGTTGATTTATGTCCGCCGCCTCAGAGCAGGCGGACAAGTTATGAAGCAGCAGTCTTGATAAATCGGCCCCTTAGCCTTTAAAAGGGCAGAAAAGTTAAAATTACATTTTAAAGATTGAGCCAGAGCATGCAATTTTAAGACTTTCCTATTTACTTCTATTGTTATTTTTTTCTCTATTCTCTTGGTATTCTTTGTAGAAAAGCATGGCTATATATATATATATATATATATATATATATATATATATACTTTCTGTCATTGTCTTATCCAATGTGTTCACCTAGCTGCTAGTAGTGCATTGCTGTTCATGAGCCTACTCTTCAACAAAGGACACAAAGAAAATGAAACAAATTTGATAACAGAAGTAAATTGGAAAGTTGTTTAAAACCATGAAAGTTGAATTGTGACTTTACTGTCCCTTTAACTGTGATCGACTCTGATATAGACACAGGTTAGGAGCGTGGTTGTGAGAGCTTTGCTGAATAGTGGTGTAAATGTGGACTTCATATATTTATGTATGTTTATGTAAAAGATGTTTATATACACTAATATATTTATTTTATGTACTGTTCCCTTTCATCTTAGTTGTCTGTTTTCTAGATGTATTATACTTTAATGTACTTTAAAAAAAACATTTTTAAAATGGCCAAAGTTTAGCAGTCGTTAAAGAATAGTGGGCTAGATTACGAGTGGAGCACTATAGTTAGCGCAAGAAGTGTAAATGCAATCACAAGATTTAAACATTTTTTTTATGCTCAAATCCATATTAAAAGTGGCAAGCTGTTTAAATGACTTCAATTTTTTTACGCAAACTCACAGTAATTTATGATCCCCATATTTTCTATGGGCGGCGTTGAGCGGCAACGTCCGCTTGTATTATAAGTTGAAAGTAAATTCGATCGCTCGAACGCAATCGCATTTAACGCTCAAACTTTTTACACGACCTGAAAGTTGTTAGGTTCACTGGAAACAGTTGCACTAGACTACACTATTAACCCATAAATCGACACCCCCCACATTGCAAACTACCCCTCTACACTATTAACTAGGGTTGCACCGATACCGATACCAAGTATTTGCATAAATACTTGTACTCGTGCAAATGCACCGATACTTAAACCGATACCTCTACTTCCTACCCATATGCTATCTTGTGGCGTTTTTTCAAACTGCATGTTCCCATTTCATTTTAAACTGGAGTGGAGACTCAACTAAAAATTGTTTACTACTGTTCTGCCAATACAAATTGCTGTTATTTGTATTATTGTAGGAGAGATCACTGTTCCTCGTTCAGACAAACCCCTGAAGTACTGGTCAGTTAATAAACAGATTTCCAGCTCTGGCTAAAATGGCCCAAAAATATCTTTCTGCACCATGCAGTAGTGTGGAAAGTGAAAGACTGAGTCGAACCTCCATACAAATGTCAGATTGATGTTTTATAACAGCCCTACAACCCAATTGCATCACCCCTTTATAAATAAAAAATATTACAATAAAATATTACATTTAAACATGTTCAGTGAACTTTGTGACACATAAAACTGTTTTTATTATTTCATAATGTCTATTGACTTACAGTCCTTTATAATTATAAAGAAGGAATCTTAAATAATCAGTCTGTATTGTGCTTGGTATACTGTCACATGACATAAAAAAAAAAAAGTATCGGTAATTGGTATCGGCGAGTATTTGAAAACAAGTATCGGTACTTGTACTCGGTCATAAAAAAATGGTATCGGTGCAACCCTACTATTAACCCATAAACCTCCACATAGCCCACCCAAAAGTACCCCACTAAACTATTAACCCTAAACTGCCACAACCCCATCTCAAAATACTCCACTACACTATTAACCCCTAAACCCACCACAATACTGATCATCACAAATTACCCCACTACATTATTAACCTCTAAACTGCCACAACCCCATCACAAAATACCCCTCTTCATTATGAACCCCTAACCACCACAATCCCTATTGCAAAATACCCCTCTACACTATTAACCCATAAACCTCAACAACCCCAAATGCAAAATACCCACTAACATCTAATAAATCATAATCATAATCTAGCTAAAATGTGCAATGTAAACTTATCGTTTATTGGTTCAATGTCAATAGGAGCTGATAATATTAAACTGGTGCTGATATTTAGTATGTGGTAAGTGGAAAAAATCTGCACCGTTTAGACTGCTGATAGATGTTAAGCATTAAAACAGCACTTTTAAAGTTTAAAGTGATGGTAAATGGAATGCTTTGAAAATTGGCTTGTGTAATCTGCGTGCCCTGATATATAATTATAATTAATTTGTATATTTTATTTACTTTTTAAAATATCTAGATTTGCTATAGAGTCTTTGTTTCATAGTTGCTCCTCCCTCTTCCATATCCTCTTCTGTAGAATTGTGATGTACAGAGCAATACCACCTCTTAATGACCAAGGCCATGTCAGGCACATCCTACAAAAAAGGCCAGTTAAGGACTAAGGATGTGCCTGACACGTCCTCGGGGGTTTCAAGCTGTGATCGCTTCTAGACGCTTTCAGGGTATTGCAGTGATGCCTCGATATTCAGGCATCCTGCAATACCCTTTTTTTAGCCACCAATGCAGAGAGAGCCACTCTGTGGCCCTCTCTGCATCGGCCATCGATAATGCCAATCGATGGTGGGTGGGAGCCATAGCAGGGAGGCAGGTGGGTGGCCCATCGTTGGTAAGTTCTGGATCCTGTCACACTGAAGTGCGCACGAGGGGCAGGAGCGCACATGGGGAGGGGGGTGTGCGCGCCACATTTACATTAATGTAATGAAAATGTATGGGAAGGAGAGAGAAGGAGGGGGGAATAAATGTTGGGCAAGGGATCTGGGAGGGGGAGGGGGTAGGGTGTTAAGGGGGGCAGCTACACTACATAATTTTTTTTTATTCTATATAAAAAAAATAAAAAACACAGACAGCTGCCAGTACTCAAGATGGTGGCAAATGGGTAGAGAGGTGAGGGTTAGAGAGATGTATGGGGGGGGGTATCAGGAAAGTTGGGGCTAAGGGGGAGATCCAAGAAACAATATTTAAAAAAAAAAATATATATATTTTAGTACTGGCAGACTTTCTGCCTGTACTTAATATGGCATTGACAATTGTGAGGTGGGGGATGGAAGAGAGCTGTTTGAGGGGGGTCTCGGGGAGGTATCAGGGAGGTATCAGGGGGTGAGATGTGTCAAGTGGGAGGCCGATTTCTACACTAAAGCTAAAATTAACCCTGCAAGCTACCTAATTAACCCCTTAACTGCTGGGCACAATACAAGTGTGGTGCGCAGCGGCATTTAGCGCCCTTCTAATTACCAAAAATCAGTGCCAAAGCCATATATGTCTGCTATTTCTGAACAAAAGGGATCCCAGAGAAGCATTTACAACCATTTGTGCTATAATTGCACAAGCTATTTGTAAATAATTTCAGTGAGAAACCTAAAGTTAGTGAAAAGTGAACAAATTTTTTTATTTGATCTCATTTGGTGGTGAAATGGTGGCATGAAATATACCAAAATGGGCCTAGATCAATACTTCGGGTTATCTACTAAAAAAAAAAATATACATGTGAAGGGTTATATTCAGGGATTCCTGACAGATATCAGTGTTACAATGTAACTATGGCTAATTTTGAAAAAATTAATGGTTTGGAAATAGCAGTGATACTAAGTTGTACTTATTGCCCTATAACTTGCAAAAAAGCAAAGAACATGTTAACATTGAGTATTTCTTTTTTTTTTTGTAAGTTTAATTATTATTATTATTGTATTCTTGTTTTATTTTTTTTTATTTATAGTTTTTATTGAGGTTCAGAAAAGTTACATATTACAAGTCTTTGTAATACAGGTTACAGAGCTTCTTATAGGTTACATTTGGTTATAGTATGGAGGGAACAATAGAAACAAGTAAACAAACAAATAACATTAAAGCTCCATATGAACATTGGACATCTCTTGCTAAGTTTTTTGTAATAAACTTTACACACATTACGGTGTTGGTGGGTCACATAGATCCATTTAATTATGCGAGTTTGGGATGAGCACAATCATAGTCAGGTATGACTAGTGAGAACAACCTTTAGGATAATTAGAATAGTCTGGGGAAAAAAAAAAAAAGAGGGGGAGAGGGGTCACAGGTGGGGGGAAAGGAAAAGGAGGAGGGGAGATGACTGGCATGTACATCTATTGTTCCTGTTTACTACTCAGCAGGGGAGTTAGGTCATCTGCCTCCATGTTTCCCAGATTTCTGAGTGCAGGTAGATTTTATTGTGTTGAGTGAAAATCGGGCCTTCCATTGCCTCTAGGTAGGTCATGGTTTTGACAACTTCCCCCCAGGTAGGCAGGATCTGCTGTCTCCATAATCTCGCAATAGCTAATTTGGCTGAGATAAGAATATACACAAGAAGTAAGGATTTTGGGGGTGGGGCTGTATCTATGTTTAGGTGTAGCAGGGCCACTTGTGGGGAGGCCCCTAGTTGAGGGAATAGATTCCTGCAATGGTGTGAGACTGTGCGCCAGAAGGGAGCCAATGTTGGGCATTCCCACCAGACGTGTGCTGACGTGCCCACCAGTCCACATTGCCTCCAGCATAGTGGGGAGTTAATTTGAGAGATTTTGAACAACCTAAGTGGTGTTAGATGCCATTGCGTGCAAACTTTAAGATATAATTCAAGTAGGGTAGTGCAGTGGAGTGCCTGTTTGGTTATGGTTACTGCCCTGGCCCAGTCAACTTGTTCTGCCCGAAACTGAAAAGCATTTTCCCAGGCCAAAGCGTAAGCTGACCTGTGGTAGATGGGGGAGTTCATCAGGTCTCTGTAGGAAACCGATAGGGCTCTGGGAGTCCTCACGTTGTTGGTCCACCTTTTTTCCCACAAAGTGGGATCTCAAGGGGGTTGGCTCAGGAATCCCCAAGATTTCAGAAGGCTCCTGAGCCTCCAGAACTCAAACAAAAGGAGTTGATTTGGGTTATAGATATTGGTGAACTGCTCAGTGGTTAGAAATTGATTGTTGAGGTACAGGTCCGCCACGTGAAGTATCCCATGCTCCTGCCATAGACAAGGGTAAGAATCCCTAAGGGCCGCTAGCAGGCCCGCCAGGGAGTGGATGGGGGAGGGGTGGGGCGCTATCTGAGGGAGTGAGCGTAGTCTGTCCCATAAGCGGAGGGCGTGGGTGATAACTACATTTTGTATTTTGTAGTATGACCTAATATGTTTGGGCAACCAGATAAGGTCCCTAAGCATGAGGGGGCCAGGGAGCACTGCCTGTTCCAGGGTTTGCCACTTATTTCTACTGTCAACATTATTTCATGCCAAAATATGGGAGAGTCTCGAGGCTTCGTGGTAGTAGATTAAAATGGTTGTTGTAGTATTCTGGTAGCAACCCTAGGATGCTTATTTTTCCAGACATATTTATTGCAAATTTGTTGGAATTTGCTGATTAGAGACTTAGGGATAGGGATAGGAAGCGAGCGGAATAAATATGTGAGTTTGGGGAGTAAGAGCATTTTAAATGCTGCTATGCGTCCTAGCCAAGAAATACACGGAACACTCCATTTATCAACACTGGACTGGAAATGCTGCAGGAGGGGATAGAAGTTAGAATCGATTATAGTGGGGATGCTCCAAGATAAGTAGACCCCTAGATGCTTAATCCGGTGCTGGGACCAGTTGAAAGGATAATTTTGCTGGAGTTCCGCGAGTGTCATGCCTGATAAATTAAAAACATAGGCTTCTGTCTTGCTGACATTGAGTTTATAGTAGCTAATGTGCCCGAACCAATCCAGCAATTTGAAAAGATTGGGGAGAGAGTGTAGAGGGTCGCTCAGGAATATGGTTAAATCATCCACGAATAGTGCGTTTTTTTGTAAAGTGCCCTCAATCTCTACACCTCGAATGTCGGGGTTGATTCTTATCGCCTCGGCCAACGGTTCCATGACTAAGGCGAAAAGTAATGGGGAGAGGGGGTAGCCCTGATGTGTCCCATTTGTGATGGGAAAGGGTGAAGAGCGAAATCCCAGTCCCCTAACCGAGGCCGAGGGGGCCGCATATAAAGCCTTGACACAAGAACAGAAACCAGGGGGAAATCCAAACTTGTCCAATTGACCCTATCAAAAGCCTTTTCGGCATCTAAGGCTAAGGTCGTGCTGGGAAGATTGCATCTCTTGGCTTCAAAATATATATTGAGAATCCGACGGGTATTATCCGGGTCTTCTCTGCTGGGAGTGAAGCCCACCTGATCGCCATCCAGCAATGACGATAATACTAAGTTCATTCTAGAAGCCAGGAGCTTCGCCAACAACTTCACGTCCGCAGAAATGGGGCGGAAGTGTTCGCACACATTAGGGGCCTTACCCGGTTTCGGAATGGTTACAATGATCGCCTCCAATAATTCAGATGGTAGGGTGCCTGACTGTCTAGCTAGGGAGCAAACTCTGGTTAAAAGCGGGGCGAGTTGCAGGCAAAACATTTTGTAAAACAGAGTGCCGTAACCGTCTGGCCCCGGAGCTTTGTGTGGCTTTAGAGACTTAATGACAGAGAGGACTTCTTTGGAGGTAAATGGGGCTTCAAGTAATTCTATCTGGGCTGCTGTGAGAGTCGGTAAAGAAGGGGTATCCAGGAAATTCTGAATATGTTGTGTGGGAGGAACCTGATGGGCAGGAGAATCTGCTTAATTATAAAGCGAGGAATAATAAGAGGCGAAAGCCTTCCCTATGTCTGCTGGTAGACGGACAGTTCCCTGGGGTGTTTTAATATATGGGATACGAGCCTCCGCGGTCCTTTGTCTAAGCTTATTAGCCAGTAACCTGTAGGCTTTATTTCCCTTGGCATAGAAAGTCTGTTTAAACTGGTGAACCTGAGCTTGGTGTCTTTTTAACTCTAGGGCCGAGATTTGTGCTTTGGTGGTTTCAATTTGAGTGAGAACCTGGGGGTCCAATGATTCCTTATGTAGGGGAGTAAGCCTCCTCAAGGTGGTGTGGAGTTGGGCAAGTGAACTACTTATTAGTTTCCTATGTTCTGTTGTCAGCTTGATGAACACTCCTCTGAGGTATGCCTTGAGGGAACTCCACAGGCAAAAGTCATCTACTGCACCGTTGTCATTTATATTTAAATATTCGGATATCTCCTTCTGGATGAGTGTAACCTGTTCTGGGTTTGAAAGTAAGTATTCTGGGAGTTACCATGAAGGCCTAGATAGGGTGCAAGTGGGGTGGTTCAGAGTAAGCTGAACCGAGGAATGGTCAGACCATGTACAGTCGGGCATGTGTATTGACTGGACCAGGTCAAGCAGTCTTGGCTCACAGAAGAAATAGTCAATCCTTGTATAGGAATTATGCACTCTAGAGTAGTATGAGTAGTCCCTGGAGGTGGGGTGGTGAGAACGCCAGACGTCAAATAAGTTGTATTGGGATAGAAGGTTGCTAAATTGCTTCACGGTCCTAACAGTTTGTAACATTGAGTATTTCTAAACTTAAAATTTAGAAACTATTTAGCATGGGTGTTTATTGGTGGTTGTAGATGTGTAACAGATTTTGGGGGTCAAAGTTAGAAAAAGTGTGTTTTCTTCCATTTTTTCATCATATTTTATAATATTTTTTATAGAAAAATTATATATGATGAAAATAATTGTATCTTTAGAAAGTCTATTTTATGGCGAGAAACACAGTATATAATATGTGTGACTACAGTAAATGAGTAAAAGAAAAGATTACAGCTAAACACAAACACTGCAAAAATGTAAAAATAGCCCTGGTTCTTAAGCGTAAGACAATTGAAGTCATCAGTTTCTACTGAGCATGTGCAAGAATCCACGGCATAAACATGTATGCATTTGTGATTGGCTGATGGCTGTCACATGGTACAGGGGGAGTGGAAATAGACATAAAATTGTCAGAAAAAAAATCTACTACTCACTTTAAGTTCAGACTAAGTGCTATTGCATTGTCTTCTTATCTTCCATTTTTGATTATGCAAATCTACTGTGTTGACTGGTCCTTTAAAGGAGCACTAAACACAGTAGAATAGCATAATCAATAAATGCATAATAGACAATGCAAAACACTTAGGTTGAATTTTTCTCAAAAGTGTCAAAATTAGTTTTATTTTTCTTCCCACTTCATCATGTGACAGCCATCAGCCAAAATGCATATACGTATATTCTGTAAATCTTGCCTCAGAAAGTGTGCATATAAAACATTGTGCACATTTAAATAATGGATGTGAATTGAAAATTATTTTTTTTTTTTTTTTTTTTTTTCATGGGACTCTAAAAATATTATTAGTTTGTCAGAGATTTTGTACAAAATAAAAGTTTTTAAACATGGGCGGATTTGTATTAATGATATCCAATCCTCATTTAATATTTTACAGATCTGGATGTTGGTGCTGGAACCTCAAGCCAGGGCTTGTCACAGTTTGGTATGTCTCATTTTTTTATTTTTTTTATTTATTAGTTTTTAAATTCAAAAACAAAAATGAAAATCAGTATACATCATAACTTGAGAAAGTGTGACAATCAAATAACGTGGAGTAACTCCATCAAGATTTTTGGTTCAAGTACAATCGCATTTAAACTTTTAGAGTCATCCTCGAGTTATAATTCAGTTAATGTCTGGCAAATTTTCCTCGTCTGAAATAGGTATTTAAACCAGTTTAATCGGTCCAGTATCTCTTACGATACTGAATGTATTCTTGGCTGTAGTCCTCTGATCCCTATCTAGTTATCGTATATCTGTAGTTTGGGGCTGCTGGAAACCAGGTGTGAATGGATGATTGCATGTTTATGATGGATATGGATATGGATAGTGGGCTCACAAGTATTCTTGCCATAAAAACCTGGCGTTTAATATGGCGTCTGATTTATTACGGTAAAGGTAGCCGTACCTTTCTAAGGAGAATTGCTCTTCTACTTCCTCGACCCACATATTTCTACTCAAAGTGCTAGATGTTTTCCAATGGCGGGCTATTAGTTTTCTTGCGCTATTAAGGCCAATCTGCAAGACCAGCAGTTTTAGGCGGCAGGGCAACCTGGGCAGATCATTTAATAAAGCTATATTTGGAGTTAATGTAAAATTGCTTGCAATACCTTGTTTACAATATGTTTCTACTGCTTCCCATAATGGACGGACCTTAGGGCAGTGCCACCACATATGAATCAAATTGCCATACATCCCACAGCCTCTCCAGCACAAGCCGGACGTGTTAGGATATATGCTAGCCAGCCTCGATGGGGTCAGGTACCACCGAAGAAGGATTTTAAAATTTAACTCCAGTATCCCTGGAGAAGTCGAGGATTTTTTGACTGAACTAAAAATTTTGTGCCATTTTTCGGCTTCTATATTTTCTATGAGGTCTAAATTCCACTTGGCTGTGTATGCTGGTAAGGTGTCTACTGGGGTGTTTATAAGTAACTTACGGGATGTGGATAGTGTTCCTCTTGGTATGACGCTACTAAAGCACATTTGTTCGAAAGCAGTAGGTTTTCTCAGCAAATCTGATTTGAATGGTGACGTGTGTATATAATGGTGTAATTGGGCATACTTTAGCCATTTGGAAAATTTCCCATCTGCTAAACCTGCTAATTTGTCTCTCTCTAATAGCTTGCCTGCTTCTGTGAATTTAAGTAATGGGATGGTGTAGTCCCATTCAGTTAATCGTTGGAAACCTTTGTCTAGGCCTCCCTCCATTTCAATGTTTAATACAATTGGGAAGAGAGGGGACCTATAAGTGGAAATGTGGGGTTTGGTGGCGATTATATGATCCTAACTTTTAAATAATTGTTTGTGAATTTCAAGATATCGGCATTGGGGGGGGTCTAAGGTCTTTAGATACCCAGCATAGGGCATGTACCAGGGGAGCTTTGAGAATGTGTGAATCTAACGTGACCCATGCCTTGCGTTCTTGTGTCTTGTGCCAGTCTAGGATTCTTTGCAGGGTCACTGCTTCGTAATACACCTCAATTTTCGGTAAACCCAACCCCCCATTCAAATTTGATCTATACATTGTGTTCTTATTGATTCTTGGTCTGCATTTACCCCATACAAATGCATTAAGGTATTTCTGTATCTTATTTAAGTACCATTGTGGAAGATGAAGTGGGAGAGTTTGTAGAATGTATAAGATTCTGGGCAATGTAGTCATTTTTATAGCTTGAACCCTACCCCACAGGACAGTGGTTTGTTCGTCCAAGTCTTAAGGTCGCGTTGGGTATTGAGTAACAATGTGTTATAGTTTTTGTCAAACAGTGTCGTCTGTCTGGGGGAAAGGTGAATCCCTAGATATCTGATTGAATCTGTTTTTCAACGGAGCGGACAAATTGCCGATAAGGAATTAAATTTAGTAGTTGGTAAAGTGATGTTTAGGATCTCGGATTTTTGCTTGTTTTTGACGAGAAAGTTAGAATAACTTCCAAATATGTCTAGTTCAACAAGGATTTCTGGGATAGTTGTGGATGGAGACGAGACCGTAAACAGTACGTCATCTGCGTACATTGCGATTTTATAGTCCTGTTGGTCTATTGTGATCCCTTTGATGTTTTGGTTCTGCCGTACCCTAGATGCGAACACCTCCATCGTTAAAATGAAGAGAATCGGGGACAGGGGGAACCCTTGTCGTGTGCCATTATTAATAGGGAGCGTTTCAGATAGAATCCCATTCACCCTTACTCTAGCACTTGGTTGCGTATATAAGCTGAAAATTCTGTTTATTATTTTTGGGCCGAATCCTATGTTTTTTAGGGTTAATGTTAGAAATTGCCAATTTGTTCGGTCGAATGCTTTTTCTGCGTCTATGGCCATCAGCACTGACTCGATGTTATGGTATTTTGTGTACTCTATGAGTGTTAAAGCTCTAAGGGTGTTATCCCTCGCCTCCCGGCCAGGGACAAAACCCACCTGATCCGTATGTACAATATCATTCAGGACTAGATTCAAACGGTTTGCTATGACTTTTCCTAGTATCTTTATGTCAACATTAAGAAGTGATATTGGTCGGTAGCTGGCCGGTTCGTCCTGTGGTTTATCGGGTTTTAGAATCACTGATATGTGTGCCGCTAAGGAATCCATAGTGAGATGGGATTTCTCGTCCAGGGCATTAAAATGTTTTAACAGGTGAGGGGCAAGGATGGCTCTAAATGTCTTGTAGTATAAATTAGTGAGGCCGTCAGGTCCTGTGCTTTTCCCTACTGGTAAGTCTTTAAGGACTGTCAATATCTCTGACAATGTTATAGGTCTCTCCAGATCTTCTGTTTGAGATTGTGTTAATTTATTTAGATTAGCTGAGTTTATGTAGTCCACCATTTGTTGTGTATGCATCAGAGAGGTGTTAATATCCAGATTATATAGCTGGTGATAGAAGTTTTGGAAGTGTGCAGCTATTGCCTTACTGTCGTGTATGTAATCGTTATGTGGAGTTCTGAGTTTATAAATATGTGTTGAGTAGCTTCTATCTTTAAGCGTGTGTGCTAGTGTTTTGCCCGGGCAATTCCCCTCATAAAAATATTTTTTCCTGAGTTGTAGAGCTTTCCTCTGAGCCTCAGAGTGTTTTCAGTTCATTTCTAGCGGTTGTTAAAGCTCGTAGGGTAATGTGATCTGAGGGTGAGTGTTTGTGCTGTACCTCTAGTGTGTGGATTGTTGTTGTCAAAGAGTTCAGTTGTGTGTCATGTTGTTTTTTGAGGTGTGCTTTATGCTTGATGTATTCTCCTCGAAATGTCGTCTTATGAGCTTCCCATACGTAAAGAGGTTGAGTCTCTGGGATAGCGTTGAAGTTAAAATATTCTATTAGTGTGGATGTAAGTTTTTGTGTTATCAGTGGGTGATGTAAGAGGTATGCATCCAGTTTCCATATGAAAGGATGTATCGGGGAGTCCGGCCAGTCCATCTCCATCATTATCATGGAATGATCTGACCAGGCTGTTGGAACAATGTCTGAGTCTTTTAGCAGAGAAAGGTTCGTCTGATCTAAGTAGAAGTGGTCTATTCTGGAATACATTGCCCAAGGGTGGGAATAGAAAGTAAAGTTTCGCTGTGTAGGATGTTGTGTTCTCCATGTATCCACAAGTCCTAGGTGTTTAATGCAGTTAAGTACAGAGTTAGGGGGGCGAGGCAGCGTTTTAGTGTTATTGGATGTAGTGTCCAGGGAAGGGTCGAGTGTAGTGTTTAGGTCCCCTCCTAAAATTATAGGGCCTTTACTTACTTCCTGTGTCATAGCTTTCAATTTATTAAAAAACCTATTCCTACGTGTACTAGGGGCATAAACGTTAATTAACGTGATGGGTATATTGTGTATAAGGCCCACTAGTATAAGGATCCTGCCCTCTGTATCATGAGTGGAGTTGAGAAGTTGAAAAGGGAGAGAGCGATGGATAAGAATCCCAATCCCATTTTTCTTTTTTTCGTGGGAGTTAAGGAAACTGAGGGGGAAGTTTCTGTTATGAAATTTAGGTTCGCTAGCCTTAGGGAAGTGATTTTCTTGTATAAATACCACTGAACTCTTTTGCTTGGTAAATCATTGCAGAGCAACAGACCTTTTTGTGGGGGAGTTGAGACCCTTAGCATTTTGTGAAACTATTAATATTGATCTATGTGCCATCTTTATTCTTTGACTTATGTTCTGTGAATAAACTGTGTAATGTATGCCTTACCCTAGAGTGCAGCTTTGGTCTGTCTGGCGGGTTTGCCACTACGATGTGTTGTAAATACCTTATAGAGCGTAGAGAAGTGCCGGAATTGCCGTTAGTAGAGGATATGAACCTGCGATATAGTTTGAACCTTAAGAGGATGCTGAAATGAAACAACAATTATATAAACAATACAATAAACAATGAACATGTTTAACTGACATCTAAACAATAAAATTAAGAATAGGTCTAGGAATAGGAGATATCCTCCGCGTCCTAATAATACAGTAATGGAGGAGGGTTAGTAGTAAGGGTATACTACCAACATTCCCCTTTGGCTAATGTGAAATGAGTTTAGTGAAGGGGGGTTTCTTTACTCTGGAGGAATCTTGTATATAAACAAGATTGTTAAGTAAGTTACAATAAAGGTGGGTCGGTAACTTTAGCATCTATACTTTTGAGTTGGCCGTCTAATTCTTAATATATAAGTCAGTAGGGCAGGGTCCGACCCTGCTAAATACCAGAGTGCTCCTGTTATTACAGGTTTGGGGTAAATAAGAATCAAAAACTGGTAAGCTGGACTAGTCTCTCAAGGTGGTCCTGTGGACGGAATTCGTGGATTGCTTGGCGTGGGGGATGCTGTTTTACGTTTCCTGTTGACAGTTATCCATTTCTGGCGTTGTGGTTTGGACAGGGAAAGTTCCGTACTTTGGTTTTCTTCTGCTTGGTCCGATGACTGTGGAATTCGCTTCGGCAGAGGAATGTTCAGCTGGGAGCAAAAAGAGTTCAGATCTTCCAAATCTTTGTATGTGTATTCTTTATTCTCTCTAACCACTCTAAGGGCAAAAGGAAACCCCCAACGATAGGGAATATTATGTTCCTGTAGATGCATAGTGAGGAAGTTGACTTCTCTTCGCCTGGAGAGGGTCAGCGGGCTTAAGTCTGCGAATATTTGTATGGTGTTACCGTCTTTGCGTATTGGTACTTTCTTTCTGGCTGCGGCCAGTATTTGCTCTTTGTCTTTGAAGTTGTGACAGCGAAGTATAATGTCTCTTGGGGGTGCTTTTGCTGAGGGTTTGGGTCTCAAAGCTCTTTGCATTCTGTCTATGGATACGTTGGTCCCCTCCTTAGTGTTCAGGAGAAAACCAAAGAGGTCTTGTATGTATTGCGGTAATGTCGCAGATAGAATATTTTCAGACACCCCTCTTATCCTTAAGTTTTGACGTCTGCCGCGATTATCTAAATCTTCTATTTGCATTTGTCTAATTTCGCTATTTTGGTGTTGGAGTTGCATGCTATGTAGGTTGATTGGTTCAGAGATTTCTTCTGCATGCTCTTCCAGTTGCAGTACCCTATTACCCAGGTCTATGACATCTTTCTTGACTTCTGTTAAGCTTTCTTTTATGAGCAGACTGACCTGGTTCATGAAGGCAGCAAAGTCTTCTTTTGTGGGGAGAGCTTTAAGATCTGCTTTGGTGATGGGGAGGTCAGGGTCATTTAAAACAGTGTCAGGGTCCTCTTCCTGCATGTCGCTGTTTAATTGTGGCGAATCAAGTGAGTTAGTGGGATTTGTGTCCACAGCTTTGAAGTAAGAGTTCAATTTGGTTGCTGTAGCTGTAGAGGGCTTACTAGTTTTATCCCCTTTAGGGGGACGTTTGGATGCCATTAGCGCTTCACCACTTAGATTGGCTATTCATGTAAAATGTGAAAGCAGACTGTGATGGGCCTGTTCTTTATGTCTGTTACTGATTTTGCAATGACATGTAGAAAAAATGTTCTGCCAACCTGCTATAATCTGTGTAGTGGAACGTTTCAAATATAGCAAGGCACCTGGCGTGCTGCCTTTCTGTTTCATAAGCAAGTCTCTATGAGGTAGGATCTCTCTCTGTCCACTAACATTTAATCTTGGTTAAGGTCAGACTAGTTATGCCTCTTTTGTGTCTATGTTCCCTTATTTGAATGACAAGTGGTAAAGGTACTAGGTCCCCTGTCTCCGGTGCGCCTGGCGTCTTATCCCTCTGCTTAGATTTGGGCCTGTAATAGTAGCGCCTCCCGCAATCTTACCGGAGGGTTGTATGTGCGCCCGGGTTTACTAGGGTTGTTTCTTTTACCCCTGTAGTGTTCCGGTCAGGTTGCTGTGCCGTGGGCTCCTCTGTTAGTCACGCTGTAGCTCTCAATTGCTCTGAGTCGCAGGTGTGTGAAGGTAAGATGGCGGCGCCTCTGTCTTTCTGATGGGAATTATTGTAGTGCTTGTTCTGTCGGCTACACCATCTTCCGGTGTCCGATTCTTTCTGTGGCAACTCTCTGAGTATTAAGCCATTTGTGAATGTTGTACCGGCTCCCTCTTCTTGCCTTTAGCCCTGCATATGGATCTTCAAGGGGAAAGCTGCACGGAGCATCACAGTTTTGCAGCCATGCTGGTTCCCAGCTGGCTCCGCCTCCTGAAAAGTTGTTTAATATTGTATGCTTTGTCTGAATCGTTTAATTTTGACTTTAGTGGTCCTTCAAACAATGAATTTGAACATGAGTTCTCATTCACTTATTACATCTACATCGTTAGGAGCTCCCTGTCAGTGACACCACCCGTGTCTGCTAGGAATCTGAACAGTGTGCAGGGGCGTATTATGGCCTAGGCCAACACGGCTGGTGCCTAGAGCAGCAGATTTGGGAGGGGCAGCACATCTGCCCTATCCTCTCTCTAAAAGCCAGCACACAGTACAGTGAGCGATAAAGTGCAGGTTTTTACAGAGAAGACAAGGCATGTGCGCTGATTAAGGTCCCCTTTCACAGGCAGTGCTCCTTTAAACCGTTGCTTCATTTAGAGCCACTGGCATTTTTGTAGTGGAAGCGTTCTTGGTAAGAAACTTGCCCGGGAATATGCGACTGGAGGAGAAGACTTTATGCCGATATGCTGCCTCCCCTTGTCAGCTGTGGTGGGTCTCGAGCGCAGTGCATATTGCAGGTCTTTGTAACTAACAGACTGGATCAGCTTGTGATGTCTAATAATAAACTCTCAGTGCTAATGTATGTTAGCTATTAATAGCTAGCTTTCTCTGCATTCATGAACCCACGGAGTAAATAGTAAACGGACACTTAAAAAGTTTCATTACTTGAATGGTGGTAATTACTGTATGTTGTTGCATGTAAAGGGCAGTGATTGTTTCAAAGTGTATTCTTCTTTCCCTCACTTCTTCTCTCCCTTCTTTCGCTTTCTCCCTCCCTTCCTCCCTCAACTCCCTTCCTCCCTCAACTCACTCCCTCCCTCCCTTATTTATTTCCCTCCCTCCCACCCTCCCTCCCTCCCTCCCTTCTTTCTCTCAACTTCCTCCCTTGCTCCCTTCTTTCACTCCATTCTTTCCCTCCCCCTTTTCTCCTCTCCCTTCCGACTTTTCTCTTCTCTCTCTCCCTCCCTTCTTTCCTTTCCCTCCCTTTTCTCCTCTCCGGGACTCTCCCCTTCTTTTCTCTCCCTTCTCTCAGGGAGAAAATGGTATGAGATGCATGCAATTCAACCCACCTGTATGCAAGTGTTTTGCTAGCCCATTTTCTTTTGAATTGTCATGAAAAACAAACACACAAACAAACATTTTACATACTGACCCAAAATAATATTTAGGGGAAAAAAAGACCTAAAACCTTTGGGGGGGGGGCAGTAGAATTTTGAGTGCCTAGGGCAGCATGAAACCTAAATACGCCACTGACCGTGTGGCAATGATTTTGATTGGCTGTACAGTCTAGACTTCACCATGAGAAAAAACACTCTCTTGAGTGGGGGAGGTGGACGACTAAAGTCTCAGAAAATAAATACAAATAATGTGCATTTTTATTATAAAACAAAAGCATGTTGTACATATTTCATATTAATCTAATGACATATATGATTTTTTTTAAAAAAACTTTACTATCACTTTAACAGCTGCTGGAAATTCATTAAATGTGGTCATAGACAGGAACAGGTGGTAGAAAGTGGGGTTCTCCAACTGTTTTTACACCCTTGATATTTTGCTATAAGATAAACATTTTACATCCCTGTTTTATAAGCTGGCATTATCCATGAACTTACCCTTTTTCTTAGAAGTTCCATCAGGCCAATTGTTTGCAGAGCTTTTAAACTCCTACAAATGTATACAAAAAAACACCCGCCAGCTGAGCTATCTGGTGAGCTAATATGAATTAGGCATATGTACGTGTGCTCCAATCACTGGCCATATCTGGGACGGCACAGTTGTGGTGCAGGAGTGCAACTTTGACTATGGGGCCGATTTACCAAGCAGTCAATCAGCCCCAATGCATCTGTTTCCGCACAAGCCTTCAGGCTCGCCGGAAACAAGAGTTAAGAAGCAACGGTCTTAAGGCCGCTGCTCCTTAACTCGTCTGCTGCCTCTGAGGTTGCGGACATCAATCCGCCCAATCGAATACGATCAGGCCAATATTTATTTAATAACTATTGTACCTAGTTAAAATAAATACAAAGTTGCCTGTAAAATAAAAATAAACCCTAAGCTAGCTACAATGTAACTATTAGTTATATTGTAGCTAGCTTATGGTTTATTTTATAGGTAAGTATTTAGTTTTAAATAGGAATTATTTAGTGAATTGTAGTAATTTTATTTAGATTTATTTAAATTATATTTAAGTTAGGGGGGGTTAGGGTTAGACTTAGGTTTAGGGGTTAATAAATTTATTATAGTGGCAGCGACGTTGGGGGCGGCATATTAGGGGTTAATAAATGTAGTTAGGTTGCAGCGACATTGGGAGTGGCAGATTAGAGGTTAATAAATATAATGAAGGGTTCGGCGATGTTGGGGGCAGCAGATTAGGGGTTCATAACTATAATGTAGGTGGCGGCGGTGTCCGGAGCAGCAGATTAGGGGTTAATAATATAATGTAGGTGTCTGCGATGTCGGGGGCGGCAGATTAGGGGTTAATAAGTGTAAGATTAGGGGTGTTTAGACTCAGGGTTCATGTTAGGGTGTTAGGTGTAAACATAAATTTTATTTCCCTATAGGAATCAATGGGGCTGCGTTAGGAGCTTTACGCTGCTTTTTTGCAGGTGTTAGTTTTTTTTTTCAGCCGGCTCTCCCCCATTGATTCCTATGGGGAAAAACGTAAGTAGAGCTGGTATTGAGGTGAGAAATGGAGCTACATTTTGCTCTTCGCTCACTTTTTTGCGGCTAATGCCGGGTTTCTAAAAACCCGTAATACCAGCGATGTCTGCAAGTGAGCGGTGAGCTTAAACTGCTCGTTAGCACCGCACTCCTCCTAATGCAAAACTCGTAATCTAGGTGAAAGTCTTCTAAAGAAATAAAGCTTTCTATATATATTTTTTTTAAAACCAGAATGATTCTTGCATTTACAGTATTTTTTTATTTTTAAAAAGAAATCCCCATTTTGTACTTTTTATGGGGGGGTTGCATATAAGCCTACAGTATTTTAGAAAGAGATGGAATGAAACATTATGCTGGTCCTGGAAAGGTTAAAGTGACTAAAAATATAGTCTGGCCTGTGTCCTCGGTTTTCTCCAAGGGGCTTTTTAGAGATGAGCTGATCTCATAAAAGGCCAAATATGTTCTAATAAACTGTGATTCATTCTGAGATGCCTTTTTATTGAGGATTTAGAAGAAAAAAAATCCGCACAAACTGTTAAATGAGAATACCTCTTTTTTTTTTGTGAAGCACTCTAAATATAATAGAATTTTTCCCCAGGAATGAAATGAGTCTCTTTTACGTTTGAAAAGAGCCCATCTCACCCTGATAATAATTAGCTCGCCTCAGGCCAGAGTTTAGCTAAGGGAAGAGAATCTTCAAAAGGCCAAAAGTAGACTGGAACTTGGAAGGGAAAAAAAAAGCAGAAGAAATGTGTATGAAAAGAGAAGTGAGCAATTCAGGTTCTTTACCTCCTGCTGTTCTATATTAGCTTTTAACGTTTCTTATTAGCTCCCTAAACAATCAAAATGGATTCACAATCTCTTTATTTTCTTGCTTTTTTTTCAGGAAAATATAATACTAAGGATTATCCCTAAAAAAATAATAAAGTTAATGGAATGGAATCTTTTAAAATGTGAACGTCATTTATCTAGGGTCCATTTGTTTACAAGTTATTATTCTAATCTAAATTACAGAAAGGCAAATAACGTATGAAAATTCTGTAGCAATCGCAGAAAAGTAATTTGCCCAAGGGCATGAAGGCATACTGTTATAGCCTAGTTATTTTTTACAGTTTCTTACATAATTTAATTTATATTTAATAGCCTAGTTTATTAACTATATAGCTCATGCCTCAAACCTCAGCAGTAGAAGAAAAAAACAACAACAAAATGTGTGTGTGATTCTTCCAGGCAATTAATTCCTTCTTTGTCTGGTTGCCTCTAATCTTTATTTTTGTTGTAGGTTAACATTTAAAGGGACATGAAACCCAACATTCATTTTTCTTTCATGATTCAGATAGAGCATACAATTTAAAAAAAGTTCTTAACTTCTATTATCAAATTTGCATCATCCTCCTGTTATTCTTTGTTGAAGAGATATCTAGATAGGTAGTGTGCACATGTCTGGAGAACTACATGAGAGGAAATATTGCTGCCATCTAGTGCTCATGCTAATGTATACCATTGTTGCAAAACTACTGCAACATAGTGCTGCAGACATGAGCACACTACTGAACTTACCTCCTTGCTTTTCAACAAAGGATAATACGAAAACAAAGAACATTTGATAATAGAAGTAAATTTGGAAAGTTGTTTCAAATTGTATGTGTATGCTCTATGTGAATCATAAAAGAACATTATGGGTATTATGTCCCTTTAAACCATCTCCTTGAAGCAACATTGTAATTTAGTTGGCTAATTGCCAACTGTATGTCAGTTCACATCCACTATTTCACCCAAACTTCAATGTCACGGCAGCAACAGGGTTTGCGAGGGGCAAAATATAATGACTAGAAGAGTGTAAGGGCAATGTTGGCTGCAGAGGTAGAAATTGTGGGATCTGGAAATATGTGTTAATATGTATGAGTTACAGTTTATTCATTCATCCAATGTTTTAACCCTTTCTTTAAAATTTAGTCTGTTTACCCTTTTATCTTAACTTAAATCCCCCATAATTTAGCTACATCAGTGATGAAGATGGTGAAAGTACACCAGTGCGATTTTATTCCAGCTACATTATGGTTACCTGCGAGAATTCCACAACTATACTCAACAATGGATGAGGTAACTACAGGAGCCTCAGAGGTCTCAGTTGAGACTGGGTCCAAACCTCAAGGATGACCATCAGGGGGGGCATGTCCAGGAAGCTGTCATGTCTGGCAGCAAAATTAGCAGAAGAGCAATGGACAACTGATAATCCACTGAATATCAGTACAATTCAAGGCATCATCATTAAAAATTACATTTTTTGTTTCTACACGCTTAGTTGCTTTGAATGATATAACTTTGAAAAAACTCTCTGCGAGTTAATCTTAACTGCTAGGACCTGCGGTGGCCATGAGTCAATAGTCCTCAGCACCCACCAGGTAAGCGGTAAACAAGGAGCATATACCGCTTGCTTCCCTTCATCTTCACAGGGGACTTAGCTTCTATGGGGCATATTTATCAAGCTCCGATTGGAGCTTGATGCCCCGTGAAACAGCAGTTATGAAGCAGCGGTCACAAAGACTGCTGCTCCATAACCTGTCCGCCTGCTCTGAGCAGGCGGACAGACATCGCCGGAAATCAACCCGATCGAGTACGATCGGGTTGATTGACACCCCCCTGCTGGCTGTAATGCAGGAGCAGTATGTAGGGAATTAGTGTCTAGTTCCACTCAGTCTCACAAGTAACGGGGTTAGAAATAAGATAACCCCTATTCAGTTCATTGACTGAGGGCCCAAAAGGGAAAAAGCAGATTGGTAGTGTGCAATATTCACTGTAAAATATAGTTATGGGAGCAGAATTAGTCACCTTCTTATAATGAAATAGTTGATTCACAGAAGTTAGTATGCAGATATGATACAGTTGGTAAGTTGTGCACAAACATATAGCTGGTGTAAAACGGTTGTTTTATCAAACAATTACCTTCTATTTGAGAGATTACGGTAAACACAGGTAAGTAGCTTGAACAACATTACAACAGTTCAGGTAGGAGATATGACAAGTTGTACCTTGGTTTTTATGCTTGGTACCTGCAGATGAATAGTGCAGTCTGATTTTCCTAATCACCACTGTGAAGAGGGAGAGGTGTACCTCTGCAGGGAAGCTTGTGAGAGTGCAGCTGACAGCACGAAGGACGCTTGTGAGATGGTGACACAGCAGGACTGTGGTAGCTTCAGTAGAGGCCGCTGGAGGTTTGCACCGGAAGTGGATGCGTAGTTAGAGGTGAGCTAAATCGGCTCTTTTAGTTCTGAGGGTGAAACTGTAATACTTTACAAACAAGGCAAAAGGTAAATAAGCAGCAGATAGGAGTAAAGATGCCAAACACAGGTTAGTAACGTAGTACCAATAAAAGCACAAAACAGCAAAAAGTAATCCTTAATACTTATTGTAATCCAGGCTTAAGTGGAGAGTAGGGAAGATCCAGAAATCCTACCTACAAACAATCCTAAGCAAGGTGTGGTAGGAAGGAGGAGCCTTATATAGGCAAGTAACTTAAAGGTACAGGCCATAACCATGACAGGAGCCCCCCCTCAAAAGAGCCACTCCGAGGCTCAAGGCTTAGGGTGGTCAGGGTGTCGCCTGTGAAACAAAGACACCAGTCTGGGAGCCGAAAGATTGGAAGATGGCTCCCAAGAATCTTCGTCATGAGAGAATCCCTTCCAATGAATGAGGTACTGAAGGGTGTTGCGGAAATACCTGGAATCCAATATGGATTGAATCTCATATTCCGGCTCAAGTGAAGGAGAAGTAGAAGAAAGCACAGGAGTAATGGAAGTGACATCGGAGAGACAAGGTTTCAACAGAGAAACATGGAAAGTTGGATGTATGGAGAGATCCTTCGGCAGGTCCAGAGTGACAGCGTTGGGATTGACAATTCTTGAAATAGGAAATGGTCCAATGAAAAGAGAACCAAGTTTTCTGGTTGGAACTTTAAGATGTAAGTTTCTGGTGGAGAGCCAGACGTAATCCCCAATTTTATAGAGGGGTGGATTCCGACGTCTTAAATCGTAATAAGTCTTGTGATGAGATTGTGCATCTTTGAGGTTCTCTTGGATAATTTTGAAATGTTTAGCAAGTTCATTCATCATATCATTTACCAATGGTGAAGGTGTTTCGTCTCTGGGGTGAAGGTGGAATCTAGGATGAAAGCCATAGTTAGCATAAAAAGGTGACATTTTCAGAGATGAATTGATGGTGTTGTTGAAAGCAAATTCGGCTGTGGGCAAGAGAGATGTCCAATTATCTTGGAGTTGTGAACAATAGCATCTTAAATACTGTTCAAGAGTTTGATTTGTTCTCTCTGTTTGACCGTTTGTTTGTGGATGGTATGCGGTGCTGAGCCTAGGTTGTATCTTTAGAATTTGACATAAATGTCTCCAAAATCTAGAGGTGAACTGAGAACCCCTATCCGATGTGATGGTGTCAGGAAGGCCATGGTACCTAACGATGTGAGTTAAGAAAAGTTGTGCTGTTTCAGATGCTGTTGGTAGTGAATGACAGGGAAGGAAATGTGCCATCTTTGTAAATAAATCTACTACCACCAGGATGCAGTTGTTGTTGTTCGAAGGAGGAAGGTCTATGATAAAATCCATTGCAATGTCCTTCCACGGTCTGTCTGGTATGGGTAAAGACATTAATAACCCATATGGATGTGATCTGGAATTCTTGGTAATAGCGCAGATAGGACATTCCTTTACATATTGCATGATATCAGTGTTCATATTAGGCCACCGGAAATCCCTTTTTAGAAGTTCTGTAGTTTTATGTATGCCAGGATGTCCTGAGATCATAGAATCATGAGTAGAATAGAACAGCTCCTTACGTAACCGTGGGGGTACATAAGTTTTTCCCTTATGGTAGTATACTCCGTTACTAGCCTTAACTAAGGACAGGTTAGGCATGGAGAGATCTTGTTCTTGTGAAAGTCTCATTTGAGAGGTAGAATCTAGTGATAGACCAATAAATCTATCTTGAGGAATTATAGATGACACTGATGGAGATGAGATAGGTTTTAGATCCTTCCTGGACAAAGAATCTGCCTTTCCATTTTTACTTCCAGGGCGGTATGTGATGATATAGTCAAATCTGGAGAAGAACAAACTCCATTTGATCTGTCGGGCTGATAGAGTCTTATTTGTTTTCAAATATTCTAGGTTTTTATGATCTGTGTAGATCAGTATAGGTAAAGATGTACCCTCTAGGAGATGTCTCCAGAACTCAAAAGAACTTTTAATAGATAAAAGTTCTTTCTCTCCTATGGGATAGTTTAATTCAGATGAGGTCATGATTCTGGGAAAAAACCCTACTGGATGAAGAGGGGACTTAGGTGACTTACGCTGTGATAGAATGGATCCCAAAGCGTAGTCGGAGGCATCCACCTCTAAGATGTATTGTAAAGAGGGATCTGGGAATTTAAGTATGGGAGCTGATGTGAAAGCCTTCTTTAGGTTTTTAAAAGCTAGGTCGGCTTCAATACTCCATACAAAGGGAGTCTGTTTGCTTGTCAATGAGGTTAGTGGTTTAGCCAAACGAGAAAAATCTTTTATAAATTTTTTATAGAAGTTGGAAAATCCAATAAAACATTGTACATCTTTGATGTTCTGAGGAATAGGCCATGATGTTATAGCCTCAATCTTTTTGTTTTCCATCTGTATACCTTTAGGGGATATGATATAATCTAAAAAGGATATAGTATCAGTATTAAAAATACACTTCTCAGATTTGGCGTAGAGAGAATTTTCCCTGAGTCTTTGCAGAACAATTTTGACATGTTCTATGTGTTGTTCTGTAGTCTTTGAATAAATGAGTATATCTTCTAAATATACTATTAAACACACATCCAGGATGTCTCTGAAAAGGTCATTAATAAAACATTGAAATGTCGCTGGGGCGTTGCATAACCCGAACGGCATAACCGTATACTCGTACAACCCATACCTAGTACGGAAAGCGGTCAGCCATTCATGCCCAGACTTTATTCTGATTAGATTATATGCGCCTCTAAGGTCAAGTTTGGTGAAGATTACAGCCCCCTGAAGTCGTTCTATTATCTCAGGTATAAGAGGTAATGGATACCTGTTTTTCTTTGTACAGCGATTTAATTCCCTATAGTCGATTATAGGTCTTAATGTGTCGTCTTTGTTTTGTACAAAAAACATACCTGCTCCAGCAGGAGAGGTTGAAGGTCTTATAAACCCTTTCCGTAGGTTGTCATCTAAATACTGTTTTAAATGTACCAACTCTGGTTCAGAGAGAGGATAGATATGCCCATAAGGTATGTCAACCCCTGGGAGTAACTCAATGGGGCAGTCGTATGGTCTGTGAGGTGGTAATTTTTCTGCCTCAACTTTGTTAAAAACATCTGAAAACTCAGAATAACAGTCAGGTACTGGGTGTTCTGCAACAGTGGTTTGGAGAATATGTGTGGAATGGTTACATGTCTTTAGACAGTGGTCAGAAACAAAATTTATTTGTGAAGACTTCCAGACTATATGCGGTTCATGTGTTTGCAACCAATATAACCCAAGAACTAATGGAAACAAGGGAGAGGCTATAACATCAAATGACACGTATTCCTTATGACCAGAACTGGTGGTCATTAGTAAAGGTATAGTGCGATGGGTGATAGGGCCAGAGGAAATAAATGAACCATCTATAACTCTGATAGCCAGTGCATCACATATTTTTATTAAAGGTATATGGAACATTTCAGTGAAAGCCTTATCAATTAAATTGCCAAAAGTTCCTGAGTCAATAATGGCTCGTGTCAGGACTTTTCGGGTATGCCACTGTAAGGAAACAGAGATGTTACAATGAGAATTATGAGATGAGTGATGAACAGAAGTAAGGCACTTGGTATGCAGCTTACCCTTCTGTTTAGACAGACTGGGGCATTCCTTGACTGTATGGTTCTTGGAGGCACAATAAAGACAAAGATTATTAGTTCTTCTTCTGTTCTTTTCCTCAGGGGAAAGAGGTCCTTTCGTGAAGGCGACCTCCATCGGCTCATCAGTACTGCATTGGGTAGGTCCTGATGATGTTGGTGTGGTTGGTTTCCTCCAGGTATAATCTGAAAATCCTCTTTCGTGTCTTCTTTCACGTAAGCGACGGTCTATAGTGACAGCTTGTGTCATAAGCTCTTCTAAGGTGCTTGGTAGGGATCCCCTAGCGAGCTCATCTTTTATGGGGTCAGAGAGTCCATGGCGGAACTGAAAAAATAAAGCTGCTTCGTTCCAGAGTGTGTCTGGTGCCCATCTCTTAAAATCTGAAACATAATCTTCGGCTAGGCGTTTGTTTTGCTTGAGTGCCCGGAGGGCAGTTTCAGCAGAACTCTGTTTGTTTTTATCTTCATAAAGAAATGACATTTTGTCAAAAAATGACTGGAGAGAATCCAGTACCGGATCGTTGGTCTCAAAGAAGTTAGTTGCCCAGGTCTTGGGTTCTCCTTTGAGATATGATATTACAGTTAGCACTTTAATGCGTTCTGTGGGATAGGTTTTTGGTTTCAGGGAGAAAAAAAGCAGGCAGGAATTTTTAAACTCCCTGAACTGGCTTCTTTCCCCTGAGAATCTTTCTGGGGGACAAACCTGGGGTTCAGGTTGTGAGTCTGAGGGCGGAAGGCCTCTTGTCCACATGATCCCTAATCACGGTTCTTAAGTATTGATTCTCTGATTGGGTCTCTCTAATTCCTTGAATGAGAATATCCATATTCTGAGTGAGTGCACTCACTTTGTTAGTGAGGTCTGCTAATTCCATTATAATTCCCACTTTCTAAGGCTTAGGATTATGTAATGCAGGAGCAGTATGTAGGGAATTAGTGTCTAGTTCCACTCAGTCTCACAAGTAACGGGGTTAGAAATAAGATAACCCCTATTCAGTTCATTGACTGAGGGCCCAAAAGGGAAAAAGCAGATTGGTAGTGTGCAATATTCACTGTAAAATATAGTTATGGGAGCAGAATTAGTCACCTTCTTATAATGAAATAGTTGATTCACAGAAGTTAGTATGCAGATATGATACAGTTGGTAAGTTGTGCACAAACATATAGCTGGTGTAAAACGGTTGTTTTATCAAACAATTACCTTCTATTTGAGAGATTACGGTAAACACAGGTAAGTAGCTTGAACAACATTACAACAGTTCAGGTAGGAGATATGACAAGTTTTACCTTGGTCTTTATGCTTGGTACCTGCAGATGAATAGTGCAGTCTGATTTTCCTAATCACCACTGTGAAGAGGGAGAGGTGTACCTCTGCAGGGAAGCTTGTGAGAGTGCAGCTGACAGGCTGCAGCGCAGGAGGCACGAAGGACGCTTGTGAGATGGTGACACAGCAGGACTGTGGTAGCTTCAGTAGAGGCCGCTGGAGGTTTGCACCGGAAGTGGATGCGTAGTTAGAGGTGAGCTCTTTTAGTTCTGAGGGTGAAACTGTAATACTTTACAAACAAGGCAAAAGGTAAATAAGCAGCAGATAGGAGTAAAGATGCCAAACACAGGTTAGTAACGTAGTACCAATAAAAGCACAAAACAGCAAAAAGTAATCCTTAATACTTATTGTAATCCAGGCTTAAGTGGAGAGTAGGGAAGATCCAGAAATCCTACCTACAAACAATCCTAAGCAAGGTGTGGTAGGAAGGAGGAGCCTTATATAGGCAGGTAACTTAAAGGTACAGGCCATAACCATGACACTGGCGGCCCATTGGCCGCGAGTCTGCAGGGGGCGGCGTTGCACCAGCAGCTTGTGTATTCAGCGAGGTGTATTCAGCGAGGTCTGGCGGACCTGATCCGCAGTGTCAGATCAGGTCCGCCAGACCTTGATAAATATGGGCCTATATCTCAGCGCTTCTGACAGTATCTCAATATAAAATGGATCTACATCAGAAAAACTTTGAGGAGGTTGTGTGTGTGCTGTTTGAGGTTCACTTCTAGAGACTTCACCAGCTATTTGACAAGTACTTCTATTTAAAGTGAAGGTTAAGTTTTAACGTTTGCAAGACATCAATGCATTTCTTACTACTGGTTAAAGTTAATCGCTAAGTTTTTTTCTACAAATTTTTGTTTTATCTCTATTTTTTCTATAACTTTAACTATCTACCGTTGCGATGTCCTACTCCTTCCACACACTACTTCCTGCTTTCCTTAGGTTTGACTTATAGAGCGGTCCCACCCGCTTTCTACGTCTGCCTAAAGCGTGTTCACGAGGCTCCATGAAACAGCGCATGTGCCAATCGGCGATTTCACTATCTTTTGTGCACAGGCTAATCGGCAAAGCCGATCACAAATTAAAAATTGATAATTTCTAAAAACAATTTTTTTGCAGGACAGCGTTACTAACATATATTGAACTCTTTCAGAAGACAAGTGATGCGATAAGTTGCTAACAAGGCGATGACGTCTGATGGGGGATTCTTAGTTTGTGCCAATACGCGTGCACGAATTGTGAGCGTGCATGGATGCCGAGATGAAGGCTCACACAATAGTGCATGCGCACATGGTCAAGTAGGCAGATGGCGTACACTGACGGCCGCCTAATGGCCAGAATGTCAGTTGGCTGATCCAGAAGCGTGATCGACAGCCAAAAATGTTTAATTTTTACTGGTTGTAATTAGTGTACATTCACAAATAGATGAATAATGACGATAACTTTATTTTTTATTATATTTATAGCAAATCATGAATGAAACTCATATTTATTTTGTAAAACAAATGAGTTAATGGATCAACATAAAGGTAAGTTTACCTTCACTTTAAGCACAGCCTCTGTGTATGATAAGGACCTGGATCCAGATCTCTCTGCCTCCGCTAGATACTCAGATACCTATAGCTCAAAGCAGATATAATGATGCAGATTCTGCTGTCACTAGTGAAGACATGGCTATAGACCCTTACTATTATGTAGAGCAGGCAAAGCTAGTAAACCTAGCGGCAAACCTAACAGAAGGAAAGGCAGACGGCACATAGTGAATGGCTGTACCATTTTGTACCCTAGCAACTGAGATCAAAGATGTATTCCAGAAAAGGAAACTTTTTAAAAAACTTTTACTGTCCTTTCTGGGAAGAGATTACTGCTTATGGGCCATCCAACTACCCAACAGCATCTGGAGCATTTACAGTATGTGTGCTTGGACATGCTGAAACATTCTTGTACTGGTACCTACCTATGGTCGTTATAGTTGAATCTCCCGGAAAGGACCATCTTTTAAGATGACAGCCAGTGCATTCCTTGTCCTGGTGTATACTGCTAGTTGTCCATGTCTGCGATATGGTAAAACCCCTCGGATATCCTGCTCTGCCATGCTATCATTGTGACTCCATTTATTGATTATTGCCAATGCATATGGCTAGCTATAAGAGCTTGAGTGGGCTAGACTTTGTAAAAACAAAGTATCCGGCTATGCTGGGAAAGAAGGAATCATCCAACGACGAGAAGTCAAAAAACAACTGGTTTATTCAGGAAATGTGCATATAAAAGCAAAATAAACAAGGTAAACATATATATATATAGACCATAAACATACTCTATATCACTTATATATAAACACAATGAATAAGTGGTTATGATTGCAACCTGTATCACTATAATTTCATATAAAGTAAATTAGCAAACATATATTTACCATAATACATAAAGCAATATAAATGTGCCGTACAGAATTATTCATTTTATACAAACAAATTTACATCAGCCTCAACATTAAGACCGGCTTGTGACCTGGTATTAAGGGGAAAAAATCCTCTTAACTTCCTTTCTGGATAAATTATATTCCCTATCTCCACCTCTCTTGGAAAAAGGTACATGATCAATAGCTTGAAAAGACATGAGTGAGGAATCCCCATTATGCTCACACTTAAAGTGTGTTGCTACTGGGGTGAATACATCTGGGTCTTCAATATCCCTTATATGCTCCAATGCCCTGTCTTTGAGGGCTCTCATAGTTTTGCCTATATACTGAATCTGACACCCCTGCAGGTCAGAAGGTATATAACATGTGTAGATCTACAATTTAGAGCATATTTGATATTATAATTTCTATTGGTAACATAAGATTTGAAAATCTCTCCCTCCACAACAAAATCACAAGTTTTACAAATTTTCGCTCTACATTTGTAGAAACCTATCCTTTTTAGCCACATTGTTACTTTTCTTTTTGGTAAGAATGATGGAGCTACATAATTTCCTATTGTTTTAGTGTTTTTTGACACCCATTGTATTCCTGTAGAGACCACCTGGGCTAAAATAGGATCCATGTTCAGGATAGGAAGACATTCATTAATAATGCTACAAATACTCTTAAACTCCTAACTATAAGGGGTACTGAACATGATATTATTGCCAACATCTTTTTTCTCTTTGCTACCCTTATGTTTTTTATGTTTCTTATAGGTTAATAAAGAATCACGTGAGATATCATCAATGCTTTAGTTGTACATAAAAGTTTTTCATCGTAAACCCCTTGCAAGTAATCTCTCTTTTAATGTGTCGCATTGTTGTTGATACATGGATTCAGTGGAGCAAATCTGTTTCTCCGGATATATTGTCCCTTAGGAATAGCCCTGAGGACGTGTCTGGGATGGCATGACTTGAAGTTCAATATTTTATTACCCCCAGTGGGATTTCTATGGAGATCAGATACAATAATATTTTCATCTTGGTTGACAGATAACTCTATATCCAAGAATTGAATTTGAGTTTCATGTTGAACTCCAACAAATCTCAGATTAAATTAATTGAGGTTAAGATACTCAAAAAAGGAACAGACAGATTTCTCATCACCATCCCACACCAACAAGAGGTCATCAACATAGCGGCCAAAATAAACAATATGACGCCTGAAGGGGTTACTATCTGCATAGACTATTCAGGGACGCTTACAACCTATACTAACCTTCCTGTCTCCACTGCTATCCCCTAAAACCCCATAGCATGTAAGCCTATTAGCCCAGCTGTTTGTAGTTCACCTTCTAAAGAGCCGACTACAACAGTGCAACTCTCGGCAGGACCCTCTCTCCCCATTTGATCCCAATAATCGTTTTTTATATACCACCCATGTTCATAGAACTGCGGAACCTGTTGGCGCTCTACAAATAACTGATAATAATAATAATAGATGGGGAGCATCTCCCACCAACACATGTAAAGGTTGGCATATGAGGGGGCAAATATTGTCCCCATCGCTGTTCCACGTCTCTGCAGATAGTAAAACCCCTCAAACAGAAAGTAATTATGTGATAGCAAAAATTCAATTGTAACTATCAAAAAATGTTTAATATCTTCTTAATAACCATACATCCTGTCTAGTATATCAGAAATGGCCTGTAACCTCTTGTGGTGGGGGATGGAGGTGTACAAAGATGTCATATCCATAGTGACAAATCTATATCTTGATTTCCATAGTAGATTCTGTATACTTTTGAGAACTTGGGTCGAGTCTTGAATATAACTCATAAGCTCACCTACTAGTGGTTGTAAATATGTGTCAAAATGAGGAAATTTGTAAATATGTGTCAAATGGGGACATTCGGAGCTACTGGCAAAAACGGTTCTTTTTTATTTGTTTTTATCAAACCGATTTGGCAACCTAGGTTTAAAATCATTTCTAGGATCTTTCTGAACTCTTTTGTGGGGTTTTCCCCTAATTTTACATATACATCTGTGTCTCTTAGTTGGTGCATAGCCTCAGACTGGTAATAATCTCTATCCATAACTACAACATTTCCACCCTTATCGGATGCTTTGATCACTATATTGGGATTTTCCCTCAAAGTAGTAAGGGCTTTGAATTGATTACCAGTGAGGTTATTTTGATATTTGTTGGATTTTTTCTTGAACCATATTCTTTAGTTTCTGTTCAACAGTTCTCTGGAACATGTCTATGCTTTTGCCTCTAGTATGTACTGGGTAAAAAGTGCTTCTACCTTTACATGTAACTTTACACCTAGGTTGACAAATCGGTTTGATAACAGAACAAAAAAACAAAAACAAAAAAGTTTTTTGCCAGTAGTTTCGAATGTCCCCTTTTTTATTTTCTTCCTAAACTCCACAAAAACCCAATACACCCCCCTGGTAGGCCCATTATATCAGGGGTTGGGTCTCTTCTTGAGCCAGCCTCTGAACTGATTGACACATATTTACAACCACTAGTGGGTGAGCTTAAGAGTTATATTCAAGACTCGACCTAAGTTCTCAAAAGTATACAAAATCTACTATGGAAATCAACATATAGATTTGTCACTATGGATGTGACATCTTTGTACACCTCCATCCCCCACCACAAGGGGTTACAGGCCATTTCGGATATACTAGACAGGATGTCTGATTATTCAGAAGATATTAAACATTTTTTGATAGTTACAATTTAATTTTTGCTATCACAGAATTACTTTTTGTTTGAGGGGTCTTACTATCTGCAGAGACGAGGAACAGTGATGGGGGCAAAATTTGCCCCCTCGTACGCCAACCTTTACATGGGTTGGTGGGAGATGCTCCACATCTATGCAGATAGTAACCCCTTCAGGAGTCATTGTTTATTTTGGCCGCTATATTGATGACCTCTTGTTGGTGTGGCATGATGATGAGAAATCTGTATCCTCCGTTTTTGAGTATCTTAACCTCAATGAATTTAATCTGGGATTTGTTGGAGTTCAACATGAAACTAAAATTCAATTCTTGGATATAGAGTTATCTGTCAACCAAGATGAAAATATTATTGTATCTGATCTCCATAGAAAACCCACTGGGGGTAATACCATATTGAAATTCAAGTCATGCCATCCCAGACACGTCCTCAGGGCTATTCCTAAGGGACAATATATCCGTACTAAATGGATTTGCTCCACTGAATCCTTATATCAACAACAATGCGACACATTAAAAGAGAGATTACTTGCAAGGGGTTACGATAAGAAACTTTTATGTACAACTAAAGCAAAAGTTGATGATATCCCACGTGATTCTTTATTGACCTATAAGAAACATAAAAAATAAAAGGGTACAGAGAAAAAAAAAGATGTTGGCAATAATATCATTTTTAGTACCCCTTATAGTTTGGAGCTTAAGAGTATTTGTAACATTATTAATGAATGTCTTCCTATCCTGAACATGGATCCTTTTTTAGCCCAGTTGGTCTCTACAGGAATACAATGGGTGTCAAAAAAGGCTAAAACAATAGGAAATGATGTAGCACCATCGTTCTTACCAGAAAAAAAAGTAACAATGTGGCTAAAAAGAAGGATAGGTTTCTACAAATGTAGAGCAAAAATTTGTAAAACTTGTGATTTTGTGGTGGAGGGAGAGATTTTCAATTCGTTACCAATAGAGATTATAATATCAGATATGCTCTAAATTGTAGATCTACACATGTTATATACCTTCTGACCTGCAGGGGTGTCAGATTCAGTATATAGGCAAAACTAAGAGAGCCCTCAAAGACAGGGCATTGGAGCATATAAGGGATATTGAAGACCCAGACGTATTCACCCCAGTAGCATCACACTTCAAGTGTGAGCATAATGGGGATTCCTCACTCGTGTCTTTTCAAGCTATCGTGTACCTTTTTCCAAGAGAGGTGGAGATAGGGAATATAATTTATCCAGAAAGGAAGTGAAGAGGATTTTTTCCCTTAATACCAGGTCACCAGCAGGTCTTAATATTGAGGCTGATGTAAATTTGTTTATAGAAAATGAATAATTCTGTATAGCACATTTATATTGCTTTATGTATTATGGTAAATAAATGTTTGCTAATTTACTTTATATGAAATTATAGTGATACAGGTTGCAATCATAACCACTCATTCATTGTATTTATATATAAGTGATATAGAGTATGTTTATGGTCTATCTATCTATCTATCTATCTATCTATATCTATATCTATCTATCTATCTATCTATCTATCTATCTATATATATATATATATATATAAAAATATATATATGCAGTGTTATACTTAAACAGCCTACATTTTTCCTTTGTATATTCTGTCATGTGCTCCTATAGTGTCCTCTAGAGGGTTAATTTTGCATCATGTGTTTGCAATTACCCTTTGCCTTAAAATAGGCTTTGGACAGACCAATTTTTGTAGCAGTGATCAAGTGCGGTAGCCCCGCATGAAACGCGTATGCTGTTTGTTGCTGTCCTTCTGTTCATACTTTGTTTATTCAGTTTTGGGTGGCTCACAGCTGATTCTAGTGTCCAGGGCGGAGACACTTTTTCCTTGGCTCCTGGGTCTTGCTGGATGCATCAGGCAGGGGCATGACACTGTGCACACGCTGAAGACACGCTAGTCACTGATACACTGAGGCTGGTAAGCACCGCTTGGTTAAATTTGTATATTTATAGACATTTTAAAACCCTATACTGCTCACTAAGAGTGTAATGATTTTCCCCAGAACTCTACAGTTGATGATCACCTTCATGACTCAGGACATACTTTTTCTGTGGACTAATTTTCCTTGTTTTTTTTCACATACATGTGATACTAATGAACATGGACATAACTGGGCTTGAGTCTCTTTAAAGTGCCATTAGAGAGTTGATATGTGGGGGAATCTTATTTATCATAACTTAATCTCACTTTAAGTAACTGATTATGAATAGGGGATAGCTCTTAGTAATTTTCAGTAGCAGTTATACATATTAATCCTAATAAAGTACATTGTTGTCACTTATTCAATGGTTAATTGCATATGCACCGTTTGTCAAGTTGTCTAAAGATGTTTTATAGTGTCTATGGATTTAATATGTGGTAGCATTTTACTGATTATCCTTCTTTTTTCACTGTCACTTTTTGTTGCCCATATAAGTTTATCAACCTTGCTAATCTGTCTGCATCCTAGACAGGTAGGCAACAGTATTTTTTTGCTTTTTAATTCTCCCTGTAGGGTGAAAGAAGGTCCGTGATGGCCTATTCATTGGGAATGTCTGCCCTCCTATATACTGATTTAGAACTATACTATACTAGACTATTATTTAGAAGTATGGCTGCACTATAGACTAGAGAGGAAAAAGTGTCAACTAACCTACACTAATGTATTAAGGATGAAGCACTTCCCTCCATCCATATAGTATATTTTACATTCAGCTCAAAGAGATCAAGGGCTTACTATGTATGGTTTTCCCATTCATATTCTTGTTCTTGTTAATGTTACTAAGTTATAGATAAACAGTTTATAGTCTATTACTTTGTATTAATGGCTACTATGCTTCAATAAGCAGGTCTCTAATCTAATTACTGTTACAGGTACTAATTCCCAAATCTTGAACTCCAGAATAATTCTAAAATTAAACTTTTTCACTGATATATTTTTTTTTATAATTCTCAAACAGTACTATTTTCCCTGCCTGTAAGTCACAGAAGTATAACATTTTTTAATATAACTCTACCTTTAGTTACATGTATAAGATGCGTTATGACATGTAAAGATTGCCTAAATGACATAAGATCTTGTTGTTTCCACTTGATATCAACCCCTCTCCTAACTGTGCTATTTTAAAGATGCAAATATTCCAAAATCCAAACCTTTTCCACTCCCAAGAAGTTTGGATAAAGGGTTTTCTACACTTTTAGAGTCCTTGAGTAGCTCTATAACTTGCTAAAATCCTCCCGCTATTTTGAGATTTTTCATTGCAGAGTAATATAATTTGCAGACTCTATATCATTTTAGCAATTTCACAGTACAGTGGCCTTTTTTGTTATTCATCTACCCCCTTTTATTCACCATTATGTTCAGTCAGTTGTTAAATGCATGGGTCCCAGAGTGGACCCTGTTTTCCAGAAGAGGAAATTCATTTTCACTTTCTATTATTTTAGTTGTATTCTGGGGATGTTCTATAATATTTCTAGCTTAAAACTTGGTGTTTTTTCATGTTTTAGACTTGCAGGAATTCTACATAAAGTTTTATTGTATGTGACAAATGTACTTCATAGATATGACACTATTCTGTGATTCCATCACTAATGTTATTGTGATTATTGATGTAAAGATCCCAGTATATGTTTTGCCTGTACTGATGGTTTAATCACCTCAGTAAAAACAAAAAAACAAAAAAAAAAAACAATGACCATTTGACACTGCAATCAGTTGGGTCATGTATTGTTAACCCTCTCTGTGTACCCCCTAGTGAAAAAGGGCTCACTGTTTAAAGGAACACTAAAGTCAAAATTAACCTGTCATGGTTCAGATAGAGCACACAATTTTATTCAACTTTTCAATTTACATACATTATCACATGTATAATCTTTTTAAATGCACAGTTTCTGAGGCACCAGCTCTAACTAAGAATATACAAGACTTCCCAGTATATGCATACATGCATTTTGTGATTGGTTAATGGAAGTCACATGATGCAAGGGCAAGGAAACTAGAAAGAAAAAATGTAGCAAAGTCCCAGTTGTGGATAAATAAAAACAGAACTTTATTAGTATCGGATTAAAACATGGAAAAATGTTTGTAAAAACCTAGAAAGGTCTAACGCGTTTCGGCTAGCAGCCGAAACGCGTTAGACCTTTCTAGGTTTTTACAAACATTTTTCCATGTTTTAATCCGATACTAATAAAGTTCTGTTTTTATTTATCCACAACTGGGACTTTGCTACATTTTTTCTTGATACTTTCTTTGAGAGTAGAGGAACTCTCTTCATTAAGTCCCAGAGTATATCGGCATACAGAGGAGCATTGGCCTATTCAAAGGCACGGATTGGATACAGACCGGTGAGAATGTGAAGGAGGTTCTGACGTCACATCCGATCGGTAAGTCCCGCACACGCTTGCAGTGGAACCGGAGTTGGAGAGAGAGTGATGGTCGTGCTTCACAGCGTGACTACCCTTTCGTCTACACAGAGGTGAGCCTAGCCAAGAGAAGTGGAAGACTTCCGCCTTCACGGAAAGGTAAAGAAGGGCTAAGGTGAATGCGAGTGTGCGGGTGAAGTATGTGATAAGACCGCCGTGTCAAGTGTTTGTTACAAATTGCTAGATTGCATTAATCTCACCTGTGCATTGTTATATGTATCCTTATATGTATCCTGGTATACACTATTCCGATGCTTACAAAGTATTTTATCCACTGGGCAGCGTTATACAAACTTTGTCATAATTTTTCAAGGAAACTAGAACTAACTTTGAAATTTAAAATTCAAAGTATTTGCTTTTTCATTGTCTTTTTATTATGCTTTTGTTTATGATGCAAGTTTACTGTATTTTTAATGGTATTTTAAGGAAAGTGTACGGATTTGGCTTGTACATAAATAATGTATGGTTGATATATTTGTATCTATTATGTATCAAATTACTAAATTCCCTATCAAATTAACTATTGAATTTCTGAATAGTATTTGTTAAATTGAATGTTACATTTGAAATTTTGAATGTGAATATTTGATCCAATTATAAACATTCGAAAATGAAAGAAACATTCGAAAACTGGACATTTGATTACCAAATTTTAATGTATTTTCATTTTTATGAACATTCGATTGTCCAAAACGAATGTCCACAGGACTATTCGTTATACCAAACTTTTAACACTTTCAGCACATTCGCCCATCCCTAGTTGCTACACCTGTGCAAATACATCAGCACTCATGACTAGAGTTAGGTGGGGAATAACCTCAATGCTATGCTTATAAAATGTATTTAGTGTTTAAAACACCATTAGAGTAGAATTACATAATCAATAAGTGCACAATAAGAAGAAAATGCAACAGCAGTAGATTTTTCTCTAAAAAATGTAAAAGTTTCTTTACATATTTGTCCCCTATATCACGTGACAGCCATCAACCAACCACAGATTCATATACACTTGCACATGTTCAGTAGGTGTAGCTGCCTCAGAAAGTGTTCATATAAAAAGACTGTGCACAATTTGATAATTCAAGGACATTGGAAAATCTGAATCATTCAAGTTTTATTTTGACTTTTGTGTCCCTATAATATCACTTTAAAGTTACTAGGACACATATTGATATGGCTATGGATTTGATATGGATTATAGAAAAATGGAATGCAAAAGAGTTAGTTACAGCATCTGATCAAATGTTGAAAGGCCCAGGACCACGTCAAGGTCACATCCTGCCTGGGCCCCTAAATTATAGCCATACAATGCATGCCTTCAACCAATCTGAGATACAGACAAAGGTGACACAGGCCTTTTGTAATTCCTTACACACAAATATAACACCGAAATGTACTCCACTCTCAAACCGGACTGGTACTCATCCCATATCACTGCAAAACAAACAGCCCTGGGTACTCACCAGCACACACAGACAGCTGCACTCAATCATTACAAAAACGTGTAAAACATAACAAAAGCAAACAGGTCTGATCTGCATGCATATAATGTTTTGTTTATTTTTTTTAAAGTAAAAAAATAAGTCTCTGTATCACTATAGACTTTTTCACTTATCATCATCATCATGCCCAGTATCTTCTGGCATGCTTCCTGGTACCATCCCACCGAAACAAAATGGCTGACTAAGCCAAGCAACAGCTGCAGGGTAATATTGTTATAAACAATATGGAGTAACAAGTATTTGATGGCATAATCTCAGGAAAAACATAAATATTGTATGAGTATTTACATTGGTGGTGATAATAATTTTTGGCCTGCTGATAGCTTTTAAAACTCCTGCTGAAAAAGATAACACCATCTGGCAAATTACAAAACAGGGTAATTGACTCATTTACTACTTCTTATATTATTAACCATATATATCACACACATATTTAATATAATCATAGGATTATCTAAGAATTATGTATAAAGGATAAAGTTGATAAGCAACATAATATGAGGTTTTTACTTTATGCTTACCTGATAAATATTTTTCTTTTTTGACACAATGAGTCCATGGATCATCTTAATTACTAATGGGATATTCAACTCCTGGTCAGCAGGAGGAGGCAAAGAGCACCACAGCAGAGCTGTTAAATAGCTCCTCCCTTCCCTCCCACTCCAGTCATTCGACCGAAGTTAGGAAGAGAAAGGAAAAGGTGCAGAGGTGTCTGAAGTTTACAATAACCCAAAACCTGTCTAGAAGAACAGGGCGGGCTGTGGACTCATTGTGTCAAAAAAGAAATAAATGTATCAGGTAAGCATACAATTTCTTTTCTTTTTTAAGACACAATGGCCTAGATTTAGAGTTTGGCGTTAGCCGTCAAAACCAACGTTAGAGGCTCCTAATGCTGGTTTTGGGCTACCGCTGGTATTTAGAGTCGTGTAGGTAAGGGTCTAACGCTCACTTTCCAGCCGCGACTTTTCCATACCGCAGATCCCCTTACGTCAATTGCGTATCCTATCTTTTCAATGGGATCTTTCTAACGCCGGTATTTAGAGTCGTGGCTGAAGTGAGCGTTAGAAATCTAACGACAAGACTCCAGCCGCAGAGAAAAGCCAGGAGTTAAGAGCTTTCTGGGCTAACGCCGGTTCATAAAGCTCTTAACTACTGTGCTCTAAAGTACACTAACACCCATAAACTACCTATGTACCCCTAAACCGAGGCCCCCCCACATCGCCGCCACTCTATTAAAAATTTTTAACCCCTAATCTGCCGACCGCACACCGCCGCCACTTACATTATCCCTATGTACCCCTAATCTGCTGCCCCTAACACCGCCGACCCCTATATTATATTTATTAACCCCTAATCTGCCGCCCCCAACGTCGCCTCCACCTACCTACAATTATTAACCCCTAATCTGCCGAACGGACCTCACCGCCACTATAATAAATGTATTAACCCCTAATCCGCCTCACTCCCGCCTCAATAACCCTATAATAAATAGTATTAACCCCTAATCTGCCCTCCCTAAAATCGCCGACACCTAACTTCAAGTATTAACCCCTAATCTGCCGACCAGAACTCACCGCTACTCTAATACATTTATTAACCCCTAAAGCTAAGTCTAACCCTAACCCTAACACCCCCCTAAGTTAAATATAATTTAAATCTAACGAAATAAATTAACTCTTATTAAATAAATTATTCCTATTTAAAGCTAAATACTTACCTGTAAAATAAACCCTAATATAGCTACAATATAAATTATAATTATATTGTAGCTATTTTAGGGTTTATATTTATTTTACAGGCAACTTTGTATTTATTTTAACCAGGTACAATAGCTATTAAATAGTTAAGAACTATTTAATAGCTACCTAGTTAAAATAATTACAAAATTACCTGTAAAATAAATCCTAACCTAAGTTACAATTTAATCTAACACTACACTAGCAATAAATTAATTAAATAAAATACCTACAATTATCTACAATTAAACCAAACACTACACTATCAATAAATAAATTAAATAAAATACCTACAAATAAATACAATTAAATAAACTAACTAAGGTACAAAAAATAAAAAAAGCTACGTTACAAAAAATAAAAAAATTAATTACAAACATAATAAAAATATTACAACAATTTTAAACTAATTACACCTACTCTAAGCCCCCTAATAAAATAACAAAGCCCCCCAAAATAAAAAAATGCCCTACCCTATTCTAAAATTAAAATAGAAAAGCTCTTTTACCTTACCAGCCCTTAAAAGGGCCTTTTGCGGGGCATACCCCAAAGAATTCAGCTCTTTTGCCTGTAAAAAAAAACATACAATACCCCCCCCAACATTACAACCCACCACCCACATACCCCTAATCTAACCCAAACCCCCCTTAAATAAACCTAACACTAAGCCCCTGAAGATCTTCCTACCTTGTCTTCACCATGCCAGGTATCACCGATCGCTCCAGGCTCCGAAGTCTTCATCCAAGCCCAAGCGGGGGCTGGCGATCCATCATCCGGCTGAAGTCTTCTATCAAGCGGCGGCTGAAGAGGTCCAGAAGAGGCTCCAAAGTCTTCCTCCTATCCGGGCAGAAGAGTAGATCCGGACCGGCAACCATCTTCTTCCAAGCAGTCACAATCGGCTCCATCTTGAAGACCTCCGGCGCGGATCCATCCTCTTCTTGCGACGTCCTAATTCCGAATGAAGGTTCCTTTAAATGACGTCATCCAAGATGGCGTCCCTCGAATTCTGATTGGCTGATAGGATTCTATCAGCCAATCGGAATTAAGGTAGGGAAAATCTGATTGGCTGATTGAATCAGCCAATCAGATTGAGCTCGCATTCTATTTGCTGTTCCGATCAGCCAATAGAATGCGAGCTCAATCTGATTGGCTGATCTGATTGAACTTGAATCTGATTGGCTGATTCCATCAGCCAATCAGATTTTTCCTACCTTAATTCCGATTGGCTATCAGCCAATCGGAATTCGAGGGACGCCATCTTGGATGACATCATTTAAAGGAACCTTCATTCGGACTTAGGACGTCGCAAGAAGAGGATGGATCCGCGCCGGAGGTCTTCAAGATGGAGCCGCTTGTCACCGCTTCGAAGAAGATGGTTGCTGGTCCGGATCTACTCTTCTGCCCGGATAGAAGGAAGACTTTGGTGCCTCTTCTGGACCTCTTCAGCCGCCGCTTGATAGAAGACTTCAGCCGGATGATGGATCGCCAGCCCCTGCTTGGGCTTGGATGAAGACTTCGGAGCCTGGATCGATCGGTGATACCTGGCATGGTGAAGACAAGGTAGGAAGATCTTCAGGGGCTTAGTGTTAGGTTTATTTAAGGGGGGTTTGGGTTAGATTAGGGGTATGTGGGTGGTGGGTTGTAATGTTGGGGGGGGTATTGTATGTTTTTTTTTACAGGCAAAAGAGCTGAATTCTTTGGGGTATGCCCCGCAAAAGGCCCTTTTAAGGGCTGGTAAGGTAAAAGAGCTTTTCTATTTTCATTTTAGAATAGGGCAGGGCATTTTTTTATTTTGGGGGGCTTTGTTATTTTATTAGGGGGCTTAGAGTAGGTGTAATTAGCTTAAAATTGTTGTAATATTTTTATTATGTTTGTAATGAATTTTTTTATTTTTTGTAACTTAGCTTTTTTTATTTTTTTTGTACTTTAGTTAGTTTATTTAATTGTATTTATTTGTAGGTATTTTATTTAATTTATTTATTGATAGTGTAGTGTTAGGTTTAATTGTAGATAATTGTAGGTATTTTATTTAATTAATTTATTGATAGTGTAGTGTTAGGTTTAATTGTAGATAATTGTAGGTATTTTATTTAATTAATTTATTGCTAGTGTAGTGTTAGGTTTAATTGTAACTTAGGTTAGGATTTATTTTACAGGTAATTTTGTAATTATTTTAACTAGGTAGCTATTAAATAGTTATTAACTATTTAATAGCTATTGTACCTAGTTAAAATAAATACAAAGTTGCCTGTAAAATAAATATTAATCCTAAAATAGCTACAATATAATTATAATTTATATTGTAGCTATATTAGGGTTTATTTTACAGGTAAGTATTTAGCTTTAAATAGGATTAATTTATTTAATAAGAGTTAATTTATTTCATTAGATAAAAATTATATTTAACTTAGGGGGGTGTTAGTGTTAGGGTTAGACTTAGCTTTAGGGGTTAATAAATTCATTAGAGTAACAGCGAGGTCCGGTCGGCAGATTAGGGGTTAATTATTGTAGGTAGGTGGAGGCGACGTTGGGGGCGGCAGATTAGGGGTTAATAAATATAATATAGGGGTCGGCGGTGTTAGGGGCAGCAGATTAGGGGTACTTAGGGATAACGTAGGTTGCGGCGGTGTACGGAGCGGCAGATTAGGGGTTAAAAAAATATGCAGGTGTCAGCGATAGCGGGGGCGGCAGATTAGGGGTTAATAATTGTAAGGTTAGGGGTGTTTAGACTCGGGGTACATGTTAGGGTGTTAGGTGCAGACTTAGGAAGTGTTTCCCCATAGGAAACAATGGAGCTGAACGCTGCTTTTTTGCAGGTGTTAGGTTTTTTTTCAGCTCAAACTGCCCCATTGTTTCCTATGGGGATATCGTGCACGAGCACGTTTTTGAAGCTGGCCGCGTCCGTAAGCACCGCTGGTATTAAGAGTTGCAGTGGCGGTAAATTATGCTCTACGCTCCCTTTTTGGAGCCTAACGCAGCCATTCTGTGAACTCTAAATACCAGCGGTATTTAAAAAGTGCGGGGGAAAAAAAGCATGCATTAGCTACGCGGGTCGTTACAGACAAAACTCTAAATCTAGGCGAATGAGTCCACAAATCATCTTAATTACTAATGGGATTCAATACCCAAGCTAGAGTACACAGATGATACGGGGGGGGGGGGGGGACAAGACAGGAAACCTAAACGGAAGGCACCACTACTTGAAGAGCCTTTCTCCCAAAAGCGGCCTCACAGAAGCTTCATTTTTGAATGCCCATGAGGAAGCAACAGCCCTCATGGAATGAGCCGAAAACCTCTCAGGAGGCTGCTGTCCAGCAGTCTCATAAACAAAAACGTATGATACTCTTCAGACAAAAAGAAGGAAGTAGCCGTAGCTTTCTGTCCCTTACGTTTTCCTGAGAAAATCACAAACAAAGAAGAAGACTGACGAAAGTCCTTAGTCGCCTGTAAGTAAAACTTTAGGGGTTAATTATTGTAGGTAGGTGGAGGCGACGTTGGAGGCGACGTTGGGGGTGGCAGATTAGGGGTTAATAAATATAATATAGGGGTCGGCGGTGTTAGGGGCAGCAGATTAGGGGTACATAGGGATAACGTAGGTTGCGGCGGTGTACGGAGCGGCAGATTAGGGGTTAAAAAATATGCAGGTGTCAGCGATAGCGGGGGCGGCAGATTAGGGGTTAATAATTGTAAGGTTAGGGGTGTTTAGACTCGGGGTACATGTTAGGGTGTTAGGTGCAGACTTAGGAAGTGTTTCCCCATAGGAAACAATGGTGCTGCTTTTTTGCAGGTGTTAGGTTTTTTTTCAGCTCAAACTGCCCCATTGTTTCCTATGGGGATATCGTGCACGAGCACGTTTTTGAAGCTGGCCGTGTCCGTAAGCACCGCTGGTATTGAGAGTTGCAGTGGCGGTAAATTATGCTCTACGCTCCCTTTTTGGAGCCTAATGCAGCCATTCTGTGAACTCTAAATACCAGCGGTATTTAAAAAGTGCGGGGGAAAAAAAGCATGCGTTAGCTACGCGGGTCGTTACCGACAAAACTCTAAATCTAGGCGAATGAGTCCACAGATCATCTTAATTACTAATGGGATTCAATACCCAAGCTAGAGTACACAGATGATACGGGGGGGGGGGGACAAGACAGGAAACCTAAACGGAAGGCACCACTACTTGAAGAGCCTTTCTCCCAAAAGCGGCCTCACAGAAGCTTCATTTTTGAATGCCCATGAGGAAGCAACAGCCCTCATGGAATGAGCCGAAAACCTCTCAGGAGGCTGCTGTCCAGCAGTCTCATAAACAAAAACGTATGATACTCTTCAGACAAAAAGAAGGAAGTAGCCGTAGCTTTCTGTCCCTTACGTTTTCCTGAGAAAATCACAAACAAAGAAGAAGACTGACGAAAGTCCTTAGTCGCCTGTAAGTAAAACTTTAAAGCACGGACCACGTCTAAATTTTGCAAAAGTCGATCTTTCTGAGAAGAAGGATTAGGACAAAACGGCTAGATTACGAATCTTGCGTTAGCCTTAAAAAGCAGCGTGAGAGGTCCCAACGCTGCTTTTTAACGCCCACTGGTATTACGAGTCTTGCAGGTACAGGTGTATAGCTCACTTTTCTTCCGCCACTCGAGCTTACCACAAATCCCCTTACGTCAATTGCGTATCCTATCTTTTTAATGGGATTTGCCTAACGCCGGTATTACGAGTCTTGGAAGAAGTTAGTGGTAGACCCTCTCCTTTCAAGACTTCTACCACATTTAAAAGTCAGTAGTTAAGAGTTTTATGGGCTAACGCCGTAACATAAAACTCTTAACTAAAGTGCTAAAAAGTACACTAACACCCATAAACTACCTATTAACCCCTAAACCGAGGCCCCCCCCCCACATTGGAAACACTTAAATAAACTTTTTAACCCCTAATCTGCCGACCGGACATCGCCGCCACTGTAATAAATATACTAAACCCTAAACCGCCGCACTCCCACCTCGCAAAACACTAGTTATATTTTATTAACCCCTAATCTGCCATCCCTAACATCGCCGACACCTATCTACATTTATTAACCCCTAATCTGCCACCCCCAACGTCGCTTCCACTATATTAAATGTATTAAACCCTAAACCTAAGTCTAACCCACCCCTAACTTAAATATAATTTAATTAAAACGAAATAAAATTACTACAATTAAATAAATTAATCCTGTTTAAAACTAAATACTTACCTGTAAAATAAACCATAAGCTAGCTACAATATAACTAATAGTTACATTGTATCTATCTTAGGATTTATTTTTATTTTACAGGCAACTTTGTATTTATTTTAACTAGGTGCAATAGTTATTAAATAGTTATTAACTATTTAATAGCTACCTAGTTAAAAAAATTACAAATTTACCTGTAAAATAAATCCTAACCTAAATTACAATTACACCTAGCACTACATTATCATTAAATTAATTACATCAACTAACTACAATTAAATAAAATAAACTAAAGTACGAAAAACAACAAACACTAAATTACAGAAAATAAAAAAATAATTACAATTTTTAAACTAATTACACCTAATCTAATCCCCCTAATAAAATTAAAAAGCCCCCCAAAATAATAAAATTCCCTACCCTATACAAAATTAAAAGGGCCTTTTGCGGGGCATTGCCCCAAAGTAATCAGCTCTTTTACCTGTAAAAAAAAATACAATAACCCCCCAACATTACAAGCCACCACCCACACACCCAACCCTACTTTAAAACCCACCCAATCCCCCCTTAAAAAAACCTAACCCTACCCCCTTTAAGATCTCCCTACCTTGAGACGTCTTCACCCAGCCGGGCACAAGTGGACCTCCAGAGGGGCAGAAGTCTTCATCTGATCTGGGCAGAAGAGGTCCTCCAAGCGGCAGAAGTCTTCATCCAGGCGGCATCTTCTATCTTCATCCATCCGGAGCAGAGCGGGTCCATCTTCAATCCAGCCGACGTGGAGCATCCGCTTCAAACGAAGTCCAAGCGAAGAATGAAGGTTCCTTTAAATTACGTCATCCAAGATGGCGTCCCTTGAATTCTGATTGGCTGATAGGATTCTATCAGCCAATCAGAATTAAGGTAGGAAAAATCAGCCAATAGAACAGCCAATAGAATGAGAGCTCAATCCTATTGACTGATTGCATCAGCCAATAGGATTGAACTTCAATCCTTTTGGCTGATTGGATCAGCCAATAGGATTTTTCCTACCTTAATTCCGATTGGCTGATAGAATCCTATCAGCCAATGGGAATTCAAGGGACGCCATCTTGGATGACATCATTTAAAGGAACCTTCATTCTTTGCTTTGTCTTCATTTGAAGAGGATGCTCCGTGTCGGCTGAATTAAAGATGGACCCGCTCTGCTCCAGATGGATGAAGATAGAAGATGCCGCCTGGATGAAGACTTCTGCCGCTTGGAGGACCTATTCTGCCCGGAGCGGATGAAGACTTCTGCCCCTCTGGAGGTCCACTTGTGCCTGGCTGGGTGAAGACGTCTCAAGGTAGGGAGATCTTCAAGGGGGTAGTGTTAGGTTTTTTTAAGGGGGGATTGGGTGGCTTTTAGATTAGGGTTGGGTGTGTGGGTGGTGGGTTTTAATGTTGGGGGGTATTGTATTTTTTTTTACAGGTAAAAGAGCTGATTACTTTGGGGCAATTCCCCGCAAAAGGCCTTTTTAAGGGCTATTTGTAATTTAGTATAGGGTAGGGAATTTTATTATTTTGGGGGGCTTTTTTATTTTATTAGGGAGATTAGATTAGGTGTAATTAGTTTAAAAAAATTGTAATTATTTTTTTATTTTCTGTAATTTAGTGTTGTTTTTTGTACTTTAGTTTATTTATTTGTAGTTAATTGTAGATAGTTTATGTAATTAATTTAATGATAGTGTAGTGTTAGGTGTAATAATTTTTTTACTTATTTTAACTAGGTAGCTATTAAATAGTTAATAACTATTTAATAACTATTGTACCTAGTTAAAATAAATACAAAGTTGCCTGTAAAATAAAAATAAATCCTAAGCAAGCTACAATGTAACTATTAGTTATATTGTAGCTAGCTTAGGGTCTATTTTATAGGTAAGTATTTAGTTTTAAATAGGAATAATTTATTTAATTGTAGTTATTTTATTTAGATTTATTTAAATTATATTTAAGTTAGGGGGTGTTAGGGTTAGACTCAGGTTTAGGGGTTAATAACTTTATTATAGTGGCGGTGATGTTGGCGGCAGCAGATTAGGGGTTAATACATTTAATATAGTTGCAGCAACATGGGGGGGAGCAGATTAGGGGTTAATAAATATAATGTAGGGTTCGGCGATGTTGGGGGCAGCAGATTAGGGGTTCATTAGTATAATGTAGGTGGCGGCGGTGTCCGGAGCGGCAGATTAGGGGTTAATAATATTATGCAGGTGGCGACGATGTCGGGGCAGCAGATTAGGGGTTAATAAGTGTAATATTTGGGGTGTTTAGACTCGGGGTTCATGTTAGGGTGTTAGGTGTAGACATAAAATGTGTTTCCCCATAGGAATCAATGGGGCTGCATTAGGAGCTGAACGCTGCTTTTTTGCAGGTGTTAGACATTTTTTCAGCCTACTCAGCCCCATTGTTTCCTATGGGGAAATAGTGCATAAGCACGTTTAGCCAGCTTACTGCTACCGTAAGCAAAGCTGGTATTGAGTTGAGATGTGGAGCTAAATTTTGCTCTACGCTCACCTTTTTGCGGCTAACGCCAGGTTTAAAAAAACCCGTAATACCAGCGTTGTCTTAAGGGAGCGGTGAAAAAAGGCTTGTTAGCAACGCACCCCTGTTACCGCGAAACTCGTAATCTTGCCGTATGAAAGTACAACAATCTCCTGATTAATGTTCCGATCAGGAACAACCTTAGGAAGAAATCCTGAGTAGGTACACAAAACTGTCTTATCTGCATGGAAAATAAGATAGGGAGACTCATACTGTAATGCCAAGAGGTCTGACACTCTCCGAGCAAAAGAAATAGTTACAAGAAATAAAACCTTCCAAGATAACAACTTAATATCCAAGGAATGCATGGGCTCAAACGGAGCCCCTTGAAGAGCATTGATAACTAAATTAAGACTCCATGAAGGAGTAACTGGTTTAGACACAGGCCTGATTCTGACCAAGGCCTAACAAAAAGAGTGTACATCTGGGACATCCGCCAGACATTTGTGAAACAAAACAGATAATGCTAAGACTTGACCCTTTAAGGAACTAGTCAATAAACCTTTCTCCAAACCTTCTTGGAGAAAAGACAAAATCCTAGGAATCCAAACCCTACTCCATGAGTAGCCATTGGATTCACACCAATAACGGTATTTATGCCAAATCTTATGGTAAATCCTTCTAAACACAGGCTTACAAGCCTGAATCATGGTCTGTATGACCTAATCAGAAAAACCTTGCTTGGATAAACTTTAGCATTCAATCTCCAAGCGGTCAGCTTCAGAGAAACTAAATTTGGATGAAGGAAGGGCCTCTGAATCAGAAGGGCCTTCCTCCAAGGTGGTAGGGATGCCATCTCCACCAGATCCGTATCCCAAATCCTGCGAGGCCAAGCCGGAGCTATGAGAATCACCGAAGCCCTATCCTGTTTAATTCAAGCAATAACTTGAGGAAGAAGAGCAAACTTAGAAAATAGGTATGCTAGACTGAAATTCCAAGGAACCGTAAGAGCATCTATCAGTTCCACCTGGGGGTCCCTGGACCTTGACCCGTATCTCGGGAGCTTGGCATTTTTCGGAATGCCATGAGATCCAATTCCGGTTGACCCCACTTGAGAACTATGTTTGAGAACACTTACGGATGGAGTTCCCACTCCCTTGGATGAAAAGTCTGCCTGCTCAGGAAATTTGCTTCCCAATTGTCCACCCCTGGGATGTGGATCACCGATAGACAACAAGAGTGGACTTCCACCCACCGGAATATTTTGGCTACCTCTGTCATCGCTAAGGAACTCCTCGTTCCTCCCTGATGATTGATGTAAGTCACCGAAGTTATGTTGTCTGACTGGAACCTGATAAACTGAACCGTGGCCAACTGAGGCCAGGTCAGAAAAGCATTGTAGATCATTCTCAGCTCCAGAGTCCAAACTGCCTGAGCCTTTAGGAAGCCCCATACTGCTCCCCACAGACCCCACCACAGAAGGCTGGCGTCTGTTATCACAATCTCCCAAACAGACCTGCGAAAGCAGGTCCCCTAGGAGAGATGATCTAGAGACAACCACCATTGGAGAGAGTCCCTTGTCTCCTGTTCCAAAGTTATTCGAGGAGACAAGTCTGCATAATCCTCGTTCCATTGCCTGAGCATGCTTAGCTGCAGAGGTCTGAGATGGAAATGAGCAAAGGGGAAGATGTCCATCACTGCCACCATCAGCCCTATTAACTCCATGCACTGAGCCACTGACAGCAGAGGAGTGGACTGAAGTACTTGACAAGTATCAATAATCTTTGATTTCCTGATTTCTGTCAGAAATATCTTCATGGACAAGGAGTCTATTATGGTTCCCAGGAAAGTAACTCTTGTATCCGGAACTACGGAACTCTTTCCCAAATTTAAATTCCACCCGTGAGTTCTCAGGAAGATAACACTATGTTGGTATGGGATCTTGCTTTGTGAAAAGATGGCGCCTAGACTAGAATGTCGTCCAGATAAGGCGCCACACCTATGTCCCGAGACCGAAGAACCACCAACATAGACCCCAGAACTTGTGTGAAGATTCTGGGAGCAGTGTCCAGACCGAAAGGAAGAACCTCGAACTGGAAATGCTTGTCCTGGAAAGCAAAGTGTGCATCCTTTAAATCCACAGTGGTCATGAATTGACCCTCCTGGATTAGAGGAAGAATGAAATGAATAGTTTCCATCTAGAAGCATGGAACCCTGAGAAATTTGTTTAGACTCTTTAGATCTAAAAGCAATCTGAAGGTTCCCTCCTTTTTGGGAACCATGAACAGATTGGAATAAAAACCCTGACCTTGTTCCTGTACTGGAACAGGAACAATCACTCCCAGGTCGGAGAAGATCTGTACACAGCGCAAAAACGCCTCTATACTTAGTCTTGTCTGCCGATAATCTTGAAAGCAGACACCTGCCCCTGGGAGGAAAGTCTTGAATTCTAACTTGTATCCCTGAGACACAATGTACACCATGAATTAAAGGAGTTTACTGACTTAAGGGCAACTATTCTATCCCTACGAGGGGGATGTCTTACACTGCCGCACTGGCGACAGTAGTCATTCCAACTGCAGGTTGTCAGCGTAAACCCTCTAACTTCTAATCATAGGGTCCTTATCCTGCAAGAATCCAAAAGGAACTACTATCCTCTATGGGAATAGTATTTTCCTTCTACAAGGGCTTCTTGATAGAGTCTGCTAAGAAACATCCTTCTAAATACAAGGAAAAGAGAAAAAGAAATACCCTATTTCTTCTATTCCTGAGCAAATATCTGTATAACCCTATCTGGTACAGGAAATACTTTCACCATGAAGGGCCTATTTAGTATAATTTATTGGAATATCTAGGATACACAACTCCGTAGTGACGGAGTCATCCAGGGTAGCTAAAAACCTCCACAAGATAAAATTGTAGATATTTAAGCAAAAATGAAGGAAAACAACCTCAGTATCAGATAAAGGTACTACCCCATCTAAGATTGAGAATTCCCTCTCAGATACTACCCTCCTCTTCCAAGATACAGGACAGATACATTCAGAATATTGAATGAATATATGTCCCTTTGTAATTTTCTCTACAATGAAAAACAGACAATGCATGAAATAAAAGTAACTCCTGGTGGAGTAGAAGTGCAGGGCACTGCATTTGGGCTATAAATCTTTTGGGACACATGAGGAGAAAATTTGTGGCATACCTTGGCAATAAACTCCTAAACAGCATGCGCTTAAAAAGGAGTAGGTTCAGAAAAATATATTTTTATAAGTACATTAGCATCAAAAAATAAAACCAAGAGACACCTGACAGGACCTCTTGTTCCCTCCTGAGTCACAAGGGATGAATTAAACCAAGAAAACATGTTGAATTTAGTAACAAAAATTAAACCCTAAAAGAAGTTAAAATTTTAAAATGAAACTTCATATCTTTGCGAGCAGCAGAAAAAAACAAATCAACACGCAATTATAATAGAACCTATGTCTTCGAGCCACTTAAAGAACCCATACTTTATTAATACACAATTTAGTATGATTTAATGGACCGTAACTGGAATAAGAAAACTATTAGATAGATCTTTATTCATTAAGGATCCGGAACGCAGCTATGGCGCTATCCGGTCCCACATATGAGACAGAAATAAAGACTGTGCTTGAATCTGAAATTGTAAATGACATAGGTAGTCCAAAACGGCGCCAAATATAGCTCTGCCCCTCGTGGACATGATAACAACCACTCTGTTAGTCGCCACTAGCAATGTATTAAAGACAGCAGCGTGCACTCACAAATCGGCGCTAAAGAAACTCCGCCCATCGTGGACGTTACCATTATCAATTTCCCGGTCGCCATTATGATAGTTTTTGAAAATAGTGACCCGGAGTAACTGAGCCCCTTGTTCAAAAATGAGGGAAAATCGTGCTACCGCTTGATAGGTAGTATCTTACCCAATATGTGAATCTAACTGAACCTCTAGATGCCAAAAACGATCACCTCCTACTGAGTCTTTCCTATACTCAGCTATAGTGAGAAAGCCCTTCTAGTCTCCTCAGCCCTAGTGCCTGCTTGCAACTTGTTGTCACAGGGTCCCCTTTTCTCTCCCAGACCCACTGTCTGGTTCACTCAAACCCTGAGAGTTTACTTGTCCCAAAGTGCTTATGCGTGTATCTGTAACCATAAGCCCCCCATGTAAGTGAAATGAAGTGTAATAAGAGTGCTCCTTTTCCTCTAAGTGTCTCCAGGAAAAATAAACGAGCACTTACCTCATATGTCTGCATGACAGCAAAGGCAGTTCAGCAGGTTTGAGGGGTCCTATCCCCCATATGGACCTCTGAAGAAATTGAAATTCCTGACTAAATATTCCTCAGGGTTTCAGGATTAGGGCAGCAAGAATACATGGGAGGCGCAGTGAGAATTATGTCCCACCAGTTCCCATTGCTCTAAAGCCACCAAAGCTCTACTGAAGAGACTGATATGGACTATGGCTACACCCTAGAACAAAGCAGCACTCTCTGGCACTACTTTTAAAAATAAAAAAACTCTTGATTGAAGAATCTATACTAACACCCCACTTTACCTCTTCCTATCACTAACGTAGGCAAAGAGAATGACTGGAGTGGGAGGGAAGGGAGGAGCTATTTAACAGCTCTGCTGTGGTGCTCTTTGCCTCCTCCTGCTGACCAGGAGGTGAATATCCCATTAGTAATTAAGATGATCCGTGGACTCATTGTGTCTTAAAAAAGAAAACTACCAAGTTGCTGACCATTATCTGAAAATTTGGGTAGGGTAATACTTAACATCTGATAAAACTTTTGTGCACAATGAGGAGGTATGTACACCTATGGAAACGGAAGCTATAATCTGTTAATGCTTTGGACCTTGGTTTTTTACACCAGCATTGTACACTTGGCCAATTAAAGTGACACAGAAGTATTTTTTTTTCGTATCTTAAAAGAGGAAATTTTAATATTCATTACAGTTTAATATGAATAAATAAAAATATTATAATGTTCCTGTAATGAAAATAGTTTTGAGCTTGTAAGTAGTGTCACTGACCACCAATAAAGGATTGGGGATCTGCTTATCAACCAGTGAACAATGGCACCTTAAGGCCCTGTTGTATTTCATGTTAGCCTCAAAATAAAAATAAACACCTTTATGGGAACACTGCTTCCTTCTCCTTGGTTTCATGGTTTAAAGGGATTGGCTAAGCCTTGCCAGAACATCCCCATAGACTGCCAAACACGACCCCATGAACCTTCCAGATTCATCCATGGACTGCCCTAACTCCGTCCTCCTCTGTTATCCTGCCCCTCCCACGTGCAGCACACACCTAAAATACAGGTGGGCAGTTCCATAGAAACTTTTAACCTCCCACACCCTGGAAGTCCTTTAACAGATGTTGCAATGTATTCTACATTTTTAAGAGATAAAAAATGCATACAATACATTGCTTTGCAGTGGCTTCCTGTAACTCCTTATCTAATGCTTCTATACAGGACAGGCTGCCATCCTCTTATTGGGAGCCGCTTTTTTTTCAACCCTGATGTATCAGGCAATGCAGCAAATCAAGAGCCATACCACGAATGCCATAGACTTAGGGCCTTATTCGCTAAAGTTCTCTGGTCAGGGAGATTATTTTAGGCGGCTTATCAATACTGCAAGGTCCCCCAAAGAGAAAAGCAAATTTTAACTAGAGAGCTGTTTATATCACTGTTCAGAATTCTGAAAATGAAGGAGAACCATTTACATTACAACAAAATATCTATGACCCCCCCCCCCCCCGAGATTTTGCATGCATTCTTTCCACTCTGGGCTCGATAAACAAAAGTTCTCCTCTGTGGTGAGTTTGTCTAAGGAGTCTCAGTACTGTGAGGTCCCCAAAGCAATTTAGAAAGGCAAATTTTACCTTGAGAGCTTTTTATTTTACTATGCTTGGTGTACAGTAGAGACACATATATTACAATATAATGCTCAAACAAAGCCACCAAAGATTTTGTGTAACTTGCTGTGCCATTATTATAATGAATACATGAACATTAGGGTATTCAGTACAATATAATTTAACTTGACAATTGAATTGATACAGGGCCTTGCTCAATTGAGCTTACAATCTAGAGGATAGTGTTGCTCTTTAGCCTGTTATTTCTAATATAAATATATATAAATATGAATATTGTGATAATAAAGGAAGAAGGGAAGTTTATGATTCTTCTGCACGCAGGTACCACAAACACTCACTTTATCTCTGTTGCTACAGCTGCTTCTTAGATGATGATGTTCCTTGATTCTCTTTAGAGAAACTGATGATTAGTACTGAGCTGTGGTGACAAGTGAGAAGAGATTTGCTCCACAGCCACATGCTCTAAGTCAAATATTTTGAGCTGTGGATTTCAGGGCCAAATTGCTAGAGTGCCAGTGAGGCTGATGCTGTCTATAAGCACATAGTTGCTTTGAGAAATTGCTGAATGATAGGCCATGCACACAATGCACTGTACATATTCTGTTGTGGCTTATAACACTGGGGCTCTTCTGTGAAGGTAAATGTATGCAGGGCACCTGTGAAGCTTTAGAGTATGTGGCCTCTCCCTATTTTATTACAATATTAACCATATTTAAATGGCAAAATTACAAATAAAAGGCTAATCAGCAGTCTTGACCCACTCAAGTCATTAATTACCTGTCCCCCATACGGCCCACTTAAAAAAAACCTACCAACTACCCACAATAACACACAAGGACACAGATTATGGGTAAAAAAGTTTGGGCACAGCATATTTATTAAACTTTAAAAATTTAAAACATTGTAATATATATTAGTCTAAAACAAACAACAAGTATAAAACTGCTCAATAAAAACACAGCAGTGCTAGTCCAACTTCAACCACCACTTTCCTGACCTGGCTGTTCTAAATTAAACTGGACTCAGCAATGCTATTTGCTAAGCCCACCTACCCTTATCTTTCAATAACACTCCAATGAACCCCGTGCCCTAGGAGTAATCAACTGCCCTTCCCACCCCGTGGGGAAGGTTAACAGTTGCACACTGGCCATGGTCATTAAAAACTGAAGAAAGACTAGCACCTTTGCCAAGCTGTGACATTAAAACAGGTAAGAACAATGGGAGGGAGGGTGAGCAGCTCCACCGTCTACCAGTTAATCTTGTGAAAAAATTTGTTGGCAAACTGTTACCACAGCCTATATACCCATCCCCCAATAGCCATTATTGGGGGCAAAATCCTCCTGGGGTCAAAAGCCCTTCCTCTTTGCTCCTGCTCTGCCTTCCAGGCCTTCTCTCTCTTTCTCTCTCTCTTTCTCAGTTACTCTCTTCTCTCTCTCTCTCTCTCTCTCTCTCTCTGTGTGTGTGCACCAAGAAATGTACATTTCTGTATCGCAAAGCTCTCACCAGGGGAAACGTCTAAGACAGTGGGTTTAGAGAATAATAAATGCGGATCTCAGCAGTGCTGAGGGGGCATCTTTTCAAATGATGTTTACCTAATGTGCATTAAGCAAATCTGAAAAGGGATTATGATTTGTATTATGTCAAATAATCTATATGCAAACTAATTTTCACAAATCTGCTCATCTTGCCAATTGAAGAGTGGAGAGACATATATGTATGAAAGTGTTTGTTTAGAACAGGGTTCTTCCAACCACATTATGTCTACTGGGTCGCAACTTGTTTGTGTGTTGTAGGAGAGCGTGTGTGTGTTGTAAGAAAGAATAAATGTTTTGTGTGTGTGTTGTATGAGAGTGTTTGTAGTGTTTGTGGTGTGTGTGTGTTTTGTATGAGCGTGTGTGTTGTAAGAAAGAATACATGTTTGGGTGTGTGTTGTATGAGAGTGTTTGTGGTGTGTGTGTGTGTTGTATGAGCATGTGTGTTGTAAGAACAAATAAATGTTTTGTGTGTGTGTTGTATGAGAGTGTTTGTGGTGTGTGTGTGTGTTGTATGAGCGTGTGTGTTGTAAGAACGAATAAATGTTTTGTGTGTGTGTTGTATGAGAGTGTTTGTGGTGTGTGTGTGTGTTGTATGAGCATGTGTGTTGTAAGAACAAATAAATGTTTTGTGTGTGTGTTGTATGAGAGTGTTTGTGGTGTGTGTTGTATGAGTGTGTGTGTTGTAAGAAAGAATAAATGTTTTGTGTGTGTGTTGTATGAGAGTGTTTGTGGTGTGTGTGTGTGTTGTATGAGCATGTGTGTTGTAAGAACAAATAAATGTTTTGTGTGTGTGTTGTATGAGAGTGTTTGTGGTGTGTGTGTGTGTTGTATGAGCGTGTGTGTTGTAAGAACGAATAAATGTTTTGTGTGTGTGTTGTATGAGAGTGTTTGTGGTGTGTGTGTGTGTTGTATGAGCGTGTGTGTTGTAAGAACGAATAAATGTTTTGTGTGTGTGTTGTATGAGAGTGTTTGTGGTGTGTGTGTGTGTTGTATGAGCGTGTGTGTTGTAAGAACAAATAAATGTTTTGTGTGTGTGTTGTATGAGAGTGTTTGTGGTGTGTGTGTGTTGTATGAGCGTGTGTGTTGTAAGAACGAATAAATGTTTTATGTGTGTGTGTGTGTTGTGTATGTTGCACACACTTTAGTCACTTTGCCAGAAATTGCAGTTACATTGTTGTATATCTTCAGAAATTTTCAGACCACGCATAAAAATAGAGTTACCATGGTATGGCCTAGATTTAGAGTTCGGCGGTAGCCGTCAAAACCAGCGTTAGAGGCTCCTAACGCTGGTTTTGGGCGCCCGCTGGTATTTGGAGTCAGTGATTAAAGGGTCTAACGCTCACTTTTCAGCCGCGACTTTTCCATACCGCAGATCCCCCTACGCCATTTGCGTAGCCTATCTTTTCAATGGGATCTTTCTAACGCTGGTATTTAGAGTCGTTTCTGCAGTGAGCGTTAGAGCTCTAACGACAAGATTCCAGCCGCCTGAAAATAGCAGGAGTTAAGAGCTTTCTGGCTAACGCCGGTTTCTAAAGCTCTTAACTACTGTACCCTAAAGTACACTAACACCCATAAACTACCTATGTACCCCTAAACCGAGCTCCCCCCCACATCGCCGCCACTCGATTAAAATTTTTAACCCCTAATCTGCCGACCGCCACCTACGTTATACTTATGTACCCCTAATCTGCTGCCCCTAACACCGCCGACCCCTGTATTATATCTATTAACCCCTAACTTGCCCCCCACAACGTCGCCGCAAGCTACTTAAAATAATTAACCCCTAATCTTCCGACCGCAAATCGCCGCCACCTACGTTATCCCTATGTACCCCTAATCTGCTACCCCTAACACCGCCGACCCCTATGTTATATTTATTAACCCCTAATCTGCCCCCCACAACGTCGCCGACACCTACCTACACTTATTAACCCCTAATCTGCCGAGCGGACCTGAGCGCTACTATAATAAAGTTATTAACCCCTAATCCGCCTCACTAACCCTATCATAAATAGTATTAACCCCTAATCTGCCCTCCCTAACATCGCCGACACCTACCTTCAATTATTAACCCCTAATCTGCCGACCGGAGCTCACCGCTATTCTAATAAATGTATTAACCCCTAAAGCTAAGTCTAACCCTAACACTAACACCCCCCTAAGTTAAATATAATTTTTATCTAACGAAATAAATTAACTCTTATTAAATAAATAATTCCTATTTAAAGCTAAATACTTACCTGTAAAATACATCCTAATATAGCTACAATATAAATTATAATTATATTATAGCTATTTTAGGATTAATATTTATTTTACAGGCAACTTTGTAATTATTTTAACCAGGTACAATAGCTATTAAATAGTTAAGAACTATTTAATAGTTACCTAGTTAAAATAATTACAAATTTACCTGTAAAATAAATCCTAACCTAAGATATAATTAAACCTAACACTACCCTATCAATAAAATAATTAAATAAACTACCTACAATTACCTACAATTAACCTAACACTACACTATCAATAAATTAATTAAACACAATTGCTACAAATAAATAAAATTAAATAAACTATCTAAAGTACAAAAAATAAAAAAGAACTAAGTTACAGAAAATAATAAAATATTTACAAACATAAGAAAAATATTACAACAATTTTAAACTAATTACACCTACTCTAAGCCCCCTAATAAAATAACAAAGCCCCCCAAAATAAAAAATTCCAGACCCTATTCTAAAATACAAATATTACAAGCTCTTTTACCTTACCAGCCCTGAACAGGGCCCTTTGCGGGGCATGCCCCAAGAATTTCAGCTCTTTTGCCTGTAAAAAAAAACATACAATACCCCCCCCCCAACATTACAACCCACCACCCACATACCCCTAATCTAACCCAAACCCCCCTTAAATAAACCTAACACTACCCCCCTGATGATCTTCCTACCTTGTCTTCACCATGCCAGGTTCACCGATCCGTCCTGGCTCCAAGATCTTCATCCACCCCAAGCGGGGGCTAGACATCCACTGAAGAAGTCCAGAAGAGGGTCCAAAGTCTTCCTCCTATCCGGCAAGAAGAGGACATCCGGACCGGCAAACATCTTCTCCAAGCGGCATCTTCTATCTTCTTCCATCCGATGACGACCGGCTCCATCTTGAAGACCTCCAGCGCGGATCCATCCTCTTCTTCCGACGACTAGACGACGAATGACGGTTCCTTTAAGGGACGTCATCCAAGATGGCGTCCCTCGAATTCCGATTGGCTGATAGGATTCTATCAGCCAATCGGAATTAAGGTAGGAATTTTCTGATTGGCTGATGGAATCAGCCAATCAGAATATAGTTCAATCCGATTGGCTGATCCAATCAGCCAATCAGATTGAGCTCGCATTCTATTGGCTGATCGGAACAGCCAATAGAATGCGAGCTCAATCTGATTGGCTGATTGGATCAGCCAATCGGATTGAACTATATTCTGATTGGCTGATTCCATCAGCCAATCAGAAAATTCCTACCTTAATTCCGATTGGCTGATAGAATCCTATCAGCCAATCGGAATTCGAGGGACGCCATCTTGGATGACGTCCCTTAAAGGAACCGTCATTCGTCGTCTAGTCGTCGGAAGAAGAGGATGGATCCGCGCTGGAGGTCTTCAAGATGGAGCCGGTCGTCATCGGATGGAAGAAGATAGAAGATGCCGCTTGGAGAAGATGTTTGCCGGTCCGGATGTCCTCTTCTTGCCGGATAGGAGGAAGACTTTGGACCCTCTTCTGGACTTCTTCAGTGGATGTCTAGCCCCCGCTTGGGGTGGATGAAGATCTTGGAGCCAGGACGGATCGGTGAACCTGGCATGGTGAAGACAAGGTAGGAAGATCATCAGGGGGGTAGTGTTAGGTTTATTTAAGGGGGGTTTGGGTTAGATTAGGGGTATGTGGGTGGTGGGTTGTAATGTTGGGGGGGGGGTATTGTATGTTTTTTTTTACAGGCAAAAGAGCTGAAATTCTTGGGGCATGCCCCGCAAAGGGCCCTGTTCAGGGCTGGTAAGGTAAAAGAGCTTGTAATATTTGTATTTTAGAATAGGGTATGGAATTTTTTATTTTGGGGGGCTTTGTTATTTTATTAGGGGGCTTAGAGTAGGTGTAATTAGTTTAAAATTGTTGTAATATTTTTCTTATGTTTGTAAATATTTTATTATTTTCTGTAACTTAGTTCTTTTTTATTTTTTGTACTTTAGATAGTTTATTTAATTTTATTTATTTGTAGCAATTGTGTTTAATTAATTTATTGATAGTGTAGTGTTAGGTTAATTGTAGGTAATTGTAGGTAGTTTATTTAATTATTTTATTGATAGGGTAGTGTTAGGTTTAATTATATCTTAGGTTAGGATTTATTTTACAGGTAAATTTGTAATTATTTTAACTAGGTAACTATTAAATAGTTCTTAACTATTTAATAGCTATTGTACCTGGTTAAAATAATTACAAAGTTGCCTGTAAAATAAATATTAATCCTAAAATAGCTATAATATAATTATAATTTATATTGTAGCTATATTAGGGTTTATTTTACAGGTAAGTATTTAGCTTTAAATAGGAATCATTTATTTAATAAGAGTTAATTTATTTCGTTAGATAAAAATTATATTTAACTTAGGGGGGTGTTAGTGTTAGGGTTAGACTTAGCTTTAGGGGTTAATACATTTATTAGAATAGCGGTGAGCTCCGGTCGGCAGATTAGGGGTTAATAATTGAAGGTAGGTGTCGGCGATGTTAGGGAGGGCAGATTAGGGGTTAATACTATTTATGATAGGGTTAGTGAGGCGGATTAGGGGTTAATAACTTTATTATAGTAGCGCTCAGGTCCGCTCGGCAGATTAGGGGTTAATAAGTGTAGGTAGGTGTCGGCGACGTTGTGGGGGGCAGATTAGGGGTTAATAAATATAACATAGGGGTCGGCGATGTTAGGGCAGCAGATTAGGGGTACATAGGGATAACGTAGGTGGCGGCGGTTTACGGAGCGGCAGATTAGGGGTTAAAAGTGTAATGCAGGGGTCAGCGATAGCGGGGGCGGCAGATTAGGGGTTAATAAGTGTAAGGTTAGGGGTGTTTAGACTCGGGGTACATGTTAGGGTGTTAGGTGCAGACGTAGGAAGTGTTTCCCCATAGGAAACAATGGGGCTGCGTTAGGAGCTGAACGCTGCTTTTTTTGCAGGTGTTAGGTTTTTTTTCAGCTCAAACAGCCCCATTGTTTCCTATGGGAGAATCGTGCACGAGCACGTTTTTGATGCCGGCCGCGTCCGTAAGCAACTCTGGTATCGAGAGTTGCATTTGCGGTAAAAATGCTCTACGCTCCTTTTTTGGAGCCTAACGCAGCATTTGTTTGAACTCTCGATACCAGAGTTAAATTTATGGTGCGGCCAGAAAAAAACCCGCGGAGCGTTAACAGCCCTTTTACCGCCGAACTCTAAATCTAGGCCTATGTTTGCAGAACCCTGGTTTAGAACATTATACTGTATACCTGCAAACTTTCTTCATTGTTATTCTCTATGTATGCAATAAGCATTGTTTATAATAATAATAATGATAAAAAACATAATTGATAAACCTATCTGAGTTCTGCATTGTGGATATATTGTGCATTTGTATATTTTGTGTTATATACTGTATATGCATTATATTGTAAAATTGTTTATTAGGTGGCCATGCAACAAAGTTGCAGGACAACCTATTGTTATTGTTACGATTATTTATTATTTTTCCTTTTATTCCGCCAAGCTTTTTATTCAATTGCCCATAACTGCTTAAAGGACCAGTAAACACAGTAGATTTGCATAATCAACAAACACAAGATAACAAGACAATGCAATAGCATTTACTCTGAATTTCAAATAAGTAGTAGAATATTTTCTAACAATTTTCAAAGTTATGTATATTTCCACTCCCCTTGTACCATGTGATAGCAATCAGCCAATCACAAATGTATATACGTATAGTCTGTGAATTCTTGCACATGCTCAGTAGGAGCTGGTGACTCAAAAAGTGTAAATATAAAAGACTGTGCACATTTTTTTTAATGGAAGTAAATTGGAAATATGTTTAAAATTACATGCTGTATCTGAATCATGAAAATGTAATAAAACCTGAGTGTCCCTTTTAACTGTTTTTGCAAAGCTCTTGAAATCAGGTATGCTGGTACAGCCTATTGCTCTGCTACATCTCATGCAAAATTGAACTCATAGGTCACATGCTCTGGCAGCCATATTGCTTTTTGCGACAAATTTCGACAAACACTTAAAAATCTTTAGCTCTGGAACTGCTTATGTTACAACTTTGAAACTTGCTGTGCTTAGTGCTACTATGACCTAGATTTGCTGTTGCTCAAGAGAAGTGCCTTGGTCACATGATGTAGCAGCCATCTTGCATTTTGCGAAAATCTTTAAACATCTCTTAAACTGCTTAGTGCGATAAAGCGTTTTTTTGCACATATGCTCCTTGCAAGCCATTTTGTTTCGTAGGCGCTGTTTTTAAAAACTCCAAAAATCTTCTTCTCCGAAACCGCTTATGAGACAGACGTGAAACTTGGTGTTTAGAGTTATCTTATGACCAATATTCATATTTGTTCAAGAGAAGTCAATTGGTCATTAGTGATGTCGCGAATGGTTCGCCGGAGAACAGTTCCCAGCGAACATAGCTTGTTCGCGTTCGCCGCTGCGGGCGAACATATGCGATGTTCGATTCACCCCCTATTCGTCATCATTGAGGAAACTTTGACCCTGTATCTCACAGCCTTCTGACACATTTGAGCCAATCAGCAGCAGACACTCCCTCACAGACCCTCCCAGCTCCTGGGCAGCAGCCATTTTAGATTCATTACGATCTTGCTTTCTTAGTGAGAGGAGCTTTAGTGTTGCTGCTGCTGACATTATAGGGAAATAGATAGCTAGGCTAGTGTATTTAGTGTGCACTACAGTCCTGAAGGACTCATCTAAACTCTGCTGTAAGGACAGCACCCCAAAAAGCCCTTTTTAGGCCTAGAACTTCAGTCTTTTTTTTTGTAATTGTATTTGCATTTGCCTGGCTTTCAGCCTGTGTGTGAGGCTCACAGCATATACTGTGATTAGTGCCACCACTGATATCTGCTTAACATTAGTGTAAATTTAAACAACAAAACTTTTAAATCATTTTGCTAGTGTAATCTAATTTCATTTTCTATCAGGCCTGTGTGTCAGGCTTACACAGCATACACTGTGGTTAATTGCTGTGCCAGCAGCCACCACTCATATCTGCTTAACATTATTTTAAATTTAAACAACAAAACTTTTAAATCATTTTGCTAGTGTAATCTAATTTCATTTTCTATCAGGCCTATGTCTCAGGCTCACACAGCATATACTGTGGTTAATTGCTCTGTACAAGCCACCACTCATATCTGCTTAACATTAGTGTAATTTTAAACAACCAAACTTTTAAATCATTTTGCTAGTGTAATCTAATTTCATTTTCTATCAGGCCTGTGTGTCAGGCTTACACAGCATATACTGTGGCTAATTGCTGTGCCAGCAGCCACCACTCATATCTGCTTAACATTATTGTAAATTTAAAAAACAACAACTTTTAAATCATTTTGCTAGTGTAATCTAATTTCATTTTTTATCAGGCCTGTGTCTCAGGCTCACACAGCATATACTGTGGTTAATTGCTCTGTGCCAGCCAGGCAGCCACCACTCATATCTGCTTAACATTAGTATAAATTTAAACAACAAAACTTTTAAATCATTTTGCTAGTATAATCTAATTTCATTTTCTATCAGGCCTGTGTGTCAGGCTTCTGTGGTTAATTGCTGTGCCAGCCACCACTCATATCTGCTTAACATTATTGTAAATTTTTTAAAAAACTTTTAAATCATTTTGCTAGTGTAATCTAATTTCATTTTCTATCAGGCCTGTGTCTCAGGCTCACACAGCATATACTGTGGTTAATTGCTCTGTACCAGCCACCACTCATATCTGCTTAACATTAGTGTAAATTTAAACAACCAAACTTTTAAATCATTTTGCTAGTGTAATCTAATTTCATTTTCTATCAGGCCTGTGTGTCAGGCTTACACAGCATATACTGTGGTTAATTGCTGTGCCAGCAGCCACCACTCATATCTGCTTAACATTATTGTAAATTTTTTAAAAAAAGTTTTAAATCATTTTGCTAGTGTAATCTAATTTCATTTTCTATCAGGCCTGTGTCTCAGGCTCACACAGCATATACTGTGGTTAATTGCTCTGTGCCAGCCACCACTCATATCTGCTTAGCATTGGTGTAAATTTAAACAACCAAACTTTTAAATCATTTAAAATGCTAAGAACAGTACTACTTAACACAACCTAGTTACCATGGGTCCCAGACCGCATGTCTTATTATTATATTTTGTCAGGGTAATCATGCAGGCCATATACACCTCCCCCAATAGGGGGAGTAACAGGGATTAAAGTGCTAAGAATAGTACTACTTAACACAACCTAGTTACCATGGGTCCCAGACCGCATGTTTTGTTGTTATACTTTGTCAGGGTAATCATGCAGGCCATATAGACCTCCCCGATAGGGGGAGTAAGAGGGATTAAACTGCTAAGAACAGTACTACTTAACACAACCTAGTTACCATGGGTCCCAGACCGCGTGTCTTGTTGTTATACTTTGTCAGGGTAATCATGCACGCCATATAGACCTCCCCCGAAAGGGGGAGTAAGAGGGATTAAACTGCTAAGAACAGTACTACTTAACACAACCTAGTTACCATGGGTCCCAGACCGTGTGTCTTGTTGTTATACTTTGTAAGGGTAATCATGCACGGCATATAGACCTCCCCGATAGGGGGAGTAAGAGGGATTAAACTGCTAAGAACAGTACTACTTAACACAACCTAGTTACCATGGGTCCCAGACCGCGTGTCTTGTTGTTATACTTTGTCAGGGTAATCATGCACGCCATATAGACCTCCCCCGAAAGGGGGAGTAAGAGGGATTAAACTGCTAAGAACAGTACTACTTAACACAACCTAGTTACCATGGGTCCCAGACCGTGTGTCTTGTTGTTATACTTTGTAAGGGTAATCATGCACGCCATATAGACCTCCCCCGAAAGGGGGAGTAAGAGGGATTAAAGTGCTAAGAATAGTACTACTTAACACAACCTAGTTACCATGGGTCCCAGACCGCATGTTTTATTATTATACTTTGTCAGGGTAATTATATATCTATCAAATCTATCTATTTATCTTCTATCGATTCTATCTAACTATCAATCTATGTATATCTATCTATCAAATCTATCTATCTCTTGGCCGGACTGTTTTGAGACAGCCACTTGTGTTTAGGACAAATTTGAAGTAGGAGGACAGACCAATCATTTTCTTCCATCTCCCTGTTCCAAAAATGCAGGCCATATAGACCTCCCTCGATAGGGGGAGTAACAGGTAGTAGTATACTGCTAAGAATACTACTACTTAACACACCACGGGTCCCAGACCGCATGTCTTATTGTTATACTCTGTCAGGGAAATGATATATCTTTCAAATCTATTTATCTATCGAATCTATCTAACTATCAATCTTATCTATCAAATGTATATTGCATCTATTGATGATCTATGTAATTTGTATCTATCAAATGTATATTGCATCTTTTGATCTATGTAATTCATATCTATCAAATGTATATTGCATCTATTGATCTATGTAATTTGTATCTATCATATGTATATTGCATCTATTGAGCTATGTAATCTATGTATCTATCTATCAAATCTATCTATCTTGTGGTTGTGCAAATGGACTGTTTGCGGTTGTTTGCGGTGCATTACACGGAGAGTTTGGTCTGTCACTGTGAAGCGGGCGTAACCCTTACACTACCTGATCGATACAACATCATACCTGATGTTTTAAAGCACGTTATTCCAAACAATTCAGGAATGTTAGGTGATTTAGGCCCTTTATGGCTTAAAACCAGACTCTGCATCAACTATGTCATTTTCCATGGGAGTTTTGCCATGGATCCCCCTCCAGCATGCCACAGTCCAGGTGTTAGTACCCTTGAAACAACTTTTCCATCACTATTGTGGCCAGAAAGAGTCCTTGGGGGTTTTAAAGTTCGCCTGCCTATTGAAGTCAATGGTGGTTCGTGCGGTTCGCCAGTTCGCGAACAATAGCGGAAGTTTGAGTCCGCAGTTCGCGAACCGAAATTTTTAAGTTCGCGACATCACTATTGGTCATGTGGTTTTGCAGCCATTTTGAATTGTTCAAAATTGCTTAACAATATTTTTTAATTAATAATAAAACAAAAACCGTTTGACAAAACTGCTTTATTTTTGTCATGTTTATTGACATCTATGGTGAGCAATATTGTGCGTAATATGAAGGCTGTATATCTTATGATCGGGCAGCCATCTTGGTTTACGTAAAAATATCGAAAGTCTATTTTCTCTGAAACCGCTTATGTTAGAACTGTGAAATTTGCTGTATAATCTTATATGGTGACCTAGATTCATAATTGATCATTAGGAGAGAATCAGTCACATGATGCGTCAGCAATATTGGTTTTATGTTTATCGTAATTATTTTTAATTAAATACTGCCTATTTTTATTCAATTGCTCACAAAACACAAATTACTTATGCTAAACTCTTGAAATCAGGAATGCTGGTACAGTCTATTGCAATGCTACATCTCATGCAACATTGAACTCATAGGTCATATAGTTAGGCAGCCATTTTGTTTTTTGCGTCAAATTTCGAGAAACGCTTAAAAATCTTCAGCTCTGGAACTGCTTATGTTACAACTTTGAAACTTGCTGTGCTCAGTGCTTCTATGACCTAGATTTGCCATTGCTCAACAGAAGTGCGTTGGTCACATGATGTAGCAGCCATCTTGCATTTTACGAAAATCTTTAAACATCTTCTTCTCGTAAAACACTCTGCAATAAAGCACAATTTTGCACATATACTTCTTGCAAGGTCCTCTACCAAGTTTCTTCAAATTACAATTTTTCCATAATCAAGGTGAGACATTAACCTTTTTATCAACATTTAATTGTGTAAATTTGCACTTTATACATTAGTTTTACAATATTTAACAATATTACAGTGTAATAGACAAATGATTACACATAGTCATAACCCTTAAAGACAATATTGCAGTCAAAATTTGTACTGCGCAGTCGCCTTTGTGAAATAAAACATTTGCAAATTTTCATGAAACTTTGGCAAATTGTAGAGGTCTATAGTGAGCATTAGTATGTGCAATTTGAAAGCCATACATTGCATAGCTTGGCAGCCATTTTGTTTTGTATGCACTGTTTTTAAAAACTACAAAAATCTTCTTCTCCGAAACCGCTTATGGGACAGACTTGAAATTTTGTTTATAGAGTTATCTTATGACTAACATTCAGATTTGTTCAAGATAAGTTGATGTCATGTGGTTTGGCAGTCATTTTTAATTGTTTAAAAATGCTTAACGATATTTTTTAATCAATAATAAAACAAAAACCGTTTTACAAAAATGCTTTATTTTTACCATGTTTATTGACATATATGGTGAGAACTCTTTTGCATAATATGGAGGTTGTATATCATATGATATGGCAGCCATATTGGTTTATGCGAAAAATTTAAAAAATCTATTTTCTCTGCAAATGCTTATGTTAGAACTGTGAAACTTGCTGTATAACCTTATATTGTGACCTAGAGTAACAGTTGTTCATGTTGAAGGAATTGGTCACAAGCTATGTCAGCCATATTGGTTTACGCAAACATTTTGAAAATGTGTTTGCTTATGTTAAAGCTGTGAAATTTGCTTTATAGCTATATATTGTGACTTAGCAGCTTGTATGCCATTGCAAAGGCAATGCGCTTGGCCACCTCTATTGCTGCTTGCAGCTATATTTATGAAATTTAAGTTTGTTTAAAAAAAGGTGTTATGTATTTTGGCGTGTTTTTTTGTTTTTAGATACAAGATTACCAATAAATTATTAATATATCGCAAAAGAAAATGGCCACAACATTTCTCGTTTACAATAATTTTCACTATATAAATCACATTTTACTGTAAAAAAACAGCAAACTTTCAATTATTGAAAATACTGAACAGACACAATTGTGTTAAACTGTAAGTTCTCACTGTACAGAACAGGATTAATTGTAACATCACGTTCGCACTATACCAAACATGATATTGAAAGTAAATCCTTCGGTACCTTACCACAGGTTGAGAAACTGGGTGTTAGAATATATTTACAATACTGACCCTTGATTAGAAAATACAAAAAAATCGGAGCTAAAAAACACAAAAAGAAGGCAAAATAAATAATGAAAGTATATTGCAAAGTTGTTTTACTAAATATTTTATGTGCAAATCAATCTCAAGGTATTTACTGTCCCTTTAAATAACAGTATATACTAATGTTGTAGCAATCACATATGATACTAATTAGATTAGAACTAGCCCTGGATAAGATATACAGTACTTCATATCATAGTTAAAATTTGAGTGGGTTTAGTAAGAATCTAACCACATTCTTTCAGATTCAAGTCTTACAGGATGTGGTGAGGTTAATCATTTATTTGTTTGTAGTACTACTGACATAGTTTCAAATGTTACCAGCAGCAGCATCTTTGGAGTTAATTAACTCTGAATGGAAATTCTGAGTTGAATATCCTCTTTTTTTCAATTTATTTTAGACATTTCTCAAAGAACATTTCTATGGAATAAACATCCACAAACACTGTAAGGCAATTCAAGAATGATTGGGTTATGATAATGCTATCCTAAGAGTTAATACTTCATTTTTTTATTGTTTTTTTTTTAAAATGGATAACCTTTACTATTTACTATTCCCCAGCTTTGCTTAAAGTTTGCCTGTTTCTAAGCATCTTATCACAGTGCTTTTTTTTTTTTTTTTTTCGTTTTTTTGCAATCTTTCACTACAGCCACACAGTGCTAGCTCATGTGTGCCCTATAGATAACATTGTGCTCCCTTCCATTGAGAATGTTAAAGGCTTCACAAGAATCAGCACACATTGGCTAAAATACAAGATTGTAAAAAAACAAAAAAAAAGAAAGCACTGACAAAAAGGGGCAGTCTGAAGGGGCTAAGATACAGGTAACTATAGAAAGTGCTGGTTATGCAAAACTGGGGAATGGGAAATAAAGGGATAATCTATCTTTTTAAACAATAACAATTTTTAAATAGACTGTCCCTTTAACCCCTTGCACCATTTGGACGTAGGCACTACAAAACACAGTACTTTACCCAAGCGTACAGAATTGGCGTAGTACCTACGTCCAACAGAGGTGCATGCTGTGGTCCCCACTGTCAGCGCTTTCAGCTTAGACAGCGGAAACGGCAGCTTGGGTCAGAAGACATTTGCCTTCATATGGTATATGAAGCCAGATTGCCGATTGTTACCGAGTGTGACACTATCTGTGTCACTCTCTGCAATGATCATCAGTGGTGCCTAGTGAGAGAGTTGGGAGGGAAGGAAGGTAGCGGGTAGTTTAGCCCAGCAGAGGAGGGGGGAGGGAACGACCGGATTTCCTACACCACAGAAAAATGTGGGTCTGGGGAGTTGGAGAGATGAGGCCCTACACTATTGAATACAATCATCTTGAGGGGGAGGGGGGACCCTATGCTACAGAAAAAAAGGTAGCTTTGGGGGGGCTGCTATATTACAGAAAATAAATAATAAATACAAAATTAAACTGTTGGGGGGAATCAAGAAGGTGGGAGGGGGATGAGGGACCCCTACACTACAGAAATAAGTAAATACATATATATATATATATATATATATATATATATATTTTTTTTTAAAGTCCTAAACTGCATACTGGCAGACTGTCTGCCAGTACCTAAGATGGTAGTGACCATTAAGGGACAGAGCTGTTTGGGAGAGATCAGGTAGGGATCAGGGGGTGGGAGGGTAATCTCTACACTACAACAAAAATTATCATTGTTGTGAATTTCAGAAGTGTGGTGCGCAGCTGCAACTTACGATTTTCTAATTGCCAAAAACCTATTGCAAAGCCATGCATGTCTACTGTCTCTGAACAACAGGGACTTCAGACATTTTTTTATATGACTGTATTTTGAGGCCAAACAGTGGTATCAAATATACCAAAATGGACCTAGATCAATACCTTTTTGGAGAGGGTCAGTTTTAGGTAAGGTTGTAGGTTGCCCCCTGTACACTGTTCTTACCTCCAGAGTTGTTGTTGTTGTAGTGGTTACACATTTTTTTAGTTCCAATTTTCCTGTTTTGTTTCCTCAGGGGCTGCAAAAACTAGTGCAGAGGGCAGCATATAGCCCTCCCTGTTTTAAGCTGTATGCATATTGTCACACGTAAATATGGGCACATAATGTACTTAAATGGACATGAAACCCAAATTTTTTATTTCATGATTCAGATAGAGAATATAATTTTAAACAACTTTCTAATTTACTTCTATTATCTAATTTGTTTCATTCTCTTGGTATAATTTGCTGAAGGAGCAGCAATGCAGCACTAATGGTTTCTATCTGAACACGTGTGAGCCAATCACAATCGACATATATATGCAGCCACCAATAAACAGCTAGAACCTAGGTTCTGTGCTGCTCCTGAGCTTGCCTAGATAAACATTTCAGCAAAGGATAACAAGAGAGGGAAGCAAATTGAACATTAGAAGTTAATTGGAAAGTTGTTTAAAATTGTATTCTGTATCTGAATCATGAAATATAATTTTTGGGTTTCATGTCCCTTTAACTAAACACATAAAAAACATATAAAAGCTTCACTACTTGTAGGGAACCACATGAACATTTTAAATTTGTAGTTTATTTACTTTTTATTAGGGAAAATGTTATTTTATGTATAGAAAATGCTGTAAATATTTTAAAAAACAAGCGATTAAGACATGTTCCCAAGGGGACAATCCCACAAAGGGTACAAATGTTGGCATGATATTGAGAATCTTAACATACAGGTTATCGCATAGTATTACTTTGGTGAATATCTGTCATATAGGATACTGATTTATTTTCTTTCTTATATTAGTTGCATTTTGTAGGCTAAAACGGAATGTGTGCAATGTCTGTCATTTCCTCTCAGTGGGAATAATGTTTTTCTTTGGCTTTATGATTAAATGCTTATTATGTAATTCCTCTAGAGAGATTAGAAAATCAAAAAAGTTTGTGAGATATTTTGACTGGCTTTCTGTACAAAAAAAGCTTTTATAAGAGAAAATAATTTGTATTTGTATCAAATAAAATAAATGCAATTATACATAAAATCTTTTATAAGAGAAAATAATTTGTATTGAAATAAATGCAAATGAGTTTAAAAGGATATGAATTTAAAAGGATATCCAACATAAAAACAGTCACATATATGTATGCTCTATATGAATATATGAAAATAACTAATTTTTAAGGATTTGAACAATGCTATGTTTCTCCCTTTGTGAACTCATACCTTACCCCACTACCAAATCAATTTTTTTTAAAGAATATTTCCTACTAGGCTCTGGAATAGTCTAGGCTCCCCAGGGGTGGAGTCAAGTGGTCTTGGGATCCGCATTATCTATGAGTTACTTGTGGGCAAGGTATGGGTGCTATAGAATAGACATGGACATTCTGGATTGTGGTCTTGTCTGTTTTTTTTTATTCTTAGAAAATGTGAGCTGACTAGAAGAAGAATGCTGAGGACAGCAGGACAGAGCTTTCAACATATAGCATTCCCTTAAAATATGAGATTTCTGTAAGTTTCTTGTTTCTATTTTCCTAAACACTCACACATCAAAGATTTATCTTATGTTGTCATACCTGGAAATATTTTCCATGCCTAAAACTTTTTAAACAGAACCTTAAAACATTTTTTTTTTCAGAATAGTCAAACTTGGCTTTATTCTCCATTAAACCATATGGAGTAGATTTATCAAGCAGCGGATGCTGGTATCTACCCCCATAGTGTCAGGTTCCCCTGAAACGTAAGTTAAGAAGCAGCGGGCTTAAGACCGCTGCTCCTTAACTCGTCCGCCACCTTTGAGGTGGTGGAAAGCAATCATACTTATCGGATACGGTTGTGATGATTGATTCCCCCTGCTAGCGGTCAATTGTCCGCAAATGTGCAGGGGGCGGTATTGCACAAGCATTTCACACAAAATGCTTGTGCAATGATAAATGCCGATAGCGTATGCTGTCGGCATTTATCAATGTCGCGGGACATGATCCGCTACAGCTATATATATATATATATATTTATATATTAAGCATGTGTACAGGATATTTCAGTATCTATGCTATTGATCTCCATTGTAGAAACTTTACAGTGACTTTTATAGGGCTAAATTACAAGTGATACGCTAAAAATAAATGTGCAACAAACACAACATAGTTTACACTTATATATGCACTAATAAAAGTTATATTAAGGTTTTTCAAATGCAAAGCGCTATATATATATATATATATATATATATACTGTATATATATATATATATATATATATATATATATATATATATATATATATAAAGAAATGAGGCACTCGCTGGTCCTTTTCAAAAAGTGGTAAATTAATCCATGTGACTTATTGGGGGGACACTCCCCTTCCTCAGAAATGGCTTCTTATTCTCTACTACACCTCAGAGGCAGCAGGATAAATCATCCTAACACTCACTCCTTCAGCAGGATTGACATGCTCTGCTCTTGCACAAACTAGTGGGGGCAGGATTGCACAAGAGTGCTCTTGTGCAATCTTACATTTTGCTATGCAATACTTTTTCCCCTATGAATTAAACTTTAACTCATGTCATTCAAAAATATTTTAGCTTAATTGCTGCTTTTTCATGTTTATATTTATTTATACAGTACATACACAAACACATACTATACACATACCATTAGTCAATGTGTGCCACTAAAAGATTAGAGCTTATGCTTAAAGAGACCTTTGCTATACTTTTATTATTTATTTATTTTGATCCCTTTTCTTGTAATTTAAGTCTGAGAGAATTAACAGTAAATTCTGACAAAAGGTAGTACACAAGGCAGGCTTACCACTGCCACATATCTGTCCCATTAACAGAGATGTTTAAATAATAACTACAAAAAATGGAGCGTAATAATGATAATTGGTCTACTCCAGTACCAACTCTTGATTGGCTTCTCTAGATATGGCAGGTGGTGGGTGGAGTTTGTTATTATAAAAAATGATTGTAGAAAACAAGTTAATAATGTATTTCAAACTCTCCCTGTGTATCAGTTTATTGCAAGACTGTAGAAAAAAATCTTAAAGGGACAGTCAAGTCCAAAAAAACCTTTCATGATTCAAATAGGTTATGTAATTATAAACAACTTTCCAATTTACTTTTATCACCAATTTTGCTTTGTTCTCTTGGTATTCTTAGTTGAAAGCTAAACCTAGGAGGTTCATATGCTAATTTCTTACACCTTGAAGGCCGCCTCTAATCTGAATGGTTTTTCACCACTAGAGGGCATTAGTTCATGTGTTTCATACAGGGAGTGCAGAATTATTAGGCAAGTTGTATTTTTGAGGATTAATTTTATTATTGAACAACAACCATGTTCTCAATGAACCCAAAAAACTCATTAATATCAAAGCTGAATAGTTTTGGAAGTAGTTTTTCGTTTGTTTTTAGTTATAGCTATTTTAGGGGGATATCTGTGTGTGCAGGTGACTATTACTGTGCATAATTATTAGGCAACTTAACAAAAAACAAATATATACCCATTTCAATTATTTATTTTTACCAGTGAAACCAATATAACATCTCAACATTCACAAATATACATTTCTGACATTCAAAAACAAAACAAAAACAAATCAGTGACCAATATAGCCACCTTTCTTTGCAAGGACACTCAAAAGCCTGCCATCCATGGATTCTGTCAGTGTTTTGATCTGTTCACCATCAACATTGCGTGCAGCAGCAACCACAGCCTCCCAGACACTTTTCAGAGAGGTGTACTGTTTTCCCTCCTTGTAAATCTCACATTTGATGATGGACCACAGTTTCTCAATGGGGTTCAGATCAGGTGAACAAGGAGGCCATGTCATTAGATTTTCTTCTTTTATACCCTTTCTTGCCAGCCACGCTGTGGAGTACTTGGACGCGTGTGATGGAGCATTGTCCTGCATGAAAATCATGTTTTTCTTGAAGGATGCAGACTTTTTCCTGTACCACTGCTTGAAGAAGGTGTCTTCCAGAAACTGGCAGTAGGACTGGGAGTTGAGCTTGACTCCATCCTCAACCCCAAAAGGCCCCACAAGCTCATCTTTGATGATACCAGCCCAAACCAGTACTCCACCTCCACCTTGCTGGCGTCTGAGTCGGACTGGAGCTCTCTGCCCTTTACCAATCCAGCCATGGGCCCATCCATCTGGCCCATCAAGACTCACTCTCATTTCATCAGTCCATAAAACCTTAGAAAAATCAGTCTTGAGATATTTCTTGGCCCAGTCTTGACGTTTCAGCTTGTGTGTCTTGTTCAGTGGTGGTCGTCTTTCAGCCTTTCTTACCTTGGCCATGTCTCTGAGTATTGCACACCTTGTGCTTTTGGGCACTCCAGTGATGTTGCAGCTCTGAAATATGGCCAAACTGGTGGCAAGTGGCATCTTGGCAGCTGCACGCTTGACTTTTCTCAGTTCATGGGCAGTTATTTTGCGCCTTGGTTTTTCCACACGCTTCTTGCAACCCTGTTGACTATTTTGAATGAAACGCTTGATTGTTCGATGATCACGCTTCAGAAGCTTTGCAATTTTCAGAGTGCTGCATCCCTCTGCAAGATATCTCACTATTTTTGACTTTTCTGAGCCTGTCAAGTCCTTCTTTTGACCCATTTTGCCAAAGGAAAGGAAGTTGCCTAATAATTATGCACACCTGATATAGGGTGTTGATGTCATTAGACCACACCCCTTCTCATTACAGAGATGCACATCACCTAATATGCTTAATTGGTAGTAGGCTTTCGAGCCTATACAGCTTGGAGTAAGACAACATGCATAAAGAGGATGATGTGGTCAAAATACTAATTTGCCTAATAATTCTGCACTCCCTGTATAGATAACATTGAGCTCACGTACATGAATTTACCGAGGAGTGAGCACTGATTGGCTAAAATGCAAGTCTGTCAAAAGAACTGAAATAAGGGGGCAGTCTGAAGAGGCTTAGATACAAGGTAATTACAGAGGTAAAAAGTGCATTATTATAACTGTGTTGGTTATGCAAAACTGGGGAATAGGTAATAAATGTATTATCTATCTTTTTAAACAACAAAAAATCTGGTGTTGACTGTCCCTTTAAAGCTTAACTCTACCTTTAAGGAAATATAACATGAACAATTTAGTGTTTAATTTAATCCTACTTCTCATTTTTTTAATGACACTCTCAGCTGAGGGCTGTTACACCCCCCCCAGGATTACCCATACACCATGGCTGAGTATCGCTGCATAAAGGCATCCAGCCATGTACTGAGGCAGACTAATCAAATGTCTATGACAAGTAAAATATTAAAGAGGACAATTATTGTAAAAATTCTATATCATAATTTGACAATGCAATTTCAGCTAAAATGTATTTTTCTGATGGTGTCCTTTCAAGTAACTGTAAAATAATTTATCTGAAAAATATTTCAGTGCAATGATCTGATGCACTTATTTGGCTCAACTGTACTGGGCCTGGGCCCCATTCATTTCCTCAAGTATAAGAAAAAAGAAGAATACTACATAATAACTTAATCCAGAAATTATTTCTACTGGCTGAGTGTTCTGTGCTAAGTCTCCATCATTTTTGCAACCAACGGCAGTTCGAGGGGGGCGCTGTGATGTCTTAAGTACCTGAATCATTATTGTAACATCTACGATTCTGAATGTAATCAGTCATTAATATTCAAAACAGCATCTTTTTGTACATGTTTTTAACTACTCAGGGCAAGGGTATTTCAATGGGAAAAGTCTGCATAAGTAGCACCTCCCATGGCTAAAAGAACTGCTGCTCTCCCTGTTATATAGCTTTTATGGCACCCCCAAATTTTAAGGTCAAGAATCATTCCTGCACTTACTAACATTTGGGAGCACTGTTCTGCTGTTTTTTTTTATTACCCTTAATGTTCCTGAATATGTGAGAGAATCCAAAAGTCCCCCAGTAATGCAAAACGCCCATCAATGGATCACTTGAATTGGACTGCCCAATCACCACCCTGTACTGCTTGACTCTGATTGCCCTGTAGCTTTGTTATACAATGTTGCAAAACACTGCTGCAATAGACTACTAAAGAAACGTGCACACTCCTGAGCCTACCTAGATTTACTCTTCAATAAAAGATACCAAGAGGTAGAAGTAAATTTAATAACAGAAGTAAATTGGAAAGTTGTTTAAAATTGCATGCTCTACCTGAATCATGAAAGTTTAATTTTGACTTAACTGTCCCTTTGAGGAAATAAAAAGACTTTGCAATTAGAACACTTTTATGTAGTATTGTAATACATTAACATAAAGGCCCAATACATTAGCATCTTATTTGCTGCAATTGTTTTTTCAATAGCCAAACTTTATCCATCAATTGCATTATATGAAGGAGTCAATTTGGACTTGTTACTGAATTAGACAAAGCTAGCCACTGTAATTGTATTAGTAAAAATGCAGTGTTTTGCAATATCTTATCTAATTCCCCTTAGTGAGTCCAGTTAGGCACAGTTATATAGAAGGGTTAGGCTTGTGAAGTCTGAAGTAGAATAAATTCCTAGGGGTCAATTTATCAAGCTCCGTACGGAGAGCTTGATGCCCCACTGCTCCATAACCTCTCCGCCTGCTCTGAGGTGGCGGACAGAAATCAACCCGATCGAATACGATCGGGTTGATTGACACCCCCTGCTAGCGGCCAATTGGCGGCGCACATGATTGCCTACATCGTATCATGTCCGTCCGCACTTTAATAAATTGACCCCCTAGAGTTTTCAAAGATAAATTACAGAAAATGAGGCACAATACAAAATGAAAGTAAAGTAAAAATATATTTGTGTATTAGAATATCAAGATGTTCTATGTCTGTCTATGTGCAATCCAGGGTTTTAAAAATAAAATATGGCTGTATGCACAGATACTTTATGAAATAATTAAAAAAAATGATATATAAAGTAACCTTTTCCAATTTCCTTATGCAAAATATGTTTAGGTGCAGAATTTTTGTTAAGAATTTCCATTAGTAAACATCCAAAACCTGAAATTCCCTTGTTATTTGGCTACTTTTGAGGCAAAAGGAACTTAATTTTTTCTTAATTTTGGCAAATCTCATGACAATCCATGTAAGCTGTGGGCATGGTTACATATTTTTTTTCTTATGCTGTGTGGATTAAAAAACAAAACAAAAGACACTTGAAGGAGTACAAGCACCATACTGGAGAGTACTTTTTGAGCTTTGTGAGACAATCTTTTGATTGATTTTAGTATGACCTCACAGGTTATATTGAAATTATTACTAATTGTAGCTTTAATTGGCTATAATATTTACAGGCTGATCAGTTGAATAACTATCCCTTATTTATCCCACTAAGAGGTTTACATAGCTACTATATGAAGAAATATAGTATACCCTAGGGTAAATGTACAGAGAATAGGCCATACCATCTAATGTATGTATGTTTTAAACACTCCCTAGCTAAACTGTTTTTGGTTTCATGTTCATTTTCCCCCATTCAGCCAGGGCGCCCTACAGCCTGGCTCAATGTTTGTTTCTTGTTTCCTATTTTTTGTTAGTCATTGTTTTGTTTATTATGTTTGTTACTATATGTACAATAACGATTTTTGTCACCACAGATACAGAAGTTAGCTTAGGCTGCTCGGTCCGGGTCTGCCATGAACACAGAAAGAATATCTATGCTAGGGCTCAAAAGAACTCTTCTCCACATGATATAACCCACATGCCCTCTCTTGACGCTCCTGACCACCTTATCCCATCAACGGGACTACTCTGCTATCATATAAGGTACCCTTTATTCCATCATACACCCCTCTTCAACACTACATTACTTACCAACATTAAACATGCCCTTACACCAACTTAAATTCCTATCACAAAACTGCAGGGGTCTTAACTCACCTACTAAAAGGTCAATTGCTTTAAACCACTTTAGGAAACACGAAGGAGACATAGTCTTCGTTCAGGAGACCCATTTTTTGAGGCGAGACCCACCAAGATTTTCGTCCCCAGATTACCCTGTGGGGTTTTTTAACTCCCACCCCCTAAAGAAAATAGCAGGGGTAGGCATTCTATTTCATAAAAATACTCACTTCCAACTTAATGATAAATTTGAAGATTCAGAGGGGAGAATCCTAATCCTCACAGGACTTCTCTTCAACACGCAGATAACCCTTGCGTGCTTGTATGCCCCCAACACAGGCCAGCTTAAATTCCTGAGAAGAGCCAGCAATAAAATTTTAGAACTACGGTCAGGTGCGGTGGTAGTAGGGGGTGACTTAAACGTAGTACTAAACCTACAGACCGATAGTTCCTCCAACAAAAAGACCTGTAGTAACTACAACCCCCTAAGTATAACCGATTGCCTAAGAGAAAACACCTTAGTTGATATCTGGAGATTGCAACATCCACAGAAAAAAGAATTCACACACTACTCACATACACAGAGATCCTTTTCAAGGATAGACTATTTTCTAGTAGATCATAACACCATGACATTAGCATCACATACAGGTATCTACACGGCTGCATGGACAGATCATTCGACGATTAGTCTAGAACTAGACTGGATAAATAAACCTTTACGACTCAATGTATGGAGACTAGACGACTCACTACTACATGATCCAGATGTAGTCACAAAACTTAAACAAACAATAGAAGAATATTTCGAACACAATACTAATTCTGTAGTTAACACTAGCACGTTATGGGAAGCCCATAAAGCTGTAGTGAGGGGCAGCTTTATACAGCTCTCAGCCAGGAAAAGAAGGGCCCAAAACTCAGAATACACTAACCTCACTCGACATTTGCAACTTGCGGAGAATGCGCATAAACTCAACCCCGGCAGTGACACAACACTAGATAACTTAACGGCTGCTAGGAGTGCAGTCAACAACTATTTACAAAGAGCTGCCCATAAAAGAGCCCTTGCCCTCAAAAAAGTATATTTTCATGGTGGCAATAGATCTGGCCCCTTGTTAGCTAGAGCCCTACGTAAGAAAGCTTCAACGAACCATATATATTCTATTAAAGACACAGATGGTCGTACATTCCATGACAGCCCAAATATTGCCGAAACTTTTAGGAAATACTACGAACATATTTATAACTTATCGACTTCTACACCTCCCCCGAATAAGCAAGATATAATAGCCTACTTAGATTCGCTATCAGTCCCCGCGCTCTCCGAAGAACAAAGGCAGAGCCTAGATTCACCAATTACTGCTCAGGAAATTCTGAAAGCCATATCAGACCTACCAGCAGGGAAAAGCCCTGGCCCAGACGGCCTCACAAATAAATATTATAAAACATTTAAAGATCAACTAGTCGCACCCCTCTTGTCCCTGTTTCACACTTTAGATAAAGAAGGGCATCTTCCAACGCTAATGAAAGAGGCACATATATCAGTAATCCCTAAAGCTGGAAAAGACCAGGATTCTCCGCCGAATTTTAGGCCTATTTCCCTTTTAAACACTGATCTTAAAATTCTAGCCAAAATCATAGCATCACGCATAAACCCGATTTTACCAACAATCATACACGCTGACCAGACGGGGTTTGTGGGGGGGAGAGAGGCAAGGGACAATACTATAAGGGCACTCCAGCTGATGGAATACGCAAAAGCCAACAACATTAAAACAGTCTTTCTATCCACAGATGCCGAAAAGGCTTTCGACCGCTTAAATTGGGATTTTCTTTTCTCCACATTGCAAAAATTTGGGTTCGGGACCACAATAATCAATAGAATTAGGGCACTGTACCTCTCACCAACTGCAAAAGTTAGGATAAACGGCCTCCTTTCAGATACTCTTAATATAAGTAATGGGACAAGGCAGGGTTGCCCTCTTTCCCCCATATTGTTTGTCCTCAGCATAGAAATGTTGGCAGCACGTATTAGAGAAAACGAGCAAATAGTAGGGATACCTTTAGGGGACAACAATTACAAAGTTTCACTCTATGCAGACGATGTCCTCTTGTCTCTCGCCTCTCCACTTGCCTCTCTGGAAGCAGTCGCACGCGAATTTAAAAAGTTTGGGGACCTTTCTTACTTTTCGATTAACTACACCAAATCTGAACTGATGAATATTAATCTCCCTAAAGCTGAACTAGATATACTTGCAAACCAGACTCCCTATAAATTACAAACCGCGGCATTAAAATACTTAGGAACCTACCTTACTCCAAACCACAGATTATTATTCCAACTTAACTATTCAAACTTACTCAAGTCCACTCAAACAGAACTAAATTTGTGGTCCAAAAAACCCTTCTCCTGGTGGGGCCGAATCCAGACGTTAAAGATGACCACGTTACCCAGAATCCTATACATCATGCAGGCAGTTCCCATTAAGATTCCCACTCCGTTCCTTTGTAGACTTCAGACCACCTTAAACAAATATGTATGGGGCTCGGTTAGACCAAGAGTTAGCAAAACAACACTGTACAGGCAGCAGGGAGAGGGTGGACTAGGTCTCCCCTGTCTAGACGTCTACTATAAGGCGATTAGTCTCCAGAGAATACTTGACTGGCACAGGAACTCTATGACAAAAGCCTGGGTGTCTATAGATTCACATATTTTGCAAATTCCGAACGCTGGAACCCTGTGTTGGCTACCCCCATCATATAGAAGTGACACAAAAAGCATATACCCCCTCTACAGTAGTCTTTTTGATAACTGGAACAGAATCATTAAAACCCACCCTCACATCTCCACCTACAGATCCCCGATGTCACCTATGTCTCCAAATGCTGAGTTTCTAGGAGGATTAGACTTCACAAAACCAACATCATCACACCTAGAAGTGAGATACACAATTCCTTTACATAAACTGTTGACGGGCAAAAGAGTGAAGTCGCGCCAAGACCTTCAACAATACCTGAACGGGGCATTTTCTAGCTGGCTTAAACACAAACAACTAACACATCTACTGGACACATCTGAACACAGTCCAGACTGGACTAGACCATTAACGCCCTTTGAAACAAGCTGCATGTCTCATAACACACTTAGACACCCTCTATCACTAGCCAAGTCCCTCTTATTGGCTCAACACAAAACAGACTTACCAACATTTACAAACAAATGGCACTTAGAACTGAAAACTGAATTAGACAGGCAGACATGGAAACACATCTTCCGCTACACCAAAATATCTTCCACTTCAACAAAGATGATAGAACTGAACTATAGAGTTTTATCAAGATGGTACCTGACACCCACTAGGTTAAAAAGTATATACCCCACCACCTCAGACAAATGCTGGAGGGGTTGTGAGCAAAAAGGAACAATGCTACACATGTGGTGGGACTGTCCCGTTATACATCCCTTTTGGCTCCACGTAGAATCCCTGATACAAATTATTCTTAACTCCCCCTTTCAACTCACTCCTATCATAGCAATACTAAATCTGTTGCCTAAGAAGATAGACTATTTGCGCCAGCGTCTACTGCAATTCATCATCAATTCGGCTAAAACACTAATTGCTAGAAAGTGGAGAAGCTCAGCAGCCCCCACGTGGAAGGAAATATTAGCTCACATTGACGACACATTAGTACTAGAAGAGTACGGCTTTTTCAAAACCCAAAGACTTGACACTTTTTTAGATATTAAATTCCTTTGGGACTCCACCAAACCTGTGTTCATGGCGCGGACCTGAGACAAACCATTATGGCAAGATAGAAGGAAATGTTTTGCTTAATACTGTATTATTTAGTTTCTTTTCCTCTTAGCCTACTTTTAATTTCCTAGATGGCAATGGGAGGACCTCAACTCCAAAAGGACTAAAACAATCTCTTGACAATTTTGTTAAATGAAACAAAAATGCTGTAACAGACTCGTTATTGTAGTGTTTTCTGTATTGTTTGGTTTGTTTGTTTTAAAAACACCAATAAAAATGATTTACAAAAAAAAAACAAAAAAAAACAAAAGATAAAGCTTAATAAAATATATTTAGACCTACTTCTGATTTTTAATAGTTTTGTAGTGACTGTAAAAAAGAGAAAACACAGAGCGCAAGCTCGATTCAAGTGGAGTTTAATAAAAAAAACACAATACGCACAGTAAAAACACACTTACAAGATGGGTAGTTTAAATCAGCATGTAGTCTTTTCAGACACTTTAGTGAGTGTATCACTCACTCAATCTCTCCGTGATGTAAACTTTCAGTCACCAGACGCTGACCACCCGCGTCTCCCAAAAGGTAACTTCCAGTTCGAGACCTCAGGATACCCCTCGTTGATGTTGGTTTAAAAGCTAGTTTGTCATTCAAAGTGTAGAAGGAGCCTCAACGTGTTTATCCTGGTCTGCTTTCAAGAGGATCAAGAGCATAATAGGACATATAAATTCAGAAGGAAAACCCTCATCTTAAAAATAACAATTAAGCCTATCATACAAGGGGGGGTGTGCTGATAAGCCCGCCTCGTATGTTGCAATAAGAAACTGTGTAGCATAATGACCCTGATTGGATCTTAAAGTTATACAAAGCAAAACAGACATAATATATTGACATTTGGTTGATAGCCTAATTCATACGCTTTGTTAAACATCACAGTATTTTTATACATAGATTTCTTATATGATATATTCACATTTGTCTACAATCAACGATTAAAAGCCTAATCCATACGTTGTGTTAAACAACACAATATTATGTATTGTGTTTGTAGTGACTGCCAAAATGATCATTGTACTAAAGGTTTATGAAGATTTAATAAATCTGACTTATTGTAGGAACATTGATTAATTGCAAAAATAAAATATTTAGTGGCCTTGTTTTTGGCTAATTATCATAAAGAGCAAATGTAACACTAACTACATATAAAACATGAAGAACTGTAAATAATAATAATCTAGAGGTGGTTACTCCAGAATGTACATTTTCTGCTGCTCTTTATATCCAGTGTTTAAATGGCTCTAGTTCTCTATTAAAGTGATGGTAAATCCAAGCGTATAACAAACGCTAGGATTTACCATCACTAAAAATCAAGTGGAGTTTAAGTGATCAGATATTAAAAAAGGGTGCTAATCCTGAATGTGCCATTGCACATCACTAAACTCATCACTCTTCTTCAATGAGGTGACGCTTGCACCTCTAAACCAATAGCCGTGCATGTCAGCTGACAACGTTCTGTATGCACGCACGGTATAGGATTAGAGGCACAAGCGTCACCTCATTGGTAGAAGAACGATGTGCCGTAGGTGGCCGGAGCCGCTGAGTTTAGCGATGTGCAACGGCACATTAAGGATGAGTTTAGCACCATGTTTTACCTATATGATCACTTAAACTCCACTTGATTTTTAGCGATGGTAAGTCCTAGCGTTTGTTAGACACTTGGATTTACCATGACTTTAAGTAAGACAAGAGCTAGTTTATAAATTCCAATTTTATGACAAATACCAGGTAAATGTCCAAAGCAGCTTACGTGTTTTTCCTTCTTCTTTTTGTTTCTAAGCTATTTCAATTCTAAATCAATTAGAATAAACACACAAGTTACATTTCGGTATTTCTGGCCTCTGATTATTTTTAAAATTTATGTATTTATTTTATACTGAATAGTTATAAAGAATAAATAAAAACCTATAACAGGGATGTTGTGTGATCGTGAAGTAGTTTCTCACAAGGACCTTCATGATAACCAAAGATAAATGTTCAAAACCAAAGTAAGACATAGCACATATTTAATTAAATACTGACGATGACCGACAAGCATTTTTGAATAGGTTTTTTTTCCAATCATTATTAGGAATTTATGATGTGTAAAACTAATATTTTGTATATTTTTTATTTATTTTATTTATTTTATTTTATAATTATTTTATAAATGAAAAAAAGATAAACCTTCAAACACTTTATTAAAATAATAAATTCTGTACATTTTTAATTGCATTTTTATTACATTAAAAAGATGTTCATTAACATGTGAAATGAGTATGAACAAGAACTTTAACATTAAAACTTTTACCAATAAAGTACTTTCGAAAGTTTTGAAAATTCATTTTTACAAGGTCCAAGCTGTAGAATTAAAAGAAAATGCTTTTATTGCTTTTTTTCTGACTGTATCAGGATTGTTGAATTGTCCTCATTAAAGTTTCGGGTGGCTTACATGATATTAATGCATTTGGTTTATCACTGGGTTAATGAATCACATGACCAGGAAACTAGGCCATAGAGTTGTGTATTTTTTATGACTATATGCAGCATTTGGGTATTTAACTTATATCTATCCTTTTCACATGCTTCATGTTATATAACAATATTTTAAGAGATTTTTTTCCATTAAATAATTTAAGAGTAAAACAGGGAGAACAGAAGGAAAGAGCAACATAGCAGTTTATTGGGAATTCTGTGCTTGCCAATGTGTGCATGCATAATACACATTCTGATACACACTGATCCAGCTGCAAGATGTTCCAGAACTTCTAATGTGTCTGGTCAGCATAATGCACATACATAATTTAAGTGATGAGAGGTGTAGAGTTGTACTGTGGCCCCTGCTATACCCCTAACTCATGACACACTTGGATAGTTCTCAAGGCACATTTCAAGGAACATTTTTTTCAAGTAGAGCTACATATGTTATTATTCTGGCGTAGATTTAACAGCGAATCATGTTCACCCGACATCACTAAATGTCTACAGCATACACTGTCAGCATTTAACATTGCACAGGAATTTCTTGTGAAATTCTTGTGCAATGCCGCCCCCTGCATATTCACGGCCAATCGGCCGCTAGCAGGGGGTGTTTTACGACTGCTGCTTCTTAATTTACGTTTCAGGCAAGCCTGAAACTTCGGGCGTTGAAAGCAGCATCTGCTGCTTTTTAAATCTACCCCAATGCCTTAGTGTTAATTTGTAATACTGCATTGATTAAAAAGATTTGATAAAATTAGCAATTAGAGACCACTCATATCCAGCACTAGGCTATTTAATAGAAAACTATATAATTATACCAATGACAGGAGACATTTTCTGTCCCCAACACAATATTAAAATATTCTAGATATAAGCAAAATAAAAGTTGAGTGAGAGTCACAGAAATGTTGACATATTTAGGAATGTCCCGGTTTGTGCACAAAACCAGATTTTAAATTCCCATTCAAAATGTAAATGTAAATAATGTTAGATAGGACTCTGATGGTAATGTATTTGGAAAGCTTTTTCAATGGGATTACCTTGGCAGAATCCTCTACATGCCTCCAGAGGGGGTTACCTTAATAGTGTGTATCCACAGCATTCAGAAGGAGGGAGGCACAATCCAGACTTGGAGCTCACTGATCCTATGGGATGCCACCCAATAGTATGTTACTGCAGATCACCGGTATCTATCTCCACTGCTTCAGGACAGCTGTTGCCAGATACTTCTCTGAACGTTATCCCATGGCGTGTGGTAACCAAGGTACTTCCCTACTACGGATTCATTAACATCATGGGCAATGTGAATCCTGTACTGTGCAGTCATAGTAGAGGCACTTATATTGTAGCTATCTTAGGGTTTATTTTATAGGTAAGTATTTAGTTTTAAATAGGAATAATTTAGTGAATTGTAGTTATTTTATTTAGATTTATTGTAATTATATTTAAGTTAGGGGGGTGTTAGGTTTAGGGTTAGACTTAGGTTTAGGGGTTAATACCTTTAATATAGTAGCGGCGACGTTGGGGATGGCAGATTAGGGGTTAATAAATGTAGGTAGGTGTTGGCGATGTTAGGGACGGCATATTAGGGGTAAATAAATTGTAACTAGTGTTTGCGAGGCGGGAGTGCAGCAGTTTAGGTGTTAATATATTTATTAAAGTGGCGGCGATGTCTGGTCGGCAGATTAGGGGTTAAACTTTTAATTTAAGTGTTTCCGATGTTGGGGGGCCCTCGGTTTAGGGGTTAATAGGTAGTTTATGGGTGTTAGTGTACTTTTTAGCACTTTAGTTAAGAGTTTTATGTTACGGCGTTAGCCCATAAAACTCTTAACTACTGACTTTTAAATGCGGTAGGAGTCTTGACAGGAGAGGGTCTACCGCTCACTTCTTCCAAGACTCGTAATACCGGCGTTATGCAAGTCCCATTGAAAAGATAGGATACGCAATTTACGTAAGTAGATTTGCAGTAAGCTCGAGTCGCGGAATAAAAGTGAGCGGTACACCTGTACCTGCCACTAGACTCGTAATACCAGCGGGCGTTAAAAAGCAGCATTGGGACCTCTCAATGCTGCTTTTTAAGGCTAACGCAAGACTCGTAATCTAGGCGTTAGAAAAGTTGGTTACTGGCTGGTTTTCCAGTGCTGTTGCATAGTGTTAATTCCCGGAGCTGTGCATTTTGTTTATACATTGCATTAAAGGGACAGTCTAGTCGAAAACAAACTTTCATGATTCAGATAGAGCATGCAATTTTAATCAAGTTTACAATTTTATTTTATCATCAAATTTTCTCTGTTCTCTTGGTTTTCTTTGTTGAAAACTAAACCTAGGTAGGCTCTATTACTAATGTCTAAGCCCTTGAAGGCTGTCTCTTATCTCAGTGCATTTGGACAGTTTTTCATAGCTAGACAGCGCTAGTACATGTGTGTCATATAGATAACATTATGCTCCCTCCTGTGGAGTAAGCACTGATTGGCTAAGATCTGAGACTATCAGAAGAACTGAGATAAGGGGGCAGTCTGCAGAGGCTTAAATACAAGGTAATTAAAGAGGTAGAAAGTATATAAATATAACAGTGTTGGTTATGCAAAACTGGGGAGTGGTTAATAAAGGTAATAAAGGTAATAAAGGTAATAAAGAGGTGGAGAGGGTGAGTTGCACTACGACACGGCATAAAAAAGTGCTTTTTTAAATAAAAAAATTAAAGTCACTGACTGCAAACCACGTGAAAGGCAGACACCTTGTTATATACTATATCCCTTAAAACTATTTTTAATTTAAAACATCATTTTTATTTTTATTTTTTTATACTTTACTTCAATATGTTTTGCATGTGTTTTGTGAAACTTTTATTTTAACCCTAACACATTTCTTCAGGTCTCAGTTCGCACTAGTGCTATTTTGGGTTTCACTCGAGTGCAAGCCATAACTTTCAACGCATTATATCAGTGATATTTAGCACGGTCATGATATTCATTGAAAGTATAGGGCTCACTAAAGCGATGCCGGCCACGCTAAACCTTCTCTGGTAAATCTGCTTTACCAATACCAATTTGCACTAATTTTAGCGGGGTCCAGCGATATGGATATTGCATATGGTTGCCATATTGTCGCTTTTTTGGAAGGACACTTATGAAAAATACATATGTCAGGGGCTGTTTAAAGAACCAATACATATGTATGTTTCCTATTTGTTCCCCCATTAAAGCGGAAATATGGCAACCCTAATATTGCGCCCAACAATATCATTAGCTTGTCACATTTTCATTATCAGATAAATTATATGAAATATATTAGGGATCTAATTGATTTATATATTACTGTGATTACAGTATCAAAAGGATAACGGAACATGTACTATATTGTTAACATGTACAAAACAAGTAGCCAACATTGGTACCCACTAGTAATTGGTTCCAGCCACTATTCTTTGGAGCTTTAGGACATTATAATACAGTCTAATACAATTGAAATGTAAGTTTGCATATTATATAATAAATACTCATGGGTTTTTTTAAATCTAAAATCTGAAAAGAAAGTTAGAAAACAGCTGAACCGAAGAAGCTTTCCTACAATAAATCATGTTAGAAAGTAAATTATTCAGTTTATGACACAAATGCTACCAAGCCATAAGTGCCTGGAGCCTCGATCTGTAAAAGTCTAAAGATATTGTATTTTGTAAAAGGAAATCATTTTCCAGTGAAACAGTTCTGTTATTGATGCTAGGAAAATGCCCAATATGTAAAGTTCTAAATATACTCAAAGGGGTATTTGTAATGGTTCTGAAGACACAGATATTCCAGCATGGTAACATTAAGTGCATTAGACCCTATTTTTCCTACAATTCAAAACTAAGTCAAGTTCGAGTAACAGTAGACATTGTAAATGTATCCTCTTTTATTGTAAACAGAAAGACATTAGCAGAAAGATATCTTAAGTTTGGTGCCACAATTCAAAGATTGTGGATATCATGGTTTTGATGTACCCAGTAAGTCTCCTCTTTCAGCATGGTCGCCCCATGTGACAAAAATAAGGTGCTAGGTCCACCCTTCTAGTTGGCCAAAGAGGGCACCAGCTATTCTAAAATGTACATTTCCAGTACACAAATACCTTTTAAAAGTTTTTGACATCCTTTACAATATGAGAGTTAGATCATATAAGAGGCAAATAATTGTATCTTGTTATAATTAGTATTAATGTAGACAAGGGCAGTAATAAAAGGTACAATTATTGATGTCAAAGGCATTAGAAAGGGTATTATTTAGTCTAACACTTGCTAAAGGGTGAGGATAAAGTGAATATATTAGCTAAATAACACATCCCCAGAGAGTGAAACAGCACAATAATGCTGTAAAGAAAAAGAAACAACAACATTTTTCAGGATACTTAAAGGGAGAGTGTCACGGATACCAGACAACCAATTCTACCCCCCACCCCCCTACTACATGGCTCACTCCCTGTTACATTAGATTTGGCCATTTCATGGCTTACAGGATCTCCCAGATGAGTGCTATGTGTTGTTTTGCTGTGTACACTTGGTCATGGAAGAGCTGATCTATGACCGGGAAAAACCCTCCTAGGATGGCCGGGCTCCTAGAACTCTCGGTTGGCTGCTTCACAACGGACACCCGCCTAACCCCTCTCAGGCAGGCTGGGCTCCTGGAACTCCCGGTCGGCCACAGAACAGCAGGACACCCGCTAACTTTACCCCTGGTCGCTCTAGAGGCCCTTTGCCCGAGAGCTCCGCTCTTTTGGGGATTGGTAGCCCCTAGGGAGGACAAGAGCTGGGGGAATTACCGGAGAGGAGCTCCTTTGGAAACTGGGGGTTTTGGACACCCCTACCCCCATAACGTCAACGGACTGTATCGCCGGTCCCAGTAATGAATCATGCCACTTTTTGGACTGTGGCATCTGGGGAAGTGTTGCTGCTCCACCGGGATCACCCCAAAACTGCCACCCCTGGGTACTGGGATTCTGTGGGACTGTAACTGCTATGGAAGTGCCAGCCTATCTGGAGGAGCGAGAATGGCAGGAAAATTGTGGGATTGTCCAGTATCTTATCAAGATGAGCTTTGTGTATAAAAAGAGTGTGTTTTCCAATAAAATCAGTTCCTGTTTCACCTGAATGCTAGTATGTCTAGTTATTTGAGTGGGCTCCTGCTAAAATCACTTTCCTGGGCTACATAGCAGCCTGTTCCAGGCAGAGCTACCGGGGTAGCCGGAGTCTGCCACAGGGAGGGACCCTGAATACTGGTGCTGTCGGGCATCGAGGTGGCTACAGGCTGTGGTCACTTGCCAGCTACATAGCTGCAGTCGGCAGGGAGGAAGCAGGACCTGTTGGCGGAGCTATCCAGTCGGGGGAGCCGGTGGTATCCGTCACAGACAGTATAGTCAAATTTAAACTTTCATGATTCAGATAGGGCATGTAATTTTAAACAACTTTCCAATGTACTTTTATTATCAATTTTGCTTTGTTCTCTTGGTATTCTTTGTTGAAAGCTAAACCTAGGTAGGCTCATATGCTAATTTTCTAAGCCCTTAAAGGTCACCTCTTATCTGAATGCATTTGACAGCTTTTCTCAGCTAGAGGGCTTTAGTTCATGTGTACCATATAGATAACATTGTGCTCACGCCCATGGAGTTACTTATAAGAGGGCACTGATTGGCTAAAATGCAATTCTGTCAAAAGAACTGAAATAAGGGGGCAGTCTGCAGAGGCTTAGATACAAGGTAATTATAGAGGTGAAAAGTATATTAATATAACCGTGTTGGTTATGCAAAACTGGGGAAGGGGTAATAAAGGGATTATCTATCTTTTAAAACAATAAAAAATTCTGGAGAATACTGTCCCTTTAAATACAAGCTTCAAGGAGATATGATAACAATGAGGGCTAGTTTACAAGTGGAGCACTATTGTTTGCTCACTAGCAATATCTCGTATAACAAATTGAAAGTAAATGCGACCACTTGAGCACAATTGCGATTTATGCTCAGATGACTACAGTGACTTCAGAGTTCTGGTTATCTGTTACGCTCAACAACAAAAAGTGTCACAAAACACATGAAAAATACGTTACAAAGAACAGTTACACTCATTATAACACTATCTAAAAAATATTAAAAAAAAAAACAATTGCAATAAAAAATTATAAGGGTTCAAACATAAGAGGTCTCAGAAAAAAAAGAACTGCAAAGGGCTTTAATATAGATACTGTACATACGTATAAGCAGGGCCAGCTCAAGACATTGTGCTACCTGGGTCCAATGACGCTCCCCACATAGTAAAATGACAGGCTAAGATATTAACCCACTAACCTCACCACTAGTGATGTGCAGTTCATGAACGAATCGTTCATTTGAACTGGTTCTTTTTACTGAACTGTATGAATCAGTTCACCAGACTGAACTGATTCGTTTGTAACAGTTCAGTTCCACAGGCAGCATGTAATATGATCCTAGAGTGAGGTCTCTGTTATAACTCTGGTTCTGCTATGAGACCTCACTCTAGGATCATATTACATGCTGTTGAATCAGTGTACTGCATCAGTGTACTGTGTACTGTTAACTCAGTGATTCATTAGCAACTGTGTTATAACTCTGGCTCTGCGATGAATCACTCAGTTGCTAATGAATCACTGAGTTAACAGTACACAGTACACTGATGCAGTACACTGATTCAAAAGCACAGCACTGAGTGTAAATGGCTAACTGCCCGATCCCCCCCCCCCAGGTTTTTTTTTTTGGTTCCTACACAATAATGACAGTTACAAACAGGGTTTGATTTAAAAATAAATAATCCTTTAATAAAAGTGTCAACTTATTTTAAAGAACATAAATAAGTGTAATAACAAGAAAAAATTGCACTTACATACTTGATACACCAATGCAATTTTAAACAATTTACTTAGATATATATATAGTTGTGTTCTCTAGGTATCCTTAAGAGTCTCAAGCTGAACTGAAGCAACTAGCAGCAGAGAGCAGTACAGACACAGTGACTCAGGACTCATTCTAAATGATTCAGAATCGCTGCGTCTGTACTGAATCTGCAATTCTTCTGCTCTGCCCCTCAAGCGCATCATGTGATCAGTAGGTGAACTGATGAATCGGTTCATGAACCGGTTCAGTTAATCGAACTGTCCGAAATGAACCGATTCATCAGGATGAACCGAACTTCACATCACTACTCACCACCACCCTTACTAAGTCTGCCTGCATGCAACCAATGCTTATGCACAATTGTGCAATAATAGGTGGATGGAAAGGAAATTAGAGTTATGTGCTTGTCCCACCTTGAACTTCCCCCTGACTATATATATATATATATACATATATATATGTGTGTGTATATATATAAATATATATATATTCATGCAGATAGTTTGGACCATTATGATATCAAGAACAGAGACGCACCATGTGACAAACATACATATACAGGCATTAGCAACCTCATGAGCTTGAAGCATTAATTAGTTAATTTTTTACAGGGATCTTTATAATTATAATGCAAACAGCTGCTGAATCATTTAAGTTTGATGAATAAAAAATTAATAACTGTTTTCAAATGGAAATCCCCACCCTTCTCCACTCCACCAATACTTTCCTTGTGTGATTTGTTTACTGAGGACCCCAGACAGGAGGGATGAAGTGCAGACTACTGTTAAGGGTCCATTTATTAATGTGCGGATGGACATGATCCGATATAGCGGATCATGTCCGCCGCACATCGATAAAGCATTTATCATTGCCCCAGCAGTTCTTGTGAACTGCTGGTGCAATACCACCCCCTGCAGATTCGCGGCCAATCGGCCGCTAGCAGGGGATGTCAATCAGCCCAATCATATTCGATTGTGCAGATTGCTGTCCGCCACCTCTGACCACTGCTTCTTAACTTCCGCTTCAGCCAGAACTGAAGTGGAGTGGGTCAGAGGCAGCATCCACTGCTTTTTAAATAGACTCCATAGTTTTAACTTTTAGGTTTGGACAATCAGGTTTTTACCTGCAGTGAATATGCTCTGTGTAGTAGAGGTCTATAAGCTGGGAGATAACACGCAGGCCTTTAGAGGAGGGAGGAATGAGAGCTTCTATGTAGCAGAGTGTGAATTATCAGGTTTCAACCTTGTTGGCATGCAGTGGCAGATCTAATGCTCAGAGGGCCCTGATGCAAGATTTTTTTTAGCCCCCCCACCCCCCCAACACAATATGCGTAAAACTTTGGGATATGCATTGAAAATATGGTTTACAGCAAAAATATATATATATCAATATATATCAGCCAAGTCAATTACTTGAAAATAGTCTAATGTGCATGGTAAGAACATGTCTCTAAATCCTTATGAGGATTAAATTCACAATGTAGATTGGGGCGCTATGCACCGTGTTGCAGCTGTCTGAGAATAATGTGGTTAAAGGGAGAAAAATTCCAAACCAGACACTAAGGCCTCTATTTATTAAGGTCTGTTGGACCTGATCCGACAGAGCGGATCAGGTCCGACAGACCTTGCTGAATACGGCGAGCAATACGCTCACCGTATTCAGCATTGCACCAGCAGCTTACAAGAGCTGCTGGTGCAACGCCGCCTGCAGACTCACGGCCAATGGGCCGCCAGCATAGGGGTGTCAATCAACCCGATCGTACTCGATTGGGTTGATTTCCGGCGATATCTGTCCGCCTGCTCAGAGCAGGTGGAACGGTTATGGAGCAGCGGTCTTTGTGACCGCTGCTTCATAACTGCTGTTTCTGGTGAGCATGAAGGCTCGCCAGAAACACAGGGCATCAAGCTCCATTCAGAGCTTGATAAATATGCCCCAATATATTATGTATATCAGCCTTTGTTTTTAAAAAAACAAGCTTTATTGATGTGTAAAAGCAATGTCAAACAATAATAACATAGCAACAAATACATACAGGAGGTAGTACTTTGGTGCCTTATAATAGGAATAAGAGTTTTTTACTGAGGTATTGAGAACATCATGCGAAAAGTTCCAAACCACAGGAGCACCTTGACTCTGATTTACAATGTCTGAAGATCACAGATCCTGTGGTAACTAATTATAATAAAGGGATTTTTAGATTTTCTGTATAGAAATAATAAATCAATACATATTCAAATTATTGCATAAACACGTGTGCACTTACAATGAGATGATAAAGTGCTATAAATCGTGAAGAAGAGAATAAAGAAAGAAGAAACAGAAGGAAATGGAAGAGGGGAGAAAAAAAGGTAAAAGGGGGAGGGAAAATTGAGAAGTCAGATTCTGTTCCGTAACGCGTAGAAATTGATAACTATTTTCTCACAAAGTGCCATACCAGATGACCAGAAGTGTCTCATGTACATCTAGTCCGTGTGTCCTTAAGTAATAGTATCTCTCTAAAATTAAAATGACGTTTACCTGTGCGCACCATTCTGAGGATGTTGGAATATTTTGGGCTTCCTCTTACTAGGTATAAGCTTTTTGGCACTAGTGATCATTATTAGAAACTGTGCCAAGTGTGCTTCTCCCAGGATTTTAGGAAGAGAAAGAAACTACAATATTTCTGGAGTGTGATATCCAAAATCTCAGCCATATTGTTCAGAACTTCTGTCCAGAAGTTTTTCAACATCGGACAGTGCCACTAAATATAAAGAAGGGAGCCCTCCTCACCACAGCCCCTCTTGAAAGTATCGCTCAGGGTGGGGAAAATTTTGTGTAGTCTTGATGGAGTGAGGTACCAGCGATACAATAATTTAATGTGAGATTCTTGAATATGTGCAGAGACCGAAGTTCTCTTAATATATTTAAAGGCTTTGTGGTCAGCATTTATCTCTAGGTCCCTGTTCCAGTGAATTGTGTAATTGGGAAGTGTTTCCTCATTAGGTACAAGAATTATTTTATAGAGGATTGAGTGTTTTGATACTACCCCCATAACACAAATTTTTTCAAAAGAAGTTGTTTCTCTTCCCAAATCTGATTTCTACTTATGCGTGGAGATGTAGTGATTTAACTGATTATAATGTAGCCATTAGGAAAAAATGTCCTCATGTCATTCCTGAAGTTTCTTTTGGGGTAGGATCCTACCCTTATCAGTTATTCCTTGTAGGGAGCCCTCCCTAAGACTATAGGGTCTATTCCTTTTAGACCCTAATATACAGAAGGGTAGGTCAGGATTCTGAAGAATTGGTAAGAGAGGGGAGTATTTAGTAGAAATGTGTGTGCTAGTGGCCACCAGGCGGTCTCACTCAATCAAAATCTCAGCTGTCAGGTGATATTCATTAATCTTTTTTGGTCGATTTTGAGGGGGAATCTAGGCAAGAATGCCCATGTTGTTCATTTTAAATATTTGCCTATCTAATGAAATCCAGGCTTTTTGGCCCATGTTATTGGACCATTCAACTATCCTCTGAAGAATAATAGCTTTTCTATACACGGTTAAGTCAGGTACTCCCAGACCTCCTCTGTCTCTGGGAAGATACATGGTACGTTTCAGGAACCTAGGTTTTGTGTTTGCCCAGATAAAATGTTTAATTAGTTTTTTAATTTGAAGAAGGTAACCTAAAGGGTGAGCTATGGGAACAGTTTGAAAAATATATTAGATATGTGGTAAAATATTAATTTTTATAACCCCTATTCTTCCCAGCCAAGACAGAGGCTTGTTCCTCCAAGAAGAAAGGTCTGAGGTGATTTCCCTTTTAAGAGGTAAGTAGTTATATATAAACAACTCTGAGAAGTCAACAGTAAGAGAAATCCCTAAATATTTTACCTTAGTTTGAGACATTTTTATGTGATGTTCTCTCTGTAGTAATTGAATGATCTAGGGCCTCGTATTTATGTTTAAAAGTTCGTACTTATTCACATTAAGATAGAAATTAGAGGCCTTACCATAAGCTTGGAGTTCGTTTAACAATTCAGGGATGGAAGTGTCAGCGTGGAAGTGTATAATATGTCGTCAGCATATAAAGACTTTTATGCCAGTGATGTTTACATTGTTTCTAATTTTCTGAGCTAATGTTTCAATTGACAATGCAAATAGCAACGGAGACAGGGGGCAACCCTGTCTGGTCCCGTTAGTGATTGCAAAGAAGTCGGAGAGAGTGCCATTCACCCTGATCTTTGCATTAGGGTTCGAGTAAAGTGCAAATACCATATTTATAAAGGCTTTTGGAAAACCCACTGTCCATGGTACGACGCAGAAAAAGCCAGTCAACTCTGTCGAAGGCCTTCTCCACCTCTGTGGAAAATAGAACCGTAGGAATCTTTTTGGCTCTAACATGGGATACTGTTTTTTAATTTTTTTTTCTAGTAAGTGTTTTAGCAGTGATGAATGAGTTGGGGCTAAGGCAGCTAAAGTTGAGTTACAAAGTAGCAGCCAATTTGCAAGTAGCCTGCAAATTGCGTGCTGTTGTCAGTCAAGCAAGACATAAGAAAAGCCAGCACCTTCAAAGTTAAAGAGATCCCAAATCATAAATCACCCAGACATGTTTATTACAGCAGTTCGCTCTGACACTGCTGCCCTCTCTGCAGTTTCAGGTATGTGGGTGTTAGGTTTGTGATTTGCGATCACTTTAACTTCTATTTTTTGCTCTTCTTTTACCTGACTGTTGCCCTTTTCAACTGTTTGAGCTGCTAAGCTTGAAGTCACAGCCAGTACACCCTCCAAAACATATAGACAATTGGGGAAAAAATCTGCGGCTCATACTAGTCTAATAGACATGTAATACTATGCCCACACACACACACTATGTGGCCGATTGCTCCATAACTGCTGCTTCATAACTTTTCCGCCTGCTATGAGGTCGGGGTCAGAAATCAACCCGATTGAATACGATCGGGTTGATTGACAACCCCTGCTAGCAGCAAATTGGCCACAAATCTGCAGGGGGCCGCATTGCATAATCAGTTCACAAGAACTGCTGGTGCAATGACAAATGCTGACAGCGTATGCTGTCGTCATTCATCGATGTGCGGCAGACATGATATGCTACATTGTATCATGTCCACTCGCACATTAATAAATAGGCCCCTTTATATCTTTTTACAGCAGCAGGCTCTCACAGCTATATCAGGTATTGCAAGTGTGTGCAGAAAGAGGAGCACTATAAGAGCGTGCTGCTGTAAAAAATAAAGTGTCTGCATTACATTTTAGGCTATACAGCTATTTCATTTTCCAAGTAAATTAGCACACTTGCTTCTAACCATGCAAGCAGCTATAGACACATGGCAGGTGGCAGCTATTTAGTGGAATAAGAGGCTAACATTACATAAGGGACTTCAAAACCCTAAAATTGAGGCATCCGGCTTGAATTTAATGGTGCCAATTCACCCAGGAAAATCGAGGACTACCTGTAGTAAAATTAGCAGAATTAAAGAGCATATTTTTTTTACTGTGACCCCTGCCTTATAATAATGCTTGGGGAGTTATCTGTTTTGGGAAAAGGAAAACGGGTTCCAGCAGCACAATAGTGGTACAAAAGAAACATTTATTTCAACACTTAAAAAAGTACAAACATGGACAAATAAGTCTGACTTGTTTTGCGCCCCCTAGTGGCGCTTATTCATAGACTGCTGAGACCTAGCAGGATATCCTCTTATATAGTGATTTGCAAACTACAGCAGGTTAACCCTTAATGTCCTTACAAAAAATAACTAATAACAATAGCAAGAACATTAAAAGCATTTGACTAACACATACCAGATCTAGATTATGTCATCACGGACAATCAAAAAGTATAAAAGAACGACAAAGAAAAATATTATTAATTTAAATACATAATATATCATGTGTATATGAGATAGTATAAAAATTAAAGCAAACCTTTAAATTTTATGATGGACTAATGATAATCATAGTGATAAATGAGAAACAATGCATGAGGGATAATTCATAATCAATGATGCATTACTAAATTATTAAATGATTAAATACCAATAATCCACAATGATGTCTCTATATTAATATAGTATAATACATAATGTTGAACATATGAGAAATAAAATATGAGAGTTAAAATATTTCTCCAATATATTCCTCATCAAATATTCTCAATCATAACATGCTCTGTCCTGATACTTCCAAACACCATCATTGTTCTGAGATTCAAATCAGAACCCTTAAATGAAAATAATAGGGGATGAACATAATTCTATAATGTAACTTCAAACAAAATAACTGATATCCCATTCCAAATTTAAACCCAGGGGGTTCTGGATTTCAGCTTATATATCCAGTATAGTTCTTTTTTATCAAGAATTCTATACCTTTTACCCCCTCTGGGTGGAATGTGGGCGAAATCAATCATTTTAACGGAGAAGTCACCATCACTAGTAAAGTGAATCTGATTGAAATGTCTCACAACAGTAGAGTCTTTAGTATAATTTTTTACGTCTTTCACATGTTCCCTAATTCTCACATTTACCTCTCTTGTTGTTTTTCCAACGTACTGCACATGGCACAAATTGCATTCCAAAAGATAAATAGCGAAACGGGTCTTACAATTGGCATAAAAAGACATCTCATTTAAACTGTCTTGTTACTATCATCATATCACATGTGAGACATGTTCTAGCTCCGCACCTAAAATTTCCCTTTCTTGTGAGCCAATTAACTCCTCTAGTTGATGTTCCACTTGGGACCATGCTTGGGGCCAATCTCGATGCTAATGTTTGAGGCTTTTTTGGAACAAATTTACATTTTTCAATGTGGCTATGAAGGTTATTATCGGCAGCAAGAATAGATAAATTTATTTTCAAAATAGATACAATTTGCGGAAACTGTGTGGTGTATTCAGTGGTAAATACAACACTATCTTTAAAGGAGATATCAGATTTCTTGGTCTTACCTATATTGATTTGCATAGTACTGACCTGTAATTTAGTTTCTTCCAAATTCTCCTTGTCATAACCTCTAAGGGCCAGTCTTTCAACTAGTTGGTGAGCTTGTTCAAGATAAACAGCTTTATCTATTGTATTTCACCTTAACCTGATGAACTGACCTCTCGGAATGGCACGAATGAGGTGAGGCGGATGACACAAATGAGCGTGCAAAATTGTATTGCCCAACTAAGAAGGTTGCCTATAGGTTCATGAAGAAATTCTTCTATTCACCACATCTCCTTCAAGTGTCACATCCAAGAAGTCAGTTCTCATCTGATTAAATCCACCTATGAATTTGACTCACTCCATTATTGTTCAAGAATGAAAGAAATTAATCAAAACTATTGTCATTGAAAGATCCATCGACAATCAATATCAGGTCGTCGATGAATCTCTTGTAAAATTTGATATTCTTGGTATGCTGACAATACTCATTGTTGTAAATATACTGGAGCTCCCAATAGCCTACATATAAATTAGCAAATGAGGGGGCATATTTCGCCCCCATTGCTGTGCCGCAACATTGCAGATAGTAGTTATCATTAAAAAATTATGGGCTAAAAGGAATTCCAGTATAGAACAAATATATACCTTAACATCATTATCATATAAGGTGAATTTATCAAGGAAAAACCTAACTGCTTTCAATCCAAGAGCATGTGGAATTGAAGTATAAAGTGATGCAATGTCAACAACTATCCGTAAACAACCTATTTGCCGTACTACTTTTTTCAAAATATCAAGCAAGTGTGCAGAATCTCTTAGATAGAATGTGAGCTCAATCCTATTGGCTGATAGAATTCTATCAGCCAATCGGAATGTAAGGGATGCCATCTTGGATGACGTCATTTAAAGGGAAACTTCATTCTTCAGAAGACGTCATAAGAGGAGGATGCTCCGTGCCGGATGTCTTGAAGATGCCATCTGGATGAAGACTTCTGCTTGCTTGGATAAAGACTTCGGCCCACTTGGATGAAGACTTCTGCCGGCTTCACTGAGGACTTCTGCCGCTTCGTTGAGGATGGATGTCCGGTCTTCAAAAACTGTAAGTGGATCTTCGGGGGTTAGTGTTAGGTTTTTTAAGGATTTATTGGGTGGGTTTTAATTTTAGGTTAGGGACTTTGGGCAGAAAAAGAGCTAAATGCCCTTTTAAGGGCAACAATGGGGAGCTTAGTTTTTTTAGATAGGATTTTATTTGCGGGGTTGGTTGTGTGGGTGGTGGGTTTTACTGTTGGGGGGTTGTTTGTATTCTTTTTTACAGGTAAAAGAGCTGATTTCTTTGGGGCAATGCCCCGCAAAAGGCCCTTTTAAGGGCCATTGGTAGTTTATTGTAGGCTAGGTTTTTTTATTTTGGGGGGGCTTTTTTATTTTCATATGGCTATTAGATTAGGTGTAATTAGTTTAAATATTTGATAATTTCTTTGTTATTTTGTGTAACTTAGTGCTTTTTATTTTGTGTAACTTAGTGTATTTTATTTTGTGTAACATTTAATAGCAGATTTAAATAATTTGAGTAGAGTTAGCTGTTTAAATATGTAATATAGTTAATTTAATTGTTAGTTTAATGTAATTTTAGTATAATAGGGTAGGTTAATGAATAGTTTAATATAATTTAATGTAATTTTAGTATAATAGTTAGGGTCGGTTAATTAGTAGTTTATTATAGTTTATTTTAATTCTAAAGGTAAGTTTAAATTTATTATACGATAGGGATGAGTTAATATTTGATGTAAATTTAGCGGGTTGTTAGGTTTAGGGGTTAATAGCTTAATTTCGTTTATGGCGATGTGGGGGGCTGGCGGTTTAGGGGTTAATAGGTTTAGTAAATGGTAGTGATGTGGGAGGCCAGGGGTTAATACATTTATTTAGTTGTGGAGGGCTCCGGGAGCCGCGGGATAGGGGTTAAAAATTTTTAGTATAGTGGCGGTGTTTAGTGACAGGGTATAAATAAAGTTGGGAAAAAGCCGAATAGCAACAAGATCGATGACTGTTAGTTAACAACAGTACGCTGCTCATCGCCCCGTACTTGGTGTGCGGCTTTTTGACAGCTTTTTTTTATAAATATGGAGAGCGTATTCAGGTCCACGCCCACGATATTAGGCGAGCGTATTGGTGCCGGCGAATGCAGCAGAGTTGACGGCTTGATAAATAGGCCTCAATGTCTAAACGATCTCTGTAGAATTTCTCCCCTTTACGTTCCGCCAGAATGGCATCAAGTTTATCAATATGTTCTTCCATAGTGGTTTTCTGTTCAAGAAATTTCTCATGACTTTCAAACTTCTTAAGCTCTTTGTCAATTTCTTCCATACGTTCTTTCAGATTCAGCCATTTTTGTTGTTTGCAGCGTATCAGGATCTTTAATAATTTTATAGAACACTCCGACAAAGCATTATTCCATTCTGTTATGATGTCAGAATCTTTTACTTCAAAGGTCGGAAATTTATTAAGCCTGAGACCTCTTGGAATTCTATTTAACTCAACATAGTGTTCAAATGCTTCAATGTCTGAGATCAGCCACACGCAATTTTTCCAGGGCTTTAAACAGAGTCTCCATCCCTGGACTAAAGCCCTCTGATCTTTCAGCTGCAAATACACGCCTGAAAAGCTCTCTAGTTTCCGTGTCATATAATGTACTGGCTAGGGTAGTGTTGTCCATGTACAAGTTGTACTATACACATCAACAGATGTGACCACTATTAGAAACTGCCTATGTGTGTTGTTACCGTAAAAATGTCAAACATTCAAAAATATATGTATATAAATGTCAGATATGTGCCCCAATAATTAATTTTCTCCAACCAGCCCTCATTTCTATAAACACATGCACACTACTCAGAAACCAAGTCGAAAAAGTGCAAGCTGTAATCCACAGCAGAAACCTTTAACGTAATACTTGTTCCTAAAATCTTCAGCGTGTTCCAACTAAGATTGTTCATGGATTAAAGTAACACAAAATACAGTTCCTTATTTGCTTATTAAAAGCAACAAAGTATTATATAGATGTTGAAAATAGTAATGAGTAATGTGTATAATGAAAATACATCACAGCCGATGCAATCCTTTAACAATTCCACAACGATTCTTCAATGTAATCCAAACATAAGAATTCAATTTACTCACAAAGTGCGGCGATAGGGTGCTAAAATCCCCTCTCCGCTCTTACAGCATTTTCTTCAGGGGATGTTAAAATCACTCGGCATCAGTGAATGAGACAGGCCAGGTAGCGGTTCACAGTAATAGAAACAATAGAAGACAGCCACTCCAAATCCACAGGTCCTATGCGTTTTTTAATTAATTATTTTTAATTAATTATTTTTAATTAACTTTGTTATTTCACATTATATGGTTCTCTATATAGGAACCTAAAAATTACATAAAAACAAAAAAACAAATTATTAATT